>NC_091064.1:99795326-100395326 GCF_000393655.2 Nicotiana sylvestris | reverse complement strand
GGGAAAGGGTAGATATGGATATGATGACCACGCGATAACATCTCGTGTAGCCCCTCATTGAGGAGTGATTATCCGATGTTGTGTGGGGTGATCCATATTATTAATAAACCTAGGACCCCTTTTCCCTTTGTTTTCTTTGTTTCTTTTAAATCTTTTTGAAACCATTTCTTTTAAGAAAATCAACTCCTTTTAGTTCTTTTTTCTTACCTTTGTTTATTTGTAACCATTACGTGAAAATTCCCTCTTATTTGAAGTCTTTATTTGCCTATGTGTTATTTGCACTTAAGTCACAACAATAGTTTGGCCGGGAACCACACTAGTGGATCCTAAGGGGTGCCTAACACCTTCCCCTTGGGATAATTTCGAGCCCTTACCCAATCTCTGGTTGTTCAAACCAAACCTTTCTTAGTGTCCTAATGCACTTAAATCATTACGTGGCGACTCTTCAATTCAAACCCAGTTCCCAAAAGGGAACGAGTTGTCTCCCAAATGTCACAAACCCGATTTTCACAAGAAAAAGGGGGTCGTGATAGTGGCTCCACCTGCGGCCACCCCCGCTCTATTTGAAGTAGAAGTGGTCACACCTTTCACAGTGACAGTATCAACCACACCTCCATTTGACTCAAAAGCAATACCCTGGGATTATGTTGCCGAAGCTCAGCGAAAAGGGAAGGCAAAAGTAGAGGAATTTGATTCTCCACAAGGAATGACTAGGACTGGAAGAGTCTATACACCTGAACACTTGGGAGAATCAAGTAAAGATGCCACTACCAGGCAGCCTGTCATTCAGACATGGCCAGATGACATGTAGAGGAAAGTACAAGCAAAAGAGTATTCCTTAGTTGACCATTTGAACAAAACCCCTGCTCAGATATCTATCACTGTTACAAAATTCAGAGGCACATAAGAACACTTTAATGAAAGTGCTCAGCAAGGCTTATGTACCCAATAACATAACTGGCAGAGAAATGGCCAATATGGTAGGGCAAATACTGGTAAGTCATAAGATTATCTTCGACGAAGATGAGCTACCGCCTGAGGGGTTGAATCACAATCGAGCATTGCATATCACAGTGCAATTTGAAGACAAATTCATTGCCAGGGTTTTGGTTGATGGAGGTTCAAGCCTCAATATTTGTTCGTTAGACACTCTGAAAAGGTTGGACAAAGGTTTTCATGAAATACAAGTAGGAAGCAAGAACGTGAAAGATTTCGATGGGTCCCAAAGGGCCACAATCGGGGAAATCAACCTTTACTTACAGATGGGGCCAACTTGGTTCGACGTCGAGTTTCAGGTGCTCGACATAACAGCCTCATATAATCTTCTATTGGGCCGACCATGGACCATGTTGCTGGAGTCATGCCTTCCACATTACATCATGCCATGAAGTTCGAATGGAACCGTTAAGAGCTGATCATTCACGGAGATGGAAGTAACCCCATTTATACCAGTCAAACCATCCTGGTCATTGGACATAGAAGAAAACTAAGAGGGGAAACCTATCATCACATTAAACGCGTTAATGCCGTCGAGAAGGAAAAATGGTGGAGCAGTAAAATAGAAAACATATTGGCCTGGTCTGGATATGAATCCGACAAAGGGTTGGGGAAGAACCTCCAAGGTATCACTAAACTGATACGGCTGAATGGTCATGGTACCACCTTTTGGCTCGAATATCAGTACACATGGCAAGAGTATAATGATTGGTCGCCTCTATGGCGCGGACTATATTACCCTCTCGAGCAACCACTTCCACGTTTAGATCAAGCTGATACAATATGGGGGACTGCAGAAGAGGAAGTATTAGCTGGGCTGAAGAATCTGTTCTTGGAAATAAAGACATGGACTGCAGTGCCATAATTGAGGAGGAGGAGGAAGAAGGCCTCACTATTCAAACCGTAAAGAAGGGAGCTGTTCTCAGGAACTAGACTGCCAGACCATCCCGGGCCCACCGAGTCCCTGGGTAGCTTGGCAGATTTTCTTTCTATAGTCATTCTAGGCATTTAAGATTTTCAGTAGTTTTGATTTAAAGACCTAATTGTTTCAAAATAAATGCTCGATTCATCGAGCCACACTTGTCTGGATGTTGTTTAATTTTAATCAAATGCATTTGCTCTTTATTATTCACTACTGTTTTCTACACTTTTCCTTTCTACAGCATTATTATTACTTTTCCTGATGAACCGGTGACTATGGCATGTAATAAGGCAACGCAACATGAGAATGGTGATTTAGATGAAGAGGATGAGATACCCGAGGAAGTTGTCAAGGAAGTTGAAAACTTTGAGAATAAGCCTAAGTCCAATTTAGACAAAATCGAAGCGGTAAACTTGGGGGATGCCGAGACTGTCAAGGAGACTCGCATCAACATTCATTTTTCTCCAACAAATAAGGAAGAGTATATCCGTTTCTTAAAAGAATATGAGGATATTTTTGCATGGTCATATGATGACATGACCGGATTAAGCACATCCATAGTGGCTCACAAGTTGCCTACTAATCCTATGTGTCCGCTAGTGAAGCAGAAACTCAGAAAATTCAAACTAGATATGAGCCTGAAAATCAAGGAGGAAGTTACAAAGCAGATCAAAGCAAAGTTCTTAGGGTTGTAGAGTACCCGACCTGGTGAGCCAACATTGTGCCAGTTCCGAAAAAAATGGGAAAGTCAGAGTATGTGTTGACTATTGGGATTTAAACAGAGCAAGTCCCAAGGACGATTTTCCACTGCCGAACATACACATCCTAATCGACAATTGCGCCAAGCATGAACTCCAGTCCTTTGTAGATTACTTCGCATGTTATCACCAGATCTGGATGGATGAAGAAGACACAAAGAAAAAAGCCTTTATTACACTATGGGGGGTATACTGCTACAAGATGATGTCGTTTGGTCTTAAGAATGCTGGGGCTACCTACATGAGATACATAACAACTATCTTCCATGATATGATACACAAAGAAATATAGGTGTATGTGGACGACGTCATTATCAAATCCAAGAGGGCCACAGACCACATAACAGACTTGAAAAAGTTCTTTGACAGGTTAAGGAGGTATAATCTGAAGCTGAACCCCCAAAGTGTGCATTCAGGTTTCTCCCAGAAAAGTTATTGGGATTCATTGTCAGCCGTCGAGGGATCGAGTTAGATCCGTCTAAATTCAAAGCTATTCACGAATTGCCACCACCTAGGAGCAAAAAGGACATGATGAGCTTCCTAGGATGCCTCAACTATATCAGTCGCTTCATAGCACAGTCCACAATCATATGTAAACCTATCTTCAAGATTCTGAGGAAAGATGCCGAAACAAGCTGGACCGAGGATGGTCAGAAAGCTTTAGACAAAATCAAGGAGTACCTGTCTACACCACTAGTTCTAGTCCTGTCGGAACCAGGACAACCTTTGCTACTCTATATATCTGTATTGGATGGAGCCTTTGGATGTGTTCTAGGACAACATGACGAGACAGGGAGAAAAGAGCAAGCCATATATTACTTGAGTAAGAAATTCACACCTTACGAATCACAGTACTCTCTGCTAGAACGCACTTGCTGTGCTTTGACCTAGACAGCTCAGAAATTGAGGCATTATTTCTATGGCTACACTATGTACCTCATATCCAGGATGGATCCTTTGAAGTGCCTATTTCAGAAACCCATGCCAACTGGGAAGCTAGCCAAGTGGCAGATACTATTGAGTGAGTTTGATATCGTCTACGTAACTCAGAAGGTGGTCAAAGGGCAAGCATTGGCAGATCATCTTGCTGAAAATCTGATTGGAGGAGAGTACGAGCCCTTAAAAACGTATTTTCCTGATAAAGAGGTGTTATTCGTAGGAGAGGACATTACCGAAGCATACGACAGTTGGGGGATGTTCTTTGACGGAGCTGCAAATTTCAAGGGAGTGGGCATTGGAGCAGTTTTGGTATCAGAAACCGGTCAACATTATCTGATATCTGCCAAACTCAGATTTTCCTACACCAAGAACATGGCAAAATATGAAGCCTGCATACTAGGGCTCAACATGGCAGTCAACATGAATATTCAGGAGCTGCTGGTAATCGGTGATTCAAACTTTCTTGTGCACCAGGTACAGGGAGAGTGGGCCACCAAGAATTCCAAGATATTTCCATATCTACACCATGTGCAGGAATTGAGAAAGAGGTTCACGAGGGTAGAATTCCGACATGTGCCCAGAATTCAGAATGAGTTTGCCGATGCATTGGCCACCTTGTCATCTGTGATACAACATCCGGACAAGAATTTCATTGATCCTATCTAAGTGAGGATTCATAATCAGCCAGCATATTGTGCCCATGTTGAAGAAGAAACAGATGGAAAACCTTGGTTCCATGATATCAAAGATTATTTGGCAAAAGGGGAATATCTAGAGCATGCAAACCACACTCAGAAACGCACACTCCGGAGATTGTCCAATCACTTCTTCCACAGTGGAGGAAATCTGTACAGAAGAACTCCTGACTTGGGATTGATAAGATGTGTCGCCGCAAAAAAAGCTTCTAAACTGCTTGAGGATGTGCATGCCGGAACCTGTGACTCGCACATAAATGGTTTTGTCTTGGCTAAGAAGATACTCAGGGCTAGCTACTTTTGGATGACCATGGAGAACGATTGCATCCAGTATGTCTGCAAGTGCTTTCAATGCCAGGTGCATGCCGATATGATAAAAGTGCCACCAAACAAGCTCAATCCAACAAGCTCACCTTGGCCATTCACCTCCTGTGGAATGGATGTTATTGGCCCGATTGAGCCCACTGCTTTAAATGGACATAGGTTTATTCTTGTAGCCATTGATTACTTCACAAAATGGGTAAAGGATGCATCTTACAAAGCTGTAACCAAGAAAGTCATCGCAAATTTTGTTAAAGATCATATTGTTTGTCGATTCGGAGTTCCCGAGTCCATTGTTAACGCCACCAATCGCAACAGTGATCTGATGAAAGCTATGTGTGAAACTTTTAAAATCAAGCACAAGAATTCCACAGCCTACAAACCTTAGATGAACGGAGCCATAGAAGCCGCCAACAAAAACATCAAGAAGATACTAAGGAAGATGATAGAAAATTACAAACAATGGCACAAGAAGCTACCTTTTGCTTTATTGGGATACCGCACTATAGTTCGCACATCAACCGGGCAACTCCCTACATGTTGGTTCATGGTATCGAGGCTGTCATTCCAGCCAAGGTAGAGATTCCTTCTTTAAGAATCATACAGGAAGCTGAACTCAGTGATGCAGAGTGGATATGGAGTCGCTATGAGCAATTGGCCCTTATCGATGGAAAGATGATGAAAGCAGTGTGTCACGGCCAACTTTATCAGAATAGAATGACCAGAGCTTTCAACAAAAGGGTCAAACCAAGGTAATTTGCACTAGGATAGCTGGTGCTAAAGAAGATCTTCCCACATTAAGATGAAGCCAAAGGGAAATTCTCTCCCAACTGGAAAGGTCCTTACATGGTTCACAAGGTGCTGACAGGAGGAGAACTCATACTTGCAGAGATGGATGGAGAAATTGGGCCAAAACCGATCAATTTAGACGCAGTCAAGGGATACTATGCTTAGATTATTTACATTTCCTCATCTGATGTAATTGAACTATGCTTGACCTGATTTCTGTTTAAGAGGGGATACGTAGGCAGCTTTGTGGGTTTGGTCATATCATAATAAAATTCCCCCCCCCCTAAAGATCAGAAACTGGGGCAGAATTTTGAGGAGGACCCTCAAAATTCTGGAGCAAGTACGACCAAGCCAACATATGTCAGAAGGTCAGAAATCGGTTAATAAATTGCGACAGAATTTTGAGAAGGATTCTCAAAATTTCGAAGAAGGTTCAGCCAAGCCTATTATCCGCAAACGGTCAAAAGATAATCTACCAAACTGGGGAAGAATTTTGAAGAGGACCCTCAAAATTCAAACATAAGAAAGCTGCAATGTCTTTAAAATGTGTTACAGTCACTAGTTCATCTAAAATTACTTGATATATCAATGTGTTCCCAAAATGACTCTATTTTCTACCAATAATTGCATATTTTCGAAAACTCTATTTTCTTGACAATCAGGTGTTACCCAAGGAAACTCGAAAAGGCCTCTAAAATGGAGCAAAGTAAGACCAGTAGACAGAAGCACAAACCAACCTCCCCCCACAAAACATACAATTTTTCTTTGAACGCAGACACGTTTGACGTAACGATAGCATTCACAGATATGTATACACAAAGCAAATTCTCTATCAATCAGGACATCAAACACTGAATATATCTCCAGCTAAGACATATACTACTCTTATTTGCTACTCACTCTCTGCATGAGGCTAATCCCTGCCTCCATACCTGCATGAGGCTAATCCCTGCCTTCATACATGCATGTGGCTAATCCTTGCCTCCATACCTGCATAAGGCCAATCCCTGCCTCCCCTATCTACATGAGGCTAATCCCCGCCTCCATAATTGCATGAGGTTAATCCTTGCATCCATACATGCATAAAGATAATCCCAGCCTCCATAATTGCATGAGGCTAATCCTACCCTCCATACCTACATAAGGCTAATCCCTGCCTCCATATTTGTATGAGGCTAATCCCTTCCTCCATATCTGCATGAGGCTAATCCTTGCCTCCCCATCTTGCATGAGGCTAATCCTTGCCTCCCCATCTTGCACGAGGCTAATCCCTGCCTCCACATTTGCATGAGGCTAATCCTTGCCTCCATACTTGCATGAGGCTAATCCTTGCCTCCCAACCTGCATGAAGCTAATCCTTGCCTCCATACCTGCATGAGGCTAATCCCTACCTCCACTATCTGCATGAGGCTAATCTATGCCTCCATATCTGCATGAGGCTAATCCCTATCTCTATACCTGCATGAGGCTAATCCCTGCCTCTTCTATCTACATGAGGCTAATCCCTGCCTCTATAATTGCATGAGGTTAATCCTTGCCTCCATACCTGCATAAGGCTAATCCTTGTCTCCATACCTGCATAAGGCTAATCCTTGCCTCCATATTTTCATGAGGCTAATCCCTGCCTCCACATTTGTATGGGACTAAGCATTATCCCTCATTGCATATATATTGCTCTACTCTAGTACTATCTGTTTGCTTTTCAATCGGGCTAAGCTCTGTCCTCCATTTCACGAGACTAAGCCTTGTCTTGGTAGCGTCATATTATTGCATCTAATGGGCTGAAATATCGCCAATATATCCAAGGGTGTCATAGTCTAAAAGGAATCATCCTCATAGCCAGAAGACACCATACCATGGAGGCATGATGGTTTGGAGGCACCATCTACATGGCCCGAGAACATCATTTTATGGCCTACGAATCCCTTACTAAACAATTCATGGCCCAGGACATCATGGTCCGAGGACGTCATTCTTAGCCGTCTGAAGACAACCTTCATGGTCGAAAGGGAATCTGCATCATGTTTAAATTTCTACACAAATACATGTTTTTAGCATCTCTTTATATGCAGGTTACCAGCAAGTAACCAGTATCCTAGCAGGAGCAACCTCGCTCCAGTTTCTTCAACTGTCTCAAACCTTAACCGCTCACCGTAGTCGTTCTTGCATCCCGTGTCCGTTCTTGCAATGACTTCATCGGTATATTCCGCCAATGAAAAGAGTTAGGAGCTTTCTAGGACATGTAGGTTTTTATCGTTGATTTATAAAGGATTTCTCAAAAATTTGCTCTCATTTGTGCAGGTTGTTAGAGAAGGATGTGTCGTTCACATTTGATGATACTTGTCTAAAAGCACTCGAGGAGCTGAAAAAGAAGTTAGTGAGTGCACCAATCCTAGAGGCTCTTGATTGGAACGAGCCATTCGAGCTGATGTGTGACGCTAGTGATGGTGCAATTGGGGCCGTATTGGGCCAGAGGAGGAGCAAAATATTTCACTCCATTTTCTACGCAAGAAAGACTCACTCTTGCTCAAATAAATTATACTGTGTTTGAAAAGGAGTTGCTTATTGTAGTGTTGGCGTTCGATAAATTTCGGGCCTATTTGGTTGGCACCAAAGTCATCATCACACAGACCATGTAGCCATCAGGTATTTGTTCGAAAAGAAAGATGATAAACTAAGGCTAATCCGTAAGTGTTGATACTAATTTTTTTCCTCATAATTTTAATACATATATATACTTTTAAAATAGCATATATGCAGTTATAAGCATGCATAAGCATTTTTATAATTTTATATAATTTGTAAAAGCTCCAAATTGATTTATTTCTTCTCTTTTTATTTATAAAGTTTCCAATAACTATCTGTCAAATTATCTTTTGTGGTGATTTAGTCATCTAAATTATTTATTTATGCCAAAATAATGTTTAAACATTTTTAGTGCATTTTTGTAATTATATTCACATTTTTAGGTTAAATTGCATATCTTTGCAATAATAGCGCTACTAATGCATAATTACATTGTAGATGCATAAAATGATCTTTTATATTTTTAAAATATTAAGCAATTATTTTAAATCATTTTAGGAAAATATTTTTGGAAATCATTTATTATTTTTATAAATTATATAACTATTATAAGTGGCTATTTAAAATCTAGCCTATTTTATTTTCAATTTCAGCCCCAACCTAACCCAATCACCAACCCAATTTCAATTATTATCCAGCTCAAACCCCATCTACCCGATCCGACCCCTAAAACCTTTTAATCTCGGTCGTTGATCTTTATCAACGGCCACAAACGACCATTCCTAAAATAAACCCAAAAGACCCCCAAACGCTATCATTGCATACTACCCGCCGCCCTAAAACCCCTCTCTACTCTCAAATTCTCTCAACTCCTAACCCTAATAATCTCACTGACCCTCGTCCATGGCCATCTCTGTTGATTTGTCACCACCTCTCAAGCCTCCAATGGCCTCCATCACGTTAATCTTGCCATCTCCAGGGCCCTCAAAGAATCAGGGCTAGTTGGCTTGCATCTATGGTTCCTCTCTCGCCTATTTCAGGCCATTCCAGTATGATTCTGGGTAAGGTCGTCCTATATTGACTACGATCTATGGTTTTCTGAACAGGTTTCTTCACCTCTATATGGTTCTCTTCGAACCCCTAATTTTTTTTCTAAACCTCTTAGATTTGTATAGATCTAAGATGATTTGAGTTTGTTTCATGTGAGTTTTACAATAACCTTAAGATTCTTTCCAAGAATCGTATAATTTTCAAGTGATTTTCATTTTTTCCTAAACTAGGGTTTCCGGATTTTCTTTTTACAAATTGTTTGATGACTTTTTATGTTTAATCTTATGCTTCTCATATTATTTTGACTGATTTTGTAAGTCTGCTACAACCTTAGCCTGTGTGTACTGAAAGCTCTAATTCTTTTTGATGTTCTTCATGTGGTTTCTGAGTACTAGTATATCGACCGGTTCTTGCTTTGGATTCTTGTGATTTCTCATGACTTTATTGCCCTAATATGCTTCTACTGAATTTATTAGTTTGACCTTTCACTGATTCTATGTGCTTATGTTCGTCCTGACTATTCATGTTAAGACCTGTAACATTCTCCTTGAATTAGTGTCGTTCTAACTATTTGTTTTGTTAAAGTTATGCGAAATCCTGAATATTCATGTTCTTCCTTATTTTTTATGTCAAACATGCTGCCTCTTTCATGACTTTCTCTTTGATATTTTGAATTCCTTATTTCTTGGTTTGATTTGAACATTTTCCCTTAAACTTTTGATTCTTATCTCTCTACTCGATTTGATTGATTTGCTTGCCTTAATTAATTTTTCTTTGCCTTGTTTGTATTTTGTTGATTCTTACTGATTTGTTTCCTTAATTAAAACATATGTTCATTTACCCCTAATTACCTACTCTATACTAAACCTTACTTGATTCTTTTCCTTAAATACCTAGCATGTTTCTCTGTTGATTTGATTAAGGGAAGGACTTGTTGATTTACATGTGACTTCCTTGATTTGCTACTTAATAGATCTCTTACCTTATTTGTTAAGCTTTTGATTACTATATAAACCCCCTCTTATTTTAATTTCTGGACAACGAACACTAGTTTATCTACACTATTATACTCTCAAAATCTCTCTACTCTCTTCTGTTCTTTGCAATTCTTATTTCTTCAGCCGGTTGTAAGCCAAGGCTGGCTACTGGAATCATCTCTACTCTGTATTCTGTATACTCCCCTTAACTAGTATGTTCTGATTCAATTCACATTCCAAACTATGTTTTTTCTTTGTTGCTGCAGTTCATCAATTTGTGATTTCCAGTTCTATGTGCTATTCTACTTAGTATGCAATCAGCATGCCTGATTATTGTACCACAAAGCATGTTTAAGGTCATATCTATTATATTGTTTGGCATGACAATCCTGCTTTAAATAATTGTTTCACTAGCATGTCCCAAGCTGCATTGTGTGCTTATGATTTCACCCAGCATGACCAAATCCTGCATGTTCTGCACATAATTAGTATTTCTAAAACCTTGAATGTTTCATGAAGTGTTTGTCTAGTCCAGTTTGTTCTATTTCACTAATGAGATCCTATTTGTGTCTTAAACCTATGTGTTCTCAACTTAACTTTGCAACTACAATCTGTGTATTTAATTGCCATCGCTAAGGGGCAGAACCTAGTATTCTAAGAGTAATGTGAGAGTGCATAATGACTTTGAAAGAGTTTGGTAAACAAAGAAAGAAGGTCTTAGTAATAGAAAGAATTTTATGAAAATCAGAGCATAGTTAGAGTAGGAATAGTTTGGGAAAATATGAAGAACATTTTTAAAACATTCAGAGAGCAAGTCAGAGAACACATAGGTTGGGACATTCTGAGACCGTCAAGGAACATAGAATCAAGTGGCTGATAACTTGTCCAGGTTAGAAACTCAGAATCATGTAGCTGCAGGAGAGGTCATCAGTTCCCGGATGAGAAATTGTTAGGTGTTACTGCTGGAGAGGTGCCATGGTATGCAGATTTTGTATACTATTTGGCGAGTGGAGAAATGTCGCCTGACTTTGAACCTTATGCTAAAAAGAAGTTCTTACGAGATGTGAGATCATATGTGTAGGATAAGCCATTTCTCTTCAAATCTTGTACCGATCACTTAATAAGAAGAAGTTTGCCCGAATCTGAAATAAATGTTATCTTACATGGATGTCATACGTTGCCTTATGGTGGTCATCATGTGGGTGATAAAACGGCAGCCAAGGTGTTGCAATCAGGTTTCTATTGGCCTAGGTTGTTTAAAGATTCCTGTGAGTTTGTGAAGAAGTGTGATAGATGCCAGAGAACGGGAATGATTATGAAATGGCATGAGATGCCATTGCATGGTATTATAGAGGTTGAAATCTTCGATGTGTAGGGAGTTGATTTTATGGGTCTGTTTCCCCCTTCCAATGGGTGCAAGTACATTTTGGTGGCCGTTGACTATATGCCGAAGTGGATGGAGGCCATTTCTCTTCCTACCAATGATGCCAAGGTTGTGGTTAACTTTGTGAAAAAGTATATCTTTACAAGGTTTGGCACTTCGAGAGTGATAGTAAGTGATGGGGGCACCCATTTCTTTAACAAGTTGTTGGATGATGTCTTAGCAAAATATGGGGTCAATCATAAGGTTACGACCGCCTACCATCCTCAGACTAGTGGACAAGTTGAAGTGTCAAATAGAGAGATAAAGCAGATTCTGGAGAAGACGATTAGTGCAAGTAGGAAAGATTGGGATTCAATGCTTGATGATGCTCTATGAGAATATTGAACTTCCTACAAAACTCCAATTGGAGCCTCCCTTTACAAGCTAGTTTATGGGAAGTCATGCCATTTACCGGTGGAACTTAAACACAAGGAGAATTGGGCGCTAAAGAAGCTGAACTTTCATGCAGAATTAGCGGGTGAAAACGTTAATGCAATTGAACGAGCTTAAAGAGTTTTGCTTGCACGCATATGAGAATGCCAAGTTATATAAAGAAAAGACAAAGCACTGGCATGATAAGAATATCCACAATCGTGAGTTTGACCCAAGCCAATTGGTTCTCTTGTTCAATTCGAGGTTGAGACTCTTTCCGGGGAAGCTCAAAACCGAGATGGTCGAGCGCGTTTGAAGTAGTAAGAGTCACTACACATGGAGAAATTGAGTTGCGCACCGTATGTGGCAAGAGAACAATCTTAGTGAATGGACAAAGATTAAAGCAATATTATGGAGGTGACTTTGATTGTCAGAAGCTGAAGGTGTTACTAGCAACCAATTATGTAACGACCCGGCCGAGCATTTTGAGAGTTAGAGACCCGATCTTCTATTAAATGTTTTCCCCATATCTATTTCTGCTATTGTGACTTGTCGGGAGGTTTCGTTTTGGGTTTTAAAGTGGTTTGGGACACTTAGTCCCTAAATGGAAGCTTAAGTATTAGAATTTGGACCGTAGTTAGAACTATTAGAAGACGACTTTGGAATAGAGTTCCATGAGTTACTCTAGCTCCGTTAGACAATTTTGGACTTAAGGGCATGTCCGGATTGTGTTTTGGAGGTCCGTAGCTCATTTAGGCTTGTAATGGAGAAAGTCAAATTTTGGGAGATTTGGATCAATAGTGGAATTTTTGATATTGGGGTCATATTCTAATTCCGGAAGTTGGAGTAGGTCCGTAGTATTGATTATGACTTGTGTACAAAATTTCAATCGGACGTGGTTTGATAGGTTTAGGCATCGGTTGTAGAATTTTGAAGTTTCAAGTTCTTTAAGTTAGAATTGGAGGGTGATTCATGATTTTAGCATTGTTTGATGTGATTTGATGGCTCGACTAAGTTTGTATGGTGGTTTAGGATTGGTTGGTATGTTTTGTTGAGGTCCCGGGGGTCTCGAGTGAGTTTTAGGTGCTTAACAGATCATTTTTGGAATTTGGGAGTTGGCAGATTTTCTGGTGTTGTGTTGCAGACAATTCCTTCATCGCATTCGCGAGGGAGGTCTCGCATTCGCATAGGTTATCTGAGAGGCCAACTGGGTTTTATCTTCGCGTTGGCAATGTTGTTCCCGCTTTCGTGAAGGTATGGAACACTAAGGCTACGCGTTTGTGATAGGGACCTCGCGTTTGCGTAGAGTCAACGGTCAGATGGGTTATAGGCATAATAGCCTACGCGTTCGTGATGAGTGTCCTACGTTCACGTAGGGTTAGGTTAGTTGAGCTTCGCATTCACGATGAGCATTTTTTTGGACTGAAGTAGCTTGTGCTTCTCGAACGCGAGGCTTTGACCGCGTTTGCGAAGAAGGTTCACCTAGGCAGTACTTAAACATTTCAAAAATGAGGGTTAGCCATTTTTATCAAAACTTGAGTTTGAGAGCTTGGATTTGGACGCGATTTTGAGGGATTTTAAGAGATATAAATTGGGTAATGATTCTTAACTTGATTTTGGTTATATCCCACTAATCTATCATTAATTTTATCATTAAATTTCGGATTTGGTGTGAAAAATTGGGAAAATTTGAGAAGAGTTCTTAGACCGAATTTTGGGGTTTTGATCGTGATTTTGGTATCGGATTTGAGTAAATTTTGTATGGTTAGACTCGTGAGTTAATGAGTGTTCTTATTTTGTGACTTTTACCCAATTCCGAGACATGGGCCCGGGGACGCTTTTTGGGTGATTTTCCAATTTCTTGCCTTAGCTTTGATTTCAATAGCTAGATTAGCTTCTTGTAGTTGTATTTATGTTATGTAATTGGTTTTGGCTAGTGTTTGGCCATTCAGAGTCGGATATTCATGGAAAGAGCATTGTTCTTATGAGCAATATTAAATCTATCAACCAATAAACCAGATAAATTAGTTAGTCAATTCAATTGAAGAATACAAAAGGATTGTTAGATAGACCATAACCCTAGATCGTTTTCATTACATTGATATCATAAAAATATTCTTTTCCTCAGTTCAAAATTCATTATTTATATTTTTTTATTTAATTAGTTTATAATCAAATACTTCTAGGTTTAATTCCTATTTAGATAATTAGGATAGTCTAATTTAGTTAATAGTTAATCACAAGTCCTCATGGGATCGACATCCGACTTTTAGTCACTTTATTACTTGACGACAGCGTATACCTGCGTGTGTGTTTGGCCGCAACAAGTTTTTGGCACCGTTGCCGGGGACTTAGAAATTAGCTGTTTTTCTAGATTAGACTTTTACTTTTATCTTTACAAGTTTTTTCCCTTTTTTGTAAATATTTTTATTTGTATAACTATTTGATTTTTCTCTTAGTGTATTTCTAGTTATCTCAACATGACATCTGGGGATAAAATATCCGGAGGTAAGGTTATTGATGAAGACGCGTGGTTGACAGAAGACTTTTATGGCCCGTCTTTTTGGGCTTGTCATGACCAGAACTCAGGGAGGTTTGAATTTGAATATGGGAGTAAGGGTTGGTATTGGGAAGAATATTCACGGATGGAATACGAGGAACGACGTTATCTTCTAACAAAATCGGTGAATGACTGGTCTAAGGAGAGAGTTGAACTTGCACAAGAAATTGACAGGTTTGGATTGGCTTTGCGTAACTTAGATGCATATTTGAGTGCAAAGGTTGATGCGTGTAATGCCCAACAATTTAATGATGAGTTGTGTGAAGTTGAAAAAAATCTTCTAGACCAAATTGAGGAGCTAAAACGAGAATACCAATCATTAGACCATATTTTTCTTGAGGATGCCGATGTTGGGAAGAGTGTTCTAGAGTCATATGAGGGAGTAGATAATGCTATATTTGAAGACTCTAGTGTGTGTAAATATAAGGATGTAAAGAGTAATACAATTCTAGTGTTAGGCTTATTGGTCCTCATTCCATACATTTTTCGACATTGTGTTTGGATGATGACATGGAAATCAAGTCATCTGAGCCTTTGGAGGGATCAATGGAAGAGAAACATGCTGCTTACATTCTTGGATTTGTCGTTCCAGAGATAAAAAATTATATTCCTCATATAAAGGCCGGAAAGTATAGAGTGAAAACTTTGTTGCTTGGCCTATTTATTTTTGTATCCCCTCCAAAGGAGCATAGCCACAGACAGGATGTCATGTTAGGGGTACAATTCATAAGTTCAAGGTGGAGGAAAAAGTGGTTCACGTCGTGCCGCGATGTTAAATTTGGCGCTTGTTAGGAGGCAGCCCAACTTTACTTCTTTCTTTTAATTTTGTTTATTTTTTATTTTTCTATTATTTTTGTAGTGTTGTTTTATTTTGTAGTATTATGAGCATAGGAAGAAAGCTATTGGAAGAGTGCAAAATCAAGTTAGATGGTGAGAACTAAATATGGGGTGCCCACACAAAAGACCATGATTAATTGAAGAAAATAAGTTTCATTGAAAATCGACAAGTTTGAATGTTATAATATGTACTTTTGGGGTGGGTCTAGGGTGTTTAAAATTATAAGGAGATTATGTTATGAGTTATTTTAGTCATATGATAGTCGTATGTTATATTTTGAAGTCAAGCGAATTTTGGAACAAAATTTGGAAAAGATCATCACAAGTTCCATTCATATATGTGTTGAAACTTAGGTCAAATGTTGTTGAGCTTTTATCCCAATATACTTGGAATTAGGGGATGATCTACCTACCAAATTAAATATATACAAGTTTAGTTTCAAACTCATTTAATTGTTTGTCGATACGATATCGGATTAAAGAGATATTCGTGTTTTTGCGAGTCTGCGCAAGCAGCTCCCATGGGACCCACAAAGTCAGTGTAAAACTCCATCTTGTATTTAAGCTCATTCTAAATCGTTTTCACTCTTTTTTTCTCTTTTAAAACAGTTCCTAAACCCTCCTAAATAATCTCCAAGGGTTCCTTCATGATTCTAAGGTTAAAACCTAAGATAAAAACATGAATCCAATGCTAAAAACCCCATGGTGCTTGCTAGATCGTAGTTCTTCATCTTGTGGCTGTTTTGGAGGATTCTTCAAAGTAAAGTAACCTCAGGTTTTGTGTGTTTCTTGTTGATTAAAGTAATAATCAGTACCTCCTTTATATATATATTAGATTTTCAAGGCAAACTACAAGTGTTTACACACCAATTTGAACACCAAAAGTTGATTCACGAAGAGAATACAACACCTATAGTGTTATGGTGTCATTGACGATAATTGTGGGATGTGTTTGGCGGTAATTTAAATTTTTTGCTACTGTCTAAGGTGAGTATATCAGCCTACTAATTGTTCTTAATCTTGTTTGTATGTTGGTTAAGTTGTTAGGATGATGTTTACTGTGAAAATGGTAATAACAATTAAATTTGTAAGTGGGATTCTAAAAATACGTGATCTATTTTTATGCAAGTTGTTAGAGCAGATGATGCTAGGAATATGAAGTCTAATGATGAAATGCAAGCTAAACCGAGGCAGTAAACAGACCGAGGGGCTTACTGACCTGGCTTCGTGCTGGTTAATGGAGGACCTCGGGGTCGATACCTAGGCTCGATCTCAAGCTATCGGGGGTAGTCGAGAATGGGATAATAGTTAAGATATGATTAAACAAGGCTCTTTATGGCCAATACCAAGCGATACATGAAGCACAAGCGGGAGAAAAGTTAGTGCCAAAGTGTTCTCGAGCTAATAAGAAAGAGCGAATTGGAGAGAAAAGAAAGAGAGAGAGAGAGAGAGATATTATTGATCTTGTAGAGAAATAGTTGGAGCAACATCCGCTGATTACAAAGTAGCTAGGGTTCCCTTTATATAGGAGGGGAACTCGGCTATAGTACAACATGCATTAATTATAAAGTATGGAGATGGGACAGCTAGACGCGACGCTTCGGCATAGGCTTTGGATAGGCCGGCTTTGTCAGAGTTAGCTGTGTGCCTTGGAAGATTCCCCTTCTCTTCTGTCCTTGACCTCCGTATTCTTTGAGTCGGTCCTCAACGAGCCCTGGGGGAGGGGACTCGGTCGTGGATCCCCGTCCTCGGGGTCTCGAGGCATTCTTCCGAAATGACTTGATAGCGAGAAATTAAGTCCTCTAATTTCGCCGCGTACAGATAGCCTCCGTGTTTCCCAGAGATTCTGACACTTGACTCCTTGAGCTTCTTACGGCAACGTCATACCAATGATGCAACCTGTGGCGCGAGCTTTTGTGGCGACCAGGGTGTCCCATAGACTTGTGCATTTCAACTTCATTGAATGCACTGTCGATTCCTGTTCTCCAAGGTGAATGTACCGCTGTTAATTCGGTTTTTCAAGAATGCAATAACTGCGTCCACTGGTCAATCTTCCAAAGCCTCGATGACCGTGTCGTTACCCCTATAAATGGGGGTGCCTTGGCGTTGTTTTTCCTATCCCAGCACCTTCGTTGGCTCATTTGCTCATGTCTTCTTGTCATCTTCCTCTACTCTTGATCATTATGTTTGGGGCTCATTACCTCGAGTTAAATTATGGCATTGATGGCTTCTCAAAGCCTAACTTCTCTTTTTTTGTGGAGATCCTCGAGGTCGGGCACTACCTTGAGACTGGAGACAATACATTTGACTCTTTGAGTCCTAACTTCTTGTCGATGGATGCCTCTAAGGTCAGTACCACTCTGGGATCTATATCGAGGCCATTGGCCTCCCATGATTACTCTGGACATGCAAATCACTGTTGTTTCCTGCATATATGTGGGGTGGCCTTTCTTTCTTTGGGAAATCTCATTATTATGGATAGTTATCCCTCTGCCTTGGCATCGGGTTCTTCGTCCCTTTAGGTGCAGAAAGCGTGGGAGCACATTTTTACCTTAGTCTATCAATTCTACCATAGCCATGGCAACTACCTCGGTGCTGGCCCGGCAGTGAGGGGAGAGTTCCACGCCCAGCGTTTAGGATCTGCGGGAGTTCCCTCTGAATACTGTGTATTTGATAATAGAGGAACATCTGGAGATGGTGAGGAGATACTATGGATTGAGCGAGGAGATAACACTGCAGGCGCTTTCCCCGGGTGAGAGCATTACGGACTCTGCTAATAGATTCTTGAGCGTGTACCTATATCCCTTCGCATTTGGCCCTCTTGATAGGGTCGTGCTTAATTTCTGCTTGAAGTATCGGGTTACTTTGGCACAGATACATCCATCGTTTTGGCGAGTGGTGTTGATGATGAGGTTCTTTGCAGAGAAGGTTGGGCTTTAGTTCACGCTCAGCCACCTTGTCAGGCTGTATCAACCCTTTCACCATCGAGGCCTGTTAACCTTGTGGTGCCGTTCGTCCATGCCTTTTGTTGTTAATGATGAAGAAAGTGATGACCAAGAATGGATCAGTCAATTCGTCTGGGTCTGGACGGCTGACATTATCCCCGTGGAGCTTATGCTTTTTCCCGAGGGTTGGAATTACGCTCGTGAGTGGAATTCCTGGCTCTTTCTCAGGTTTTGCTTGTAGCAAAAGTCAGTTGAGAAATTGTTTTTCTCCCCTTTTGCAGCAACATCATGGACACCGGGCAAAGTTCTCGATCTGCCCGGCTGGTTCTGGAGGTTGGTGACCCATTCAACCTACGATGAACGTAGGTGGCGAGCTGTGTTGCGTAACAGATAGGAAGAGAAATACCAAGGTATGAACGTATGATGCCTTTACCTTGGTCTTCGTACATTTGAGATGACACTTTCCTTTTTCTTTGGCACTAGCATTGCCATTGCAAGTATCGAGCAGATCCATAGGGGAGGATGTGCTCTTCCGGAGAGGGGAAGAAGTCATCGGCCTCCGAGCTGAGAGACGATGCCAACAAATGAGATCCATACCTGTAGTGTGATGGTGCTTTTAATGGGGCTGAACGGGCTCGTGTCTTCGAGAAGAAGGCATCGTTCGAGCCTGCTATTCCTGGAGTGTTTGATTCCTGGACGATAGTTCCTCCGAGTGAATATGCTTTGCCCGAGGTTGCTTATCCTGGGGACGAAGGGGCAAGATCAATAGGAGTGTGCTCTGACTTTGAGGAAGTCCGCCGGCTTCACTTCATGGTGATTTTAGGCGCAGTTCTTCTGTATTTCGCGTCCTTCTTTCCTCATCGAATTTTCCTTTTGCAAGCCTTTGATAGGCTCAGGTCTAAGTTACTCCGTCAAGGAGCCAAGCTTCAGAAAGTTCTGGACGAGGGTGAGTCCCTTAGGCTCCTTAGCAAGGAGAAGGAGGTTGAGTTGTTGCATTGGCGATGTGAGGCGTACCAGAGCTTGAATTATGAGAGCTATTTAATGGATCAAGTAACCTTTCGTAGTACGTGCTTCGCTCTTTTTGACCCTTAAGGTTAACCCTTTTTCCTATATTAGCTGTAGAAAAAGATGGAGGCCTTGGAGTACCTCAAGGGCATAACCAACCACGTCAGGGATGCTTGCCATGAACTAAGGGCCCAGGTGCAGGCTCAAGCTTTAGAGGAGAGAGGTGCCTCGGCCAAGGTTCCTGCCTTCGAGGTCCAAATCCGCTTGGCTCGTGAGAACGCTATAGTTCAAGCGAATATGATCGAGAAACTCGAGTCTGATCTCTCGAAGATCAGGGATGAGATAATCGATGCCCGAGATGAAGCAGGATTAAGCCGAATCAAGGTTAATCAGGAGATGTCAATTCGTATGAAGGACGCTGCTGATGCCCAAGCCGAGCTGAAGTGGGCCCTCGACCATGGGAAGAGGATCGAGGAATATGTTCATTGTAGATCCCAAGAAAGAGGTACCCGAGGAGATCGACGCTAAGGGCTTCATTCTCTCGGAGGAATTGGCTCGAGCAAGGGCGGACGAGCGTGCCGCTTGGTCACTTCTTGCTGATGTCACAGAGAGTGAATCTGGGGCTGGCAGGTTGTATCCTTTGGATCGGAGTGTAGATTTCGTTGTTTTTTCTGTTTTGTATTTACTACTTGCAGAGCATGTTTGTAGATGGAGAATACGCCTTTTGCGTATGTAAGATAAGAGAAAACTTGAAGCTTTATTTCTTCTATATCTCTTTTTGTATTGCTTTTGACCAGGCAGGCCAGTTTCGGTGTTTGGCGGGATCCTCATGGGTCCGGAACTAATCAGACAGGCCCGGAGGCTTTTAAGTGCAATTTTTGACGTGAACAAGCGTTGGGGTCTCCACGCTTTGCTCAGCTGTTTAGGCTTAGTCTCCGAGTCAGGCGTTGACTCGAGCTTGCCTGACCTTCAATCTTCTGTGCCCGTGTGGGCGGATAGTAATTGTTCTTATTTCTTACCCTTGGGTATTTGCTGTTTCAACTATTTTGGGTCCAGTTTCCAAGTCGTGTTGCGACTCGAGCTTTAATTGACCCTCAAGTTCTTTCCTGTCTGCATGGGAAGACGACGATGGCTTTTTGTGCTTCGGGTCGAGGTGACCCTGCAAGTGCGTGGCCCGGAGGCTCATTTGGCTGGTGACAATGGCATTTATGTCATGCCCTTAGGCATATTGTAGTTAACTGTTTTGGATCCAGTCTCCGAATCAGATTACGACTCGAGCTTATTTTAATCTTCAAGTTTTCAATTTTTGAGCTGGCGACAGTAGCTCTTACGCTATTTGGTCGTTGATACCTTTTAGTGTGTGTCCTAGAGGCTTATTTGGCTGGCGAGAATGGCTCTTACGCTTTTGCCTGTGGGCTTTTTGTATGCTTTGTTTTCTGCTCGTTAAGGTCTTTTTTAAATGATTTTTTTTGACCTGTCATCGGTTCTGGAAGAACCTCGATTTCAAGACATTAGCGGCGATATTCGAGCACCTAGTAAGGTTCTTAGCTTGTAGGATGAGTAGCTCGAAGCCTTGTGATTTGGAGCTGACATGGTCGAAGCTCGTTTTGCCTGTTAAGGGAAGCCTATTTTAACCGGTTCTTTTCGAAGTATATTCGAAGTAATGGCCTGCTATTTTGTTAGTGACAGTCGGGCTTCCCCGAGTCAAGTTAATTTGGCTGGAGCAGCCATTTTGACCGTACTCATATGTGTTTGGCCTGAGCCATTTTTTATCCCAAGTGATAGTTTAGGTGTCTACACCGAGGGTATGCCCTTTTGGGATTATTACAAATGCGACATATAGACTAAACTTCGGGATTGAGCTTTTACGCCTGTAGTAAGGTCTTACAAAAAATTTATGCTTGTTGAGGTCTTACAATTTTGTCATGTCTATTAAGGTCTTACAGTTTTTGTCATGCCTGTTAAGGTCTTACAGTTTTTGTCACTATGTAGAATAGATCTGGTTACACCGAGTCTGCCCGCTCAGGGTCTTATAGTTTCGGGTTTTCTAGTGCATGGCGATTGATGACAGTCATCGAGTTTTCTTAGGCTCGAAGGCTGCTATTCGTGAGCTCGGTGTTGCCTCATTGGGGACTTATGAGCCCGGAGTTCTAACCCTGGGGTCGTGCGGGTGTCAAATTATTAGCGCTAAGTCTCCGAGTATTTCGGAACGCATTTGATTGAGAGATCCCTGAATATTTAAGGTACCTCCGATGTTGGCGACGCTGGGCGGTTTCTGCATTGCTTTATCTGAAGATTTTGTGATTTTGGAGTTTTCGACCCGGAGGCCATCTGAGCGATGAATTTTGCTGGCGTCAGTCCCGAGTATTCGGGATGTTTTTGGCCGAGAGAGTTGTAATCTCCTTCTGCGAAGGTGTATTTGATAAAAGATATTCTTTGATTGTTCAGTACAATAATACACATATTTGTCTACGGGAGCCTGACTATATGGGCATGGTTTCTTCTCGACCGTTTGGCCTAGTACGTCGCTTCCCTACAGGGACCCCGTTTGGAGTTCCAAAAACCTTTTCGAGTGGGTAGATTTTCGGGGGAATGCCCCTCGTTGTTCAAAAGGTTTCTTGCCAAAGGAGTCTTGAGTGTTTGTGGAATTCTCCTTAGGCAGCTCGCAGATGCTGCCTCGTTAAAAACCTTGCCGGTAAAACCCTTCTTTTGGGACAAAAACTCGGTCGAAGGAAAAGAGTGCAACGGGTGCATTTTTAGAACTTTGAGGTCTTCAGGCAGTGCCAACGCTATGACAGCTCCGGTCGGGTGCCTGCGCAAGGGTCAGTTCTGAATTCAAAACAAAAAAGGGAGATGGTCGTACCTTGAAGTGAAATGTGCTGGCGATGCCTCGGGATTGACTTGTTGTAATTGCCTGAGACAAAGATGCAGTACGAACTTCCGCTTTGTTTGTCAAGTTCGATCGAGGGTGAGACCTGATTCACCCTTTGGCTTATTCGGGGGTGGATGCAGGAACGTTTGTATAACGTCGTGTATTGCGAACATTTCCCTTACCGCATGTTGTTCCCCGTAAATGGTTTTGATCCCGTCCTATGTCGGGAATTTTATCATCTGGTGAAGGATGGATGGCACTGCTCTCATGCAGTGTATCCATGGCCGCCCGAATAAGGCGTTATACCTCATGTCTCCTTCGATGACATGGAATTTGGTGTTTTGAGTCGTGCCTGCCACGATGACAGGGAGGATGATTTCTCCCTTCGTCGTTTTTTCTTGCCATTTTGAATTCGTTAAGGACCTGCGTGGCGGGCACAATTTGGTCAAGCAATCTGAGCTGTTCTATTACCCTCGACCTGACAATATTAGCCGAGCTACCTGGATCCACGAGTACACGTTCTATCTGAAAGAATTTACAAAGAAGGAAACTACCAGGGCGTCGTTGTGGGGTTGAGACAGGGTCTCGGTGACTTCTTCACTGAACGTGAGGGCATCTTTGAGGGATATATCCCCGATTCCGCTTTTCTCTAGTGATGGATATGTTTGTTCTTCTCATTACAGGTTCCCTCCTGGCATCGGTGCCCCTCATGATCATGTGGATGACGTGTTATGGCTCATTTACCTCGTTCTTCTTGGTTGCCTCCCTTTCTCGGAACTGATTCTTGGCTCGATCGCTGAGAAATTCTCGAAGATGTCCATTGTTAAGCAGTCAGGCTACCTCCTCTCATAGTTGATGACAATCCTTGGTCCTGTAGCCTTGCGTGTTGTGGAACTCGCATACTAAGTTGTAATTCCTTGCGAAGGATCTGACTGTATCTGTTTGGGCCATTTGGTGTCTCTGATCTTACTGATAGCGAACACAATGTCTGACACATCGACGTTGATGTTGTATTCCGACAGGTGAGGTGCACCTGTTAGTACTATGTTTCGTTCGATCCGAGCTCTATTGATGAGCCCTCGAGGGTCCTATCCTCGATCCACCCTCCGATCATTACGGGGTAGGTTGCGCCTTGGGGTGTTCCTCCTATCCTCGAGGTATGGTTGATACCTTTCTTTTTTTGGCTTTAGTTCCTTTTCTAGGAGCTTGTTTGGGTACACCGAGCCCGAAGGGTCTCCCAACTGGTTTTCCTCGGCTCTGATCTTTGACTGGTATTGGTTGTGGACGTTCGACCAGGTCATAGCCGGATACTCGATCAGGTTCTATTTCAGCTGTTTTGAAACCACCGAGCTTAGTTGAAGGCCTATACTGCCCAGTCATCGGAGACCGGTGGTAGCTCCATCCGTTCCATCTGAAAATGGGACACGAATTCTCGTAGCATCTCGTTCTCTCTTTGCTTGATTTTGAAGAAGTCAGATTTCCTTCTTGCTACTTTGATGGCTCCGGCATGCGCCTTTACGAAGGAATCTGCTAGCATGGCGAATGAATCTATGGAATTAGGAGCCAAGTTGTGATACCACATCATGGCTCACTTCGAGAGTGTTTCCCCGAATTTTTTTAGTAATACGGACTCGATCTTATCGTTCTTTATATCGTTTCCTATTACTGCGCAGGTGTAGGTAGTAACGTGTTCATTAGGGTTAGTGGTACCGTTGTACTTAGGGAGTTCCGGCATTCTAAATTTCTTTGGGATGGGTTTCGGGGTCGCTTCCTCTTCTTCGAGTCCACGCCTTTGAGGACCGGGGGTGCTCCCGGGATCTGATCTACCCTAGAGTTGTAGGTCTCGACTTTTTATCATTCGCTGCTATCATTTTCTCACCCGATTCGATCCTTCTGGTGAGGTCCTCAAGCATCTTTATCATGGCAGGTTCGGCTACCGACCCGTTATTGCTTGATCTCTCGCGTACTTGTTCGTCGGGGGGAGCTGTTTCCGGTGCTACTATGCTGGGAGTCTTCAGATGGCTTTGTAACTAAGCGATGGCTAACTATTGTGCCTCTAACATTTCAAAAATAACATAAAGACTAACTTCATGTTCTTCCTAGGCTTGGGTTCTTTAGGCTTCTTGTCAGTCGTTAAGCCGTACACTCCTGTCGGTGTGTGAGGTTTCGTCGACCTACTGTGCGTCTTGTGAATCCACGTCTGTTGGAATTGGGCCGAATGCGTCGTTGGGATTTTGCGATTGTGTTTCAGTAGCCGAAACAGCCACGCCGTTTTCCCTATGGTTTTTGAGGTTGTCGTTCTTGATTCTGTTTATCGAGCCAGACATTTTGACCTGAAATCAAGAGATCTTGGACAAGAAAAGTGTGAAAGATAACTTGTGTATTTGCGATGGAACTTAGCAAAAAAATTATCACTATTATTTTTAGCCCCACGATGGGCGCCAAACTATTTACTGTGAAAATGGTAACAACAATTAAATTTGTAAATGGGATTCTAAAAATACGTGATTTATTTTTATGCTAGTTGTTAGAGCAGATGATGATAGGAATATGAAGTCTAACGATGAAATGCAAGCTAAAACAAGGCAGTAATCAGACCGAGGGGCTTACTACCCTGGCTTTGGGCTGGTCGATGGAGGACCTCGGGGTCGATACCTGAGTTCAATCTCGAGCTATCGGGGTGGTCGGGAATGGGATAACAGTTAAGATATGATTAAACAAGGCTCTTTATAGCCAATACCAAGCGATAAATGAAAAACAAGTGGGAGAAAAGTGAGTGCCAAAGTGGCCTCGATCTAATAAGAACGAGCGAATTAGAGAGAAAAGAGAGAAAGAGAGAGATATTATTGATCTTGTGGAGAAATAGTTAGAGCAACATCCGCCGATTACAAAGTAGCGAGGGTTCCCTTTATATAGGAGGGGAACTCGGCTATAGTACAACATGCATTAATTATAAAGTATAGAGATGGGACGGCTAGACGCGGCGCTTCGGCATAGGCTCTGGATAGGCCGACTTTGTCAGACTTAGCCATGTGCCTTGGAAGCTTCCCTTTTTTGTTCTAGCCTCGACCTCCGTCTTCTTTGAGTCGGGCCTCAACGATCCCTGAGGGAGGGGACTCGGTCGTGGCTCCCTGTCCTCGGGGTCTCGATGTACTCTTCTGAAATGACTTGATAGTGAGAAATTAAGTCCTCTGATTTCGCCGTGTACAGATGACAAACTACAAGATAATACTTGGATTAGCTTGAGATGTTGTTGTTCTTGATGGATTGATTAGAAAGTTTCTCTTATGAACTTTAAGTGGCTAGAAATTATGGAAAATAAGTTGGCTATGATATTTTTAGTATGATTATGTCGGTTTACATGTCAATCTTGTTGAGGAAATTGGTAACTAGAAAAGGAAATGGATATAAAGCACTTGGAAGTTGTCGACATTGATATTATCTTGTGTTATACTATTTTGGGTAACTTTAAAATTTAGTACAAGGTTGGTAATCCTTTAAAAGGTATTGGTTATTATACTGAATATATTACTAAGTTCAAGAATAAATGATTATGGGGTGGAAGGGTGCTGAAGGGATTCAATCCGAGTTTGCCGCTCATCGTGATATGTTGATGACTTGTTAATGAAATATTTTGTACTATATTGTTTATGTTGTTCTTATCGTATTAGAATGGTTTTTGTTGTTAGTATATGGTATTGGAGGAGGCCCTTGTTACAGGGGAGTTACAGCCCAAATTTACATAAAATGAGCTACTAGCTTAAGTTACAGACATAACCTTTACTCAGTACTGATTTTGAATCTCCTTATGCTATGGTGGACTGAGTTGAGTTGTTTGAAGAGTTGCTTGGAAGCTATAAAAAACTCAACGAGGTTAAGGTATGTTAAGGCTGAAGCTTTCCTTCATTGTGGCATGATCCCATAACTACATGTGTTTGATAATGAGACATAAAGAGAAGTTCATATTCATGAACTTATGTACATTATCCTAGTCTCATACGTAGCATTATTCTTCCTTATAGAGACTTTGTATTCAGTTAAGTATTGTGTTCTTCTAGTCAAGAGAGCAGAGGGTTTATATATACAAACACACAATATTATAGTATTTTCACCACCATCGAGCTATAATCGTTTGGCAGGCCCCTATTGGGCAACCTGTGATCAGATGGTAAGTTATATACCAAGCCTATTGTGGTCGAGCGCCTATGAGCGAGCCCAGAATGGCCAAGATATAGAGCCCAGTATGGACGAGCACCTATGAGCGAGCCTACTAAGGCAGAGCAGTTACACATACCGAGCCTTATAAGGCCGAATAGCTATTTTACTTGCTATATTAAGAGTTTGAGTCAGTATCAACAGGTAAACATATCTTCAAATTATCTTTGACTCCTAGTTGCTTTTAGTTATTATATTATTAGTTCAGTTTCAGCTTTCAGTAATTATGTTGCCTTACTTACTCGGTACATTATTTCGTACTGATGTCTCTTTTGCTGGGGACGCTGCATTTCATGCCTGCGGGTCCTGATTGATAGTTGGATAGACCCTCCCTGCAGACAGAGTCAAACATCAGCTTAGTTGGTAAGCTCCACTTCCTCGGAGTTACCAGGTCTACACCTTGGAGTCCATTTTATATATACAAGTTTGATGGGTAGGTCGAGGCCTTATCCCGACCATAGTATAGTTCAATTATCTCTAGAGGCTTGTAGATGAGTCTTGTATATTTTGTATATCAGTAGGTGTTCATGGCGGCAACGACGGTTTGCATAGTTATACATATAAGCTTTTGGGTTTGTTTACCCCACAGATGAGAGAGATGTTATTTTCAGACGATTCAATATATGGACTCATCGTCTAAGTTGAGGGTTACCCCTCCATAGTTCACAGTTACAAAGTGGCCCGGGCTGAGTATGGCACCGGGTGCTGGTCTAGCCCCGCAGGTTAGGGGAGTGACAAACTTGGTATCAGAGTAGTTCTGTCTTGGGGAGTCTACAAGCCGTGTCTAGTAGAGCCTTATTTATAGATGTGTTGTGCACCACCTTATATAAACAGGAAGCTACAAGGCATTTAGGAGTCTGTTACCCTTCTTTCAAATCCACATCGTGCTATAGAGCTAAGTCATAAGAGCTCGAGCCAAGACTTATGTTTGCTAATTATAGAGATGCTTGGAATTAGAAAAATTACATTTAGCTGGAGGGCTAATACAACAGTAGGTAAGGGCATTTAGTAGAGAAAGAATTCTTGACGACGTGGCCCTATTTGAGGACCTATTAGATCGTGCATACCAAATGTTGCACTCTAGAATAGTATAGTCAGATATGAATACTAGAACGTTCAAAAATATCAGAAGACATGTAGTGGCATCCTAGAAGGGATAAATATTTACTTTAGTATGACTCCCGCACCTAATAAAAGAGAATAGTAGGTGCCCCAAGAGCCAGTGAGATGGAGCAAGGGGAGATAAAAGTGAATGAATGTTTTGTTGAAGTTTTCAAAATAAAGTAATAAATAGAGATATTAGCAGGAGAATAAGAAGAGAGTAAATTAAGCATTACGAGTAAGATGTGATTAAAGGGTGGTAACGGTAAATCATAATATGATAGGATGACATAGTCTATAGTCAAGTAAAGGAAAAGACAAGAGGTGACAGGCCTTGAGACTATAAAATGGTATAAGCCATAAATTCATATCCTAATTTCGAGAAAATGAGTTGGCAACTCCAACGTAATTAACAGAATGCTAAGTTAGACCCCCGGAGTAATAGAAATCAACATAGGCTAGTAAATAAGAAAAAAATCGAACATGATTTAGGGACCAAAGGATTCGATAATAGTCGGCATTATAAGAATTTTAGAAATCGTGTTCCGAAAATGATAGAATGGACAATAGAATAATACCCTTTAAAGGTCATTCAGGAAGACGCTTCCCTAAAGCAAGCAATGTGAGTAGAGTTATGATTAAGCGACTAAGTGTGCCAGTTACACTAGGTGTCACCCTCACGCGTAAGAAATTCAGTTATCCCTAGAATAGAAGGGTTATCACAAGGCAAGTAAGAGTCAGTGATGATGTGAAAATATTCCAAAGATGAAGAGGTAACAATGGACTAGTAAAGTAAGAATGTTGTAATAAGGCGAAAGGGGTGATATTGCATTTCTTCAGATCCTACATATATGTTATGACTCCATAACATTATACAAGAATGATGGTGGGGAGATGCAGTAAGGGTTCCCTCCCAGGATGTTATTGATAAATAAGTGTGAATGAATACTTGATACATAAAGAGCCAGTGCGAGAGGTAAGTTAAGACAAAGGAAACAACCCAAGAGAGATTATGCAAAATATAGATATAAGAATGGACCAACGAGTAGTTAGTAGTTGATTCAAGAAGAGCCTAGTTATGGCTAGATAAGAAGATACAGATAAATCAGCAGATCCTGCAAGATAAACCTAGTGAACCCCAGCATAGGGAATTTAGTCTCGCAGATACGACATCATAATCCTTGAGAAATATTCAGATAGGAGTTGAGGTAGTTATAGTTGCCGTAAAAGTTTTATGAAAATAAAATAGAGTACCATGGGTTAGACAAAAAGAATTGAGTTCAGAAGTAACCCTACAAGAACAAGGGCACGGAGGTATGTAAATAAGGATATTTATAGGTGAGTAAGAACATCAAAAATTCCATCGGGTATATGATGTGATAAGCTCACAGCTTTACAAGAGTTAGAGAGTCTTCCCTAAATTCTACAATGAAAGACTAGCTGAGGTAATAAGGAATAAGGCTTCAAACTAAGCATAGTGACCTAAATAAATAATGGTCTTGTAAGCACAGTCTCACTACAATATCGTATGCACTCTATAAGAAAGTGGTACCTATAGTGACTAAAGAATGGGAAGTAAAATCCAAAGTAATATTCGAGATCGTATGAGTTGCACAAAATTCTAATATATGTGGGAACTAAGATAAGCCAAGTATTCATGCAACAGGTGGCAGAACGACCAAGAAAAGTAATTGCTTACTTTAACGAAATCTAAGAAAGCATGAAAGGAATTATTCTATCTATGACACAAAGTTAGTTATGTTACGAACACACTTAGGATTCCGGAGTGTTATCCATGCAACATATATGTTGATAATGATATAGCTATGGGAGACTCCAGTATAAGTTAAAAGAAAGAATTGAGTCTACATCACAAACAACAGCTTGAATTGCTAGAAGGTTATATCATGGATGTTCCATAGCATCCACGAAGGGCTAAAATAATAACTAATACACTGAGCCGCAGATCAGAAGATAGCATAAGCCTACATAAAAGCTGAGATATGAGAGGAAACTAAAGAGTTACATCAGCTAAGTGAATTAGGAGTTTGATTATTAGACCCCGATGAGTAAGAAATCCTGATTTAGAACATTGCAGAATCACTCTAAATATTAGAGGTACAAAAGAGATAGTACAACAACCATAATCTATAATGACTCTACGATAAATCTAGTTAGAAAAGTACCAACCTTATAAGAAGTCAGTATGAAGATTCCACTGGATTATATATGCACATGAGGTGCAAGTATTATAGTAGAGCTTTAAGGTGTGGATGCGAATTCCACCTATGTGGAAGGGAGGTTATGAAAGAGATAGAAGATACGATGTATGGTTTAAAGGTAAGTAAGGTACAGGTGAAGAAGGTACTAGATGCCCAAGTACAGAGGGTTATAAATAATCTAGATATCAGATAGAGGGCTAGAATCATCGTATTTCTGTATCAAGAAATGATAGTGGTGTCGTCAGTGGCATATCATCCAGCCTATGGTTTCCAGGTACAGAGAGGTATAGTTAAGAGAGAAAAGAAGAGTTAGAGACGATATGATGTCTTGCTTGAGGTTCCATAGTAACATAAGGAAATCTATGGTGCTAGCAAGTTAAAGGAAGGTTCCAATAGTATAAATAGACATATGTAGGTCGCAAGCTAAAGTATGGCAGAGCGAAAAGGTTTTAGGTAGACATGAGTAAGGATAAGAAAATGTGAGTGAGAAGGTGACGAGAATAGGTAAGTCCTCGGGATTACACCCATCACAAAAAGAGAGTTGATGGTTTCCATAAGTTATAAAAAGCTCAGTATAGCATGAGTGAACTTAGAGGAGTTTAAGACAAGGAGAATTTAGAAGAGATGGAATGCTGCCCTAGTGGTAGAATAAGGGTGTAATTATGATAGATAAGAGGATGACATTTAGGCCTTTGATTGGGTAATGATTCAATAAAAAAGGGATTTCATGAAGTGTCCAAAATTAAAATACCCCCATAAGGTGAATCACATTGGGATGCTATGAAATACGGTTGTTGAAGTATAGTATTGTCCCTAAGTAGATTAGGCAAATAACCCTAGATGTTCCCCAGTGAGACGTGAGCCCTAGTGACAACATATTACATAAGAGGTTTCAAGTGATTAGTGGTAGATTATAGATCAATATTAAGGTGAATCAACAATAGATGGATGAATGTTCCAAAGTGTGAGATAGGATTAGGTTGTCATTCTTAAGATGAATAGTAATGAGTAAGCATTAAGGGACTTAATACATATAGGATAAGCAGCGATAGAGTAACCTGGAGTTGGGTATCAGACATTGGTCATAATAAATCAAAGTAAGTGTTGTGGTATAGTATAAGCTACCTAAATTTAGTAAATCCATAAGCATAGATAACTGAGGCTATGAAACAAGATATATCAATAGTCGTAAGTTCGACAAAGTACCGAGCGAAAAACATCAGTACACCTATAGATTCCTAGAGGGACAGCTTATCATAGTTCTGTATATGTTCACAAATTGAGGTCGGGAGATTGGCTAAAATCTGAAGGAAAAGGAGAGAAGAGTCAAATAGGCGCACATATAAGGACAAAGTCGTATAGGCTGCATGACATAAGGTAGAAACAGTTACGAGATTGGTAGAATTCCGACCACAAGTCGTGGTGTGATAAAGAGGCCTAAAGGGGGGATGCCCTGGCCTTTAGATTTATTCACAAAACAATTGCCTAGATGGAAAGGATATCAGTAAAGTATTTGTAAGAGCTATAGGTCATGAGACTGATAAGTGCATCAGTCAGAGTTCAAGGACGCATGTTCAAAAGGGGGAATGATGTTACACCCTATGTTTTTGTACATAAGAGTACGTTGTAAGTTAATTGATGTAAGCTAAAAAATGAAATCATCGTTGAAAAGTTTATAAAGTTAGTTAATCATGTTAATATGGAGGCTACAAATATTTAAGATCATGAATACCAAGTACCAAGAGGTTTGAAGGCTTAGAAGCTAAGCGAATTGAAGAAAATAAGTTTCATCGAAAGTCGACAAGTTGGAATATTATAACATGTACTTTTGGGGTGAGACTAGGGTGCTTAAAATTATAAGGAGATTATGTTATGAGTTATTTTAGTCATATGATAATCGTGTGTTATATTTTGAAGTCAAGCGAATTGTGGAACAAAAGTTAGAAAAGGTCATGGTCCAGACTGGTGTGACCCACATACCCAAGAATGTGCCTCTTGCAAATCTTGGAGTGCTTCTTCTTCCCCGAAGCATCGCAAGAGTACTCCCTCGAATGACCTTCTGTATAGAGTATCTTTGTAGTAAAGGAAGCGAGGTGCACGATGACTGATTTCAGTCCTTCTCCTTAGTTTTTCTGGAAGTATCCCATAGCTTAAGTAGTCGATAATGGGTTGTTGCCATTCTTCTTTCTCAACTTCAGAAATGGTGACAAGATGCTTGAGTTCATTTTCTTCACCTTCAGCCTCATTTAGATATGGTACTACCCATTTTGGCAAACAGTAACTAGCGCTTGATCATGCAGGGTTAACGATGAAGCTAGGGCAGCTAAAGTATCAATCTTTTTGTTTTCTTTCCTTGGCACATATTGAATTCACGTCACCGACCCACCCCATTAATTTTTTAGTATAATCATGATATGGGCGTAGTTCAAGTTTCTTGACTTCATAACTACCTAAAAGCTGGTTGATCACCAACTGAGAGTCACTAAAGACTTGCAATTGCAACCGCTTCATTTTGATAGCCATTTCAAGCCCAAGTATTAGTGCTTGATACTTAGCAACGTTTTTAGAGCAGAGTTGCATCAACGTAAAAAAGTAGGGCAGAACTTCACCTTGAGAAGTGACAAATACTACACCAGCACCAGCACCAGCTCCTCCGCAATGTGCATCACCATCAAAGTACATCTTCCATGGAGGTTTAACTTCAATGACCATTGTATCCTCATCAGGTAGTTCATCAGTTAGCTCCCAATCATTAGGTATAGGGTGATCTTCCAAGAAATCCGTTAAAGCTTGTCCTTTTATGGACTTTTTAGGGATGTACACAATTTTAAATTGTTTAAACTGGAGGTACCACCTTGGTAGTCGATAACTAAGGATAGGTTTTGACATCATGAACTTGATGGGATTTGCTCTAGAAACCAATCGAACGACATGAGCTTGAAAGTAGTGCTTCAACTTTTGGATTGAGAAGACTAGCACCAAACATAACTTTTCAATTGGGGAATAATTTAGCTCATTTGGTATCATCATCCTACTCAACTAGTAAAGGGAGTTTTCTTTCCCTTCACTATTTTCTAGGGCCAACAGTGCTCCAACTGACCTTTCTTGTGCTGAAATATATAGTATCAGCGGCTTTCCAAGTATAGGGGCTGCCAAAACTGGAGGCTTCATCAAGTAAGTTTTGATACTTTCAAAGGCATTGCTACAAACTTGGTCCCACTTGAAAGGAACGCCTTTCTTCATGAGACGATTGAATGGTTGGCACCTCCCATATAGGTTTGAGATGAATCTCCTAAGGTATGCTAGATTTCCTTGTAGACTTTTCAATTCATGAATATCCCAAGGCTCATGCATTTTCAAAATGACATCCACTTTGGCTTGATCAATTTTGATCACTCGATGTCAGACAATGAAACCAAGAAACTTTCCATAAGTAACTCCAAAGGATTCATCCTAAGTTGGTAACTCCGAAGCAACTCAAAGACCATTCTCAAGTCTTTCAAGTGGTCGCTCTTCTTTTATTGATTTTACCACCAAGTCATCAATATAACATTCGATATTCTTGTAGAAAAGATCATCAAAGTATTCTGTATAGCCCTTTGGTAAGTAGCCCCAGTGTTCTTCAAGCCAAAAGTCATTACCTTGTAACAATAAATACCCTTGGGAGTACAGAATGCAGCAAGCTCTTCATATTTTGGCACCATATAAATTTGGTTATAGCCCGATGAACCGTCCATAAATGACATTGCCTTTTATCCTGTAGTAGCATCGATCATCAGCTTTGGAATAGGAAGCAAAAATTTATCTTTCGGACACATATTGTTGAGATCCCTGAAGTCAACGCATACTCAAATCTGACCATTTTTCTTCCTTACAGGGACAATACTTGAAACCCATGTTGAGTATTTAACTTCACGAATAAATCCAGCTTCGATGAGTTTGTTAACTTCGATTTTAATCAAGGGAACCGAGTCCATCCTAAAGCGCCTTTGAGCTTGTTTAATAGGGCGAGCACCATTCTTGGCTACAAGGTGATGGACTGCTATTTTTGAGTCCAAGCTAGGCATCTCTTTGTAACTCCAAGCAAAGTTATCCCTGAACTCTTTGCGTAACTCAATATAAGTGCTTTCTTCATCAACTTCTAGTAAAGCACTTAGGTAGGTCGGTCTTGGTTCTTCATTGGTGCTAAGGTTAACTTCTTTTAAGGCATCAACTGTTGTCTTCACCCTTCTTCAAGTTCAGCTGGAGCATCCTTTGCATCTTCATCTTCTTGAGGGTCCCCATCATTGAATGATATGTGATAACACGGTGAAACATCCTCCAATTCTGCATCATCCTCCATTAGAGATGGAACACCATTCTCGCCTTATAAAATAAGATGATATGAAGACCTCACACTTTCTTCATCTTTGTTATGTTCCTTAGTGTAGACCATAGTATATGGCTTTACCTTCAGTACTTCTTTGCATGAAACTACAATTTTCGTTTGTCGCCTCATTCTAGAAGAAATAAAGCTTTGGAAATCCTTAAAGATCTTCTGGATTTTGGGGTGGGTGTTCTTATTCTTTGATAATTTCTCTGGAACTTATTCCCCTTCTTTAATGGATCCAATCTCTCAAATACAGAAGTCCTCACAGTTGATTTTCCAAGTCGATCAAAGGATGAATGTCTGTTAGAAGTGGCAGATTAATCTTCTACAGTGATATAACTATTGCTTTCCCTTCTTATGAAGATGCGAACTAGTGATGGCTGCTTGTACCCCAAACCTTTACGCGGTTGCTTTGTAGAAGTTTCTGATAGGAGCTTCCTTAATTTTGATGGCTCATTGGGATTGTATGCAGCTTTTGCAAATAGCCTTTAAGCATTAGGATCAAAGCCTTCATCTGTATGCTTTGTAGGGAGTGCCACATTCTGAGAAGGATTTTGGGCCACAAACCCTACAAGTATCGTTGAGGGAAACTTTACTGCCTCAATTCGTTTGATCGGAAGAGTGAACTCCTTCGGCATATTGGTTTAGAGTTTGGCCGATTCTCCCTCATCTTTCTTCTTTTTAGGGACATAGCAAAGCACATGAGTTACTTTCTTGCTATGAGACATAATGTTCCCTTTATGAGATTTATTTGAGATAGGGTGCACTTCCTCAACAACATCTTTGGTTTTGTCGACAACCATCTCAGCCCTCTTAGTCGTGGACTCATCATTCTTGCCACTCATGATATCATCAGCTTTTAGCTTCTTCACAATGCGGTTCCTCAGGTAAAACTTTGCATCGGTGAAATGTGATTCAACCTCGATGAATGTCTCGTCATCAATAACTATTTCTTCTCGACTCCTCCCTCGTAGTATTTCAAACATTGATGGTAGGTAGATGGAATCACTTTATTCTCATGTATCCAAGGCCTTCCAAGCAAGATGTTGTATAAAGTCTTGCATCGATCACATGCAACCATGCACTTGATTGCATATCTTCAATGGTGATTCCCAACCTGATCTCACCTTTGGCTCTTTGCCCCCTTGGTTGAATCCTTAGATCATCACACGACTTTTCGAGAGTTAGTTCATAGGAATACCAAGTTCTTTCACAGTGAGAATTGGCAAGATTTTCACTAAGGATCCTCCATCAACCAAAATTTGATTTACCCTTTCATCACGTATATAAACAACTAGGTATAATGGGTGGTTGTGAAGAGTGTCGCCCAGTAGAAGATCGTCACTCGTAAATGTAACTTTTTTTCTCACAGGCATTAACTTCTTGAGGAATAGACTCGATGAGCTTTTCTGAAGATGGTGTCAATGGTAGGTCATTAATTTTTTCTTCCCCTTTATCAGCATTGCAACAAGAGGCCTCAATACCATCACGGGAAATCTTCATGCGGAATCAACTTGGCAAGAACTCCTCCAAGGTCACTGGATGTTATGGCTTTTGAGGGTGGTGCACCTCCACTTTTGCCTTCTTCAAATGCTTAACGAGATTATGTTTCCTTGGTCTTTTTACCATCATTTTCCTTGTTGGTTGTTCTATCGATTCTTTACATGGGCTCCTTTTGTGGCGCCTACGACGAGTCACCAATGTCCAACCTTCATCATCATCAGGTTGATCAACTTAAACTTTGTTGTTCTCTAGTAATTCTTCATCTTTACTTTTTTAAAACTACATAATTCATCTGGACTGAATGAGCTAAAGGTGATAGAGACTTGATTTGTGCTTTCTTTGTTATCTTCAAGCACGATCTTCTTTTCACGAGCCAAGTCCATAACTTTGTCCTGAAGGCAAAGCTCTTCTCCAGATGGTGGCTCACAAGTCGATGGTATTTTCAGTAATTTAGGTCCTTCATTTTCCCAGCTTTATTTTCCACTTCATTTCCAGAAGATCAATGAGATTTAACTCGAGGAGCTCTTCAAAAATGAAGGGCATTTCAGAATCCATAAATGGGTACTCCTTCTCTTGCATTTCTTTTAGAGTCAACTTTCCACTTGACTTATCTTGGAAAGAAGTGGATTTCATACTCTGTTTCTTGCTCGGCTTTGTTGTGAACTTCGCAGGTGATGTATTGACACTCATAGCTTCTTTGTTTTTACACTCTTGCTCTATTTCCTGATTTCTTGCTTGTCATTCCCTTTTCGAGGCTCATAGATAGGAAACCTTTCATTTTCAGCGGAGGCCATACTTAATTCCATGTCATGGGCACGAGTTACAAATTCTTCAAAGGTGCTAGGATTTATACCTTGCAAGATGTAGGGAAGCCCGCAATGCATGCCTTGGATGCATATTTCTATGCCAGAAGCTTCACTAAGCCTATCTTTGCAGTTGAGGCTTGCATTCCTCCAATGATTGATAAAGTCGATAACTAGTTCACCCTTTCGTTGTCGAGCATTTGTAAGTTCTATCATATTGACAGTACCTCTCGTACTATAAAACGATTGAGAAACTCTTGCTCTAGTTGATCCCAGCTATCAATAGATCCAGTCTCGAGGTCTGTGTACCAATCAAAAGCATTTTCTTTTAGTGAGCGGACAAACTACTTGACGAGGTAATCTCCATATGCCCCAGCATTGTTGCACGTCTCAACGAAGTGCGCCACATGTTTCTTTGGATTGCCTTTTCCATCAAACTATTGTAACTTTGGAGGTTGATAGCTAACATGCATCTTCAACATATTGATCCTTATAGTGTACGACTTTGAGTATGTAAGGGAGGACTTAGCAACAACTTCATACTTATGCTTAATAGTTCCTTCAATGAACTCCTTCAATTGATCGATTGGAATCATCCCTTTAGATGAGACAGCGATAGCCTTAGCAGATGCTACTTGTCTTAGGGGGGGAATCAATCTCAAAAACTTCTGAGAGCTTGCCAGGCGCATGGGTGGATTCTTCTTCCATCAAGATTCCTACCCTGTCTGTTAGCTTTTTAATTCTAGCATCTTGATTTTGCATGCACTTAGTCATGCCAGTGATTGCTTCCGTTAAGTTTGCCAACTGCTCCTCCACAACCGAAGCGTTTGACACCATGACTTGCATGATTGTTGTGGACGATGGAGAGTACCATGGATTTTCACACAGATTGATCCTCGATTGGCTCATGTTATGCGGTGTAAGTGGGGAGGATCCATCACTTGAAGCATCATCATCTTCCTTCACAGCAAAGTTCTTGGATCCGGAGAGGTCAAGCAGAGCAAGAATTTTCTTAATCTTTTCAGCAACATCGCTTCGTCCTTCGGGTGCATTTGTGGAAGATCTTGCTCATTATGCGGACGACACTTGGAGTGCTTGTTGTCCTAAAGAGCTTGCTTTACTCCTCGTAACTGGTCGAAGCTTCCAAAAGAAACATTGAGGATGTTTTCCACATCATCATAGAACCTGGAGTTAGCAGCCTTGGTGGATGTTGATCTAGGGTTTGTTTTCTTTGAATCCATTTTGACGTTCTTGAACTTTGGTGATTGAAAAGTTGAGATGAGAGGTAGAGATTGTCTCACTGGCCGTGCCAGAATTTGTAACAATAAACTTGCGTCAAGGAAAATAATCTAGACCGAAAATATTGCAACAATCGTAGTATTTGATTTTAAGTAATTTGAGTGTTACAATTTCTATGAATCCTCTGATTCCTCTTTCCAACAGTAAATAAATTCAAGATCCTTTGAGCTTGATCTTGAATCTATAATTGTTGCCATGAACGAAGATCTTGAATTCAACTAGCACGAATTTTGATTTGAACTTGTACTCCTTGAATGTTGATTTGCTCTTTGTTCTTGAGCTTGAACTTGAACTTGATTGCATGAAGCTTGAAACTTGTGGAGGAATTTACAGTGTTTGATCCACGAGCTCTTTCTTGCTTCTTGTTATAACTTCTGGTCTCTTTTATGGGTTATGAAGACCCCTATTTATAGTTGTGGGAGGGAAAAGTTGTTACGAGAACAAACTCTTTCCAACCAATCAGATTGAAGAGTGACAAGGCCGCATTTGATTGGTCAGAAAATGTCACTTGCACACGTGGTGCGATTTCATTGGCCTTTTAATTTGACTTGGCATGCCTTGTCATTTTGATACGTGGCATGATCCCATTTCTATTTGACTTGGAGTGCCACGCCATGTCATTTGGCACGTGGCACCAAACTGGGCTTCTAGGAAGATGACATCTTGGGCTTAATAAAGTGAGCTCATCGCTTTAGGCCAATTAAATGGGTTAGCCCAATGGATTAAGACATATTTATTTAATCCATATATATTGGATTATATAATCGATCCAATTATATTATCCCATAATATTTGTTTGGGCCAATATATCTTGAATTTAAAATATATTTCAAATTATTTTATCGATTTAGATTAGATAAAAATTTAAATGCTTACAGAAATATTTGTCAAAGTTTTCTATGAGTGGGCATAGCTCTGCCCGATAACTGTCACAAATGTCTTTAACACACATGCTAAATTCAAGAATTCGTCATGTCGACTCAATACACGTTCACCTAAAACATTTCAATATGCTATAACCCAATAATAAGGAAATCCAGTACTTCAATCCTCTATATGCTCAACGCAAGCAAAATCAACGACTGCAAGTTAACTTAAATAGATTGTTAAGAGAGAAGAGGGAATTGAGAGTCTCAAAGGTGAAAAATATAGTTATGGTGGAGGGTATTTATAGTAGATATCTAGGGTCATGAAATTTTTCAAACCAAAGAGCTACTAGATAATTTTGGGGATAGGGAAAATGGTCAATTTTAAAATTGATGTCTTTTGCAGTCACTCTTTTAAAAAATAAAGAGAAAATTAGACGATTTGACAGCTTAGAGAGCAAAAAAGATTATCAATATTAGCACAACCCATAAAATATTACTAATATTGGCACACTATTATTTGGTAAAAAATTTTAATGTGTACTCATTTTTTTAAAAGATTTAACTAGTACCCAAAGTACAGACAACTTCAGGCATTTTCCTCCTCCTCATCCTCATCCTCCTCCTTCTTTTTTCTTAGTCGTTGTGGGGAAAAAAAGTGATGGTGAATTTTCATGGTATCTTGTGAGCAGGTTTTAAGGTGATTTGTGATGTTTTACAGTAGCGAGCTACTGTGGCGCTCCATTATTTGCTACTGCTTAGGGTTTCTAGTTCTTATTCTTCTTCTTCGTAATTGCAAAGGGGTTTATTAGATTTGTTGTTGTATTGACAAATTGATGATAGAGATTTATTCTTTATGATATTTGGAGATTATGTTGCAAATTTAAGCTTATTTGAAATAGATTTAGTTGTTAAATCGTGTGTTGGATTGTTGAAATTCGAAGAACAAGTTTCTGTTTCTGGAAAATTTGCACTTCAGACCTATTTGGTCTTAAGTGCATGAAAACATTTGTTACACTTCAGACCTATTTGGCCTTAAGTGCATGAAAATATTGGTTGCACTTCAGACCTATTTGGCTTAAGTGCATGAAAACTTTTGTTGCACTTCAGACCTATTTGGCCTTAAGTACATCTTAAGTACAATTTTATACTTTAGAATTGACTAGCCTTAAGTGTATTGCACTTCAGACAAAATCTTTTTTCTTCGACTTCAAATCCGATAAATTTGAAGTTGATCCAAAAGTGAGTAAACTTGTAAATTTTTATGCAAAATGAGTATAACTTCAATGATAACCCCAAAATTAAGTATATATGCAAATGCTCCGGTTATTTGTATGCTTGAAAGTGGGTGAGCTCAACAGAAACCATTGGCTTCGGCCCACTCAATACTAAGTCCTTTTCTCACTTCCACTTCGTCTTCGGCTGCAGTGTTTTGATATAAAACCCATTGTATCAAAATAGATTAAAATAGGGGAAATTTTTGTTTCGATACCATATAGGAAACTATATTATCAAATATAGTATTTCTACAAAATATAGACAATTCATTAAATAAGGAATCATTGTAGTTGCAGGCTTCCTTATTTAGGTGCGCTAAAATTGGGGAATTAAATATTCTTCCAGATATTTTACAACGCAAATCACGCACCTTAATAATTATCGGCTGTTTCGTTTCAAATTTAGCGACTCTGTTTTTGCGATACACTGTGTTTCAACCTTTTTTCTGATTTCACAAATCAAAAACGACTAAATCTTCTACAATTCTTTTGCAACAAACGCAATTATGTCAAAAATCCCAATTATGCTACAACTGAATGGGATTTGGGATAGCTATGGGAGATTTAGAGAATTTCAGGTCGATGGCATTGTAGTCGATGAGGATGCGAGTTATAGTCTATTAATTTCTACAATAGCACAACAATTAATGATCGATACATCCGAAAAAATTATAGAAATCAAATACATTGTCAACGAGCATTGTCCTCCAATGAAAATTAGGAACGATATGGGTGTTCGTGTATACATGGAGATGAAAAGAAAAACAAAAATTTAGGATCATATCCGCTATGTATAACTGTTCGTGATTTCAATATGGAATTGAGTATCACCAATGAGAACACAGTTGTAGGTTTGTGCTGTTACATTTTCTATCAAATTCTGGTTGTATGTCAATGTCCTACACTTTATCTACATTTTATCTACAAATAAACTACATCTCGGAGTAAATATATATATTAGTATGGATTTTCATAATATCTATAAAATTTCTACATTTATTCTACAATAAAACTACATATCATTTGAAAAATTAATATGAAATACAGAATTTCAATGTTTCTACAAACTATCTGCAAAATTTCTACAAACTGTTCATAACAGTATTTATCTTTATTTTCATGCAGGTTCGTCTGGAACACTAAAGTTACTTGATATGCCAACATCTCCCGTTATAGAAGAATATGAAAGTATAATAATAATAGATAGTACATCAAGTTTTATTGAAGTAGGACAAGTATACCAAAACAAGCAAATAATTGCAATTGCAATGAAGCACTATTCTGTCATGCACAAGTTCCAATTCAGGGTTAAAAGATCTAGTGCTAGAAGGTATGAGCATATGAATGGTCAAAGATCATTATGTTTTTAATTTTGTAGTTTATTTATAATTTTTTACTTCTTCAGTTTTTTCTTGTGATAATGTTTATCAGTATTGTAGATGAATTGTAGTTTTGTTATATATAAATTGTATAATGTGATCGTTTAAGCTAAAACAATCTTTTTCTTTTAAAATCTACATTTTAAACCAATGTTTAAATTGTATTTATTTTGTAGCTACTGGCAGATATGTGTTGGTGAAAACTGTACATGGCACTTCAAGGCAACTAGCATAAATGTTTCTGCAATGTTCAAGGTCAGAAATTTCAACAACCAGCACACATGCTCTTTAATGGACAAAACATTCATACAACGCAAACCTACTGCCATGGTAGTTGGTAGCATGGTTATTCCAAAATATTGTGATCCTAAGACAATTTACACACTAAAAGACATACAAAGTGACAAGTTGTCTGAACACGGCGTGAATTTAACCTACATGCAAGCTTGGAAAGCAAAGGAAAAGGATTTACAGTTTTTGAGAGGTCATCCTGCTGACTCCTACAGCAAATTGCCTAGTTATTTGTATATTCTGAAGAAAACTTATCCGGGGTCTGTAGTTAAATTGAAGAAGACGGACGATGACTGCTTCTTGTATGTATTTGTTGCGATTTGTATGTCAATCAGTGGTTGGGAATATTGTAGGCCAGTTGTAGTAGTCGATGGAACCTTCTTAAAGTTAGCATACAGAGGAATAATGCTAACAACTAGTACAATGGATGCAGCATGTATTGAAGTTTTATTATAGAAATATTATAGCTTGTAGATTTATTGTAGATATATTGTAGATATATTGTAGAAAAGTTTTAGTTTGTATGTATATGTCTTCTTCTGCATTTTTCCTGCAGCCAATTAATTGCTTTTTGCCACATAATGTAGGTATCATATTATCATTGGCATATGCTGTTGTTGATTCAGAAAATGATGCATCATGGAAGTGGTTTTTTGAGAAATTCAAACATGCATATGGTGAAAGACCAAATATGTGTGTTGTTTCAAATCGGAATGAGAGTATCTTGAAGGCAACATCTATTGTTTATCCCGACATGCCACATTATTCTTGCATGTGGCATATTTGGACAAATATACGGGCAAAGTTCAAGAAGGGACATCTAAAGTTAAGCGAATTGTACTTTGCCATGGCACGGTCATACACGCTTGATGAATTTAATGAAAGGATGTCAAATATTGAAGAGATTGACCCACGTGTTAAAGAATACTTATACGATATTAGCTATCATAGATGGTCTCGAGTACATGCTACGGTGAACAGAACTTGGACTATGACATCAAACATTGTAGAGTCGTTGAGTGCTGTAACAAAATATGCAAGAGAGCTGCCGATAGTAGAACTATTAGAGTATATGAGGACCCTTCTTGAACGTTGGAAGAAGGAAAAATTATTGAAAGCAAAGGGTACATTCACATACCTTGGGTTTAAATTCAACAAAGAGATGGATGACAACAAAACATTGTCGCACAAGCTTAGAGTAAAATCTAATTATTTATTGAATCAAACTAATTTATATAGGACAATGTAGATAATTTCTAGATATTTTGCATTTAACCATATATGAATTGTTTTTTTTTTTGTTTGTAATGTAATCATAGGTGAGGGCTTGAACAGACTACATCCATATAGTACTAGATGGTCTAAGGCGCTATATTATTTGTCTTGAAAATAAGAGATGTAGTTGTGGGCAATTCCAGCTTGATGAACTTCCTTGTCCACATGCTTTGGTTGCTTTAAGACACAGGGATGAGTCTTTTGAACAATATTGTTCTCCTTATTACACAAGGGAGAACCTCTTGCGTTCTTATGAAATACCAATAAATCCCCTGCCTAATGAAAGCAAATGGAATTTGCCACAACATATATCTAATGAAGTAGTAAATCCACCTACAGGAGGGAAAAGGCAGTCAGGAAGACCTCAAAAAGAAAGATACAAAACATATGATGAAATAAATTCAAAGAAGTACAAGGTTTCATGTGGCAACTGCGGAGGAGAAAGGCATAACAAAAGATCTTGAAGAATACACCCAAAAAGAAATAAAATTTTATGTAGCTAACAGAATATTTCATAAAAATTATTGGTGAGTTCAGGATAACAGAATTTGATGTGTAATTGTTGAGGTTTTTTAAGATCATAATGTAGTTAGTTATAATTTTTCTGTATTGAGATAATACTTTCATAGAGTGATTTGTTTGTGAATAGTTTCTATATATATAATCTACCACTTTTTTACTATCTTTAGCATCCTTTACATACTTGTTAATGTTTTTTTTGCAATTTATCTAGAATATAACTACAAAAAAATTACATTAACTAGAATTTACAGAGTAACTACATTATAAATCAGTAGGAAAGGAGTTATATACTAAAATATTGTAGATCAAGTACTGTTTACGTTCAACAAATGACTATAAAAGAAACAAAACACATTGTTAAATATTTTCTACAAATTATCTACAAAGACAACTACAAAAAAATTACAATAGCTGGAGCTGACATAATAGCTAGATTATAATTCATCTAGAAAGAAGTTATATTCTAAAAATAATGTAGATCATGTACTTTTTACATTCAACAAATTGAATGTAAAAGCAACAAAATGTTTAGTTACTGATTTTTACACTTTATTTACATAAAACAACAAAATAACTACATATTTTTGCGTTGACAGAATAACTGTATAAAAATTCAGTTGGAAAGGATTTATATGCTAAAATAATGAAGATCAAGTACTGTAAAGATTCAACAAGTGAATATAAAACCAACATAATGTTTCCATTTGAACTACTATACTGGATAAAAAAAAGGCTACTATAATTGTAGCGCAAGTCTGCTACAATTAAAACACAACAATATTGTTCAAAAACTTGTCTACCATCTTTCTTCTAAACTGGCATCAACTAAACAATTGTACCACATGTTCAATACAAAATATTACAACTACTTCTTCTTCCTCTGGACTCGTGTTTTCTCATTCAAAGTTGGTTCACCTTTTCTCCTTGCCAATTTGCCTGTCACCTCACTTTCACTAATTGTCTCATGCTCCTGCTTCTTTCTCGCATAGTCCCAAAGTAGTGCTCCATAGCGTCTACGATGTTTGTCAATATCAGAAAGGTCTTCTGCCGGAATTGATAACTCTCCAAGACTAACATACTCTGCAAAGGCAGCAACAAATACACCACAATCACTGCAAAGATAAAAAAATGTTAATATTTACCAAACGATTAGAAAAAAAAGGTTAAATGAATAGAAAGAAAGAAGATTTTTGTTACAGTGATCCTTCTTTTTGCTGTGGTATCTCTCTGACGATCCACTGAATGTTAAGAGGGTCGGTAACAGCTTTCTCAACGTATGCCTTTGTATTCTTGAAGTTGATGTCTTTATGCTTCCCATAAAATCGGTGCATGACAAATACAAAGGAATAATAACAGAAAACTTGTCGACACAAGATTCAACAATAGGGTGATTGCGTGAAGAGATCATGGAATCATACGCATAAAGTTGCCTGTCTGCAATGTCAAAAACAACCAACACCCAATGAAATTTTTCTACAATGTTGACGGGCATGATAACATAATCAACTTCATCCCATGCAATATTTTCCAGTAGTATATACCCCAATATATATTCTGCTACAACGTCCTGGGGTTTGACAACAGAAAACTTCTTTTCTTGAGGAGAATTTTGGAACTTTTCGTAAATTTGATCAATCCTAGTCTTGAACAAACAATTGTTGTAGTAAACCTGGTCTTGTTGTGGGGGCCATACATGCCTCTTTTCCTCAAGTAATACATTATAACATTAATGTGTTGCAACAAAAATAGATCGCACTCATACTAAAATTTATCTTCAAATAATCTACACAAAACTACAAAATTACTACAATTCATCTACAATCAGAATACAAATTATCTACAATCAGAATACAAATTATCTACAAATTATCTACAAATCAAATACATTGAATCTTACCGAGTCATTGAGACTTGTCCGAGTTGTGCCAGGGAAAAGAACCACTCCTTTTTGTCAACCTTTTTCACTCTAAGATCTAACCATGGCTTAATTTGGTTACCCTTTATAGAGTATGGAGCCTTATTCCTATATAAACAAATAGAAATTAAAATTAAATTGTTGAATGAAGTGGATGTGTAAAAGATGAATACTAGAATAAAAGTATCAAATTGTGCAAACTAACCTCTTTGAACCTGTGTCGGTACCGTGGTATAACCACTTGTGGAATTGATCCAACAACTCAGGATCTACATTTTGACCAATAACACTAGTAAATGGGTGCTTGAGGTGAAAAATTTGAGGTTCAACCGAGGTGCTGCCACCAGAACTGTATAAAGGGAGAAATGGTAATCGGGCATGCTTTCCCGGCTACCTTGTTCTACCTTGATGCACGGGTATTGTTTCATCTTGTATAAGCTCGCCTAACTTAACCAACTGGGAGAAGTTATCAGGTAGCTCAAAATCATCAAGTGTAACCTCCTTCTTCTCATCTCCAGAGTCCTCTGAATCACCTACATTCACATACTCTTCCTCTTCACCTACATTGTCATCTTCCTCATTCTGCTGTTCTCTTTGAGCTGCTACTGTCACTCCGTGAATTGGAGATTGTGCATGCACATCTTCCCTCTCTGTAACACCATGTATATCTAGCTTAATAGAATGGTAAAAATATTGAAACATAAAGCAAATATCTCTGAATACGATTTCATACCTACATTCTCTTCATCAACTACACCTTCAAAATGTGTATATAAATCAATACGTGCTGGATGATTTTCTTGACCAAGTGCACCTTCAACATGTTCTATTTTTTTCATTAGAAATGTAAAATCATACTGGATAGTACTGGCTTAACATTTTAAGAAGATATGTAGGTGTGTTATAAGATCTACATAAATCTGTAGAGCTGTGTTAATATGTTGTATTTATTTATACATAATTTGTATATATGATGTAGACAAATTGTAGATATTTTGTAGATAACTTGCAGATATTTTGTAGATAATTGTAGATAAAGTGGAGTTATTTTGTATATACCTGTTTTGCTGGTGCTGGCCTACACTGATTTTTCACTAGTGAACTGAAATTGCTGATTGTTCTTGTCTTTTGGTTGGTCAGTATTTTTGGTTGAACTCCCAGCAAACTAAAAGTTTTATATTAGTTAGGATATATATTTTAGAGGTGACATAAATAGTTTTGTTAATATGAATAAAATTCAAATGTTACCTTTGCATCAACTTGATCATTTGGACTGTTTATCACCTGTAAAACAGTCCTGACTGACTCATTTATTAGCACTCGAAGGCTACCTAGTTCTTCAAAGACATTTTTCCTAAAATCTTCAAGCTTTTCATCGACCTACATATTAAAAAATACATAGTTAACTTCACAATATGTCTTAACATACATTAAAGAACAGATGCACTATTATGTATACATCACAATGTTGTTTAGGAATACATGTTACCTTCTCAAGACCTCTTTTTAACTTTCTTATTTTACGAAGAATAGACTCTTTGTCCTCTTTTCCAATTGATTCTTTGGGTTCCAATGGAGGAGCATCAACTTTGGGATCCTGAGAAACATGTTCAACCTTTTCAATTATGTAGTCAACTTTATCAGACAAAGACATCACTGAAAGCTCTTCAGGTGATTTATTTATGTTGGTGAACTGAATGAGGAAAAAAAATTAGCTTGATTAAGGCAAAGTATGTATACAAATTGTAGATATTTTGTAGGTAAATTTTATAATCATAAATAAAAACCCTTTACCTTTATCCATTCAGGCTTGATCATTCTGTCTTCAATTGCAGCTAACCAAATCTAACCCTTACTAGCTGACCAGTTAAGTATGCGAGGGATTGAATTAGAAATCCTTGTAGCTATATCAGTATTGACGAAGGAGCAACACTCATACAACCATACTTGCATGGCTAGTGGTAATCCTCGAATGAGATAAGAATGAACGAAAGGATTTAGCATGTGCCTAACTAATTCAATCAACTGTCTGTAAGACTGAATACCCTATGGAAATGTCTCGTACTGACCAGATTCCACCAAATAAAACCTAAAATGATTTACCTACCCAATACGGTCTCTCTCTGAAGGACAAATGAAGAATTCTATGAGATATAGAATACATAACTTTACTGCATCCTCATCATTTACCCAGATTTTGTTGGTTATAATCTATTTTAGGTATGTATTCTCCACTTTTACCTTGTTTGGAAAGTAGCTGCTCATTATCTTACTGACATAATTAGGAGTGTAACCAAAGTCTGTCACCTCGGTATGACATCTAAGACCAGTTATTAATGAAAACTTTCTCAATTCAAAATTTAACCTCTCACCTTTTAACTCAGCTGAAAAATAGGAAGCATCAGATGAATTTAATTCATACTTCATAAGAAGATGAATAGCTTAATTTGGCATGCATAAATTAGGAAATGACAGTAAATAACCAAAGCATGTCTTCTCGAATAACTTCAAATCATTTGGAGATAAAACCTCTTTAATTTGGCTAGGAATGCTAGGATCACATAATGTCTGGAATCTAAGCACCCCATAATCAACATTATGGGATGCAAAAAAATGTCCATTATGCACAAAATATAAATAATCTCACATTAATACAGTGCTTAAAAACATAGATACATTTGCAATTTATCTACAAAATAACTTCAAAAAATATACAAAATATCAACAATTTTAAACAAATCAATAAAGCTGCAATTAATCTTCAAAATGAATAAAAATAATCTCAAATTAATTCAGTGCTTAAAAAATATAGATACATTTGCAATTTATATACAAAATTCCTACAAAAAATTTACAAACCAGAAAAAACACTTATGTAGATTTTTAACAACTAAAACAAACGAAATAACTAGTGAAGAAATTACTAATTCTTACATTTACCAATGACTGTTTTCAAACATTTTTAGGAGATTTAACACTAGGGGCTTTTTTGAATTTTTCTTCTTTTTGGGAGTTTTTGAACTAGAAAACACCTTCGCTTTCTTTCCAGGTTTACTGATAGGCACATCTTCTACAAAATCATCATTGAACACTATCTCTTTTCGTTTCCTTTCTGCTTGTTTGATTGGCATCAAAGATTCTCCAGCATCGAAATCATGTTTTTGTTTAGTTATAGCTTCAGCCCTGATTTGACGCGGAGAAAGACTATGCTTCTAATCTACAATTGCATGTGCAGATTTTCCTTGCTTTTTGGGTGAATGTGGTGATAATACACCCAAATCGAAAGAAGGTATATCAGTTTCTCTAGCTTTTTTAGGGCTGTAATTTGAAAGTTTATTCTTCTTCATTGATAAAATTTGAAACTGAAGGTAAATGTGTGTATGAACTTTGAAGATTTGACTTCAATTTTGACGGGTTGTAGAAGAAAAAACTTGAAATTGGACGTTAATGGTGGGGTTACATATGTTTCTCTAGTTTTAACAGAGGAAATAATGGGTTTGAAACGTGGGTGAGGGTGTGGGTTTGGGAGAGAGAAACGTAGGGGGGGATTTGGAGGAATATACGGTACAATTAATGTATCATTACTACACATAATGGTATATAAATGGTAATTAGGTATACTAAATGTAATTATAGTAAACCTTAAACATTGAGGGTAATATAGTTTACTGTATGGCATAGGAATGTAAAAATTCCTTAAAATAGTCTGCAATTTACTACTTGTCGTAGTTTATTACTCTTAAAAAATTTCTAGTCGTTCCTAGTACATCTCTCAGAAAATCTAATAGTTATGGAAGCAATATTATTATTGTTGAGCTTGAAGATCTCAAAGCTAAAACTCGAAATCAGAAAAATATTGTAATTCGAAGTGAGTGTTCAAAAATCTTGTTGATAACACATATGTGAAACTTATACTAACATTTGAGCTCCATTAGAGCTAATTTATATGGTGCGAAAGTTCAAAGGCATATTCGACGAAGAACATGAACGAAGATGAGTTGTGAAAGTACAGAACTAAGAAGTAAACTATTTCTCCGGGAAGAATCACTTTTTCTATCGGTGCACGTTAGGTGCTAACTAACCTGCGCCTTCACCGAAAATGGGAGGAAGAGGGAGATCAAAGAAAAACACCAGCAAAACATCAGTGGTAGAACGGAAACTAACAGATATCATCACGCGAGAGCAAGAAAAATAAAATGCAAAAGCTAAAGAGAAAATGCAAGAGGAAGATCTAGCTCTGGAAAGTGATAATGACCTAAATTGGCCATATCTGAGTAGCAATCGAACTAAATTAGCAACACTGATGAGCCCAGTCACTCAATTGACGCCTAAAGTGAACTCGGGAATGAAAGGACTAGCTGTATCGATGACCTAAATTGGTGGTGCGAGTACGAGCAAAGCATAGAGCAATGGAACAGTAAATACAAACTTGCCAAAGGAACAGAGCAATGGAACAGTAAATGCTGAAGTCCACACTGAGAAACACATGCATAAGAAGAAAGCAGTACATATTGGAAATGGGGGAAGATCCTAGGCAGGTTTGTTCCATGAAAACAAATTTGTAGCAAAGGGATGAACTTATCATACATTCCACCGGTGATACAGGACGAGAAAGTTGCAGTGCAATTATTGTAAGAGGACATAACAGAGGAAAATCAAAAGTGGAACCGAGCAATAATCATGTACGTGGTTTGAAATACTCCAACTATTGGGGCAATTGAACGATTCATAGCAGGCCAGTGAAGTAAGGCGAGAAAACCTAAGGTACTCTTTCATAATGATGAGTATTTCACAATTTTGATGAATGACTGTGAAGAGAGGGATGAAGTGTTAATGAATGATCTGTATACTATTAATAGCAAACCAATCATACTTAGGCCATGGACAGAAGGATTTGATTTCAATGAGGAAGTACTTAAAACAATTCCTTTATTGGTCAAATTCCCCAAGCTACCACTGAACTATTGGAGTAACCATGTCCTAAGCAAAATTGGGAGTGGTCTGGGAAAGCCCTTATATGCTGATGCATGTACTACATTGGCTGATAGAGTCTCATATGCTAGGGTGTTAATTGAAATGGATATTACTAGGATAATACCAGGATCAATTAAATTATATGACCCCAAGGGAAAGGTGATTGAACAGATGATACAATATGATCGGAAGCCTCAATTCCATCAGACATGCTGTCAAATAGGCCATTCATGTAGAGACCAAAAGAAGCAGAACCAGGAAGGTAGACAACAAAGAGTTCTAGAGCAGAAGTAAAAACAAGAATGAAGAATAGTGAGGATGCTTGATCCTAAGGTGGATAAAATTAATGCACATGGTAGATTTTTGGAGCAAATGGAATCAGAAGGTGATGAGGTGTTGTTCAAGCAAAAAAATGAAGAACAATGGCAACTGGCTAAAGGAAAGTCTGCAATAAAAAAGAATATGGGAGCTATAAGTGAGAATGAAGTAAACATTGGCAATGTTTTCAAAGCTCTGGTTGATACATCACAGAAGATTGTGCAACTTTCTGAAGCTCAAGAGAAAAGAGGGAAGCATAGTGGAAGTGATAGAGGAGGTGAATATAAAATACTTACTATATGATGATGAATATCATATCATGAAATATTAGGGGTAAGTAAAATGAACTCAAAAAATTTAGTAGAGAGAATAATGTGGTACTAATGGCTGTTCTAGAGAATAGAGTCAAGGAACCTACTGCTGATTCAATAATCAAGAAGGTATTTAATAACTGGAAATGGGAAGCAAATTATGATGCAGCTCTAGGAGGCAGAATATGGGTAGTATGGGATCGAACAAATGTGGAGCTTGAGGTATATCAAGTACATGAGCAATATATTGTAGGACAAGTGACCATGAACCAAAATAGAATCAAGTTTAACTTTGGGGCTGTTTATGGAATGCATACTATACAAGACAAGAAGACACTATGGGAGGATCTGAGGAGAACTATAAATGGAATTAGTGGCCCGAGCTTAATAATGAGTGATTTTAATACTATTATATCTAGTTAGGATAGAGTGCATGGGAATGCAGTAAAAGATATAGAGGTGAGAGATTTCAAAATTCATACTGGATGCTGGATTAGATGAACTCAGAGCTGTGGGGACAAAATTCACTTGGACAAATAACCATCTTCACAGTAGAATTGGCAGAATATTGGTAAATGCAGAGTGGTTTAAAAAGTGTCATGCCATGGAGGGGATTATTATGAACCCTGTTTTTCAGATTATTGTCCTTTGAGCCTACTTATTGATGATACTAGCCAAGGAAAAAGGCAACCTTTCAAGTTTCTCAACTGCTTGGCAAATCATAAAGACTTTGATGACACAGTTAAGCACTGCTGGAAAAAGAGGCAAACGGGAATTGCAATGCTAAAGGTATGGAATAAGCTCAAAATGATAAAGGTAGATCTAAAGCAGCTGAACAACCAAGAATTTAGCAGTATAGGGCAAACAATACAAGTAGAACGGAACAAACTAGAAAGTATCCAGGCTCAAATGATAGTTCCAGGGAATGACAATGATGAAATAGTAAAAGAAAAGGCTGCAAAGCTTGAATTGGCTAAATCGCTAAAGGTTGAGGAGAGTGTACTGAAGAAGAAATTGAGAATCAAATGGCTCAAACTAGGGAATTCAAACACATCATACTTCCATGCCTGTGTGAAAAATAGGCAAGCAAAGAATCATATTGGCAGAATAATCAACAATGCAGGGCAAATACTTCAAAGTGCAAATGATGTAGAAGAGGAAATACTGAACTTCTACAAAAAGTGACTTGGTACAGTAGCTCCACAACTACCAGTGGTCATCCCAGAGATCATGAAGAGTGGCTATATGTTGAGCAGGCAGCAAAAATTATAGCTAATCCAGCCAATCACTAGAGAAGAAGTAAAGAAAGCAATACTGGACATTGATGATAATAAAGCACCGGGATGTGATGGATAAAATTTATTTTTCTTCAATAAGACATGGCATATTTTGGGTGATGAGGTTATTGCAGCAATGATGGAGTTCTTTGAAAATGCAAAAATATGTAAAGCCATTAACTACACCATAATTACCTTGATACCTAAAGTAAAGAACCCAACTAGCATCAAGGAGTTCAGGCCTATATCTTGTTGCACTGCGCTCTATAATATAATATCAAAAGTCCTAACAACAAGATTACAGAAAGTTATGCCAGACCTAATTGATAATTTCCAAACAACTTTTGTGCGAGGAAGAATGAGTACTGATAACATTATTATGAGTCATGAATTGGTTAAAGGGTATGGGAGGAAGAACATATCGCCAAGGTGTATGCTCAAGATCGATATGCAGAAAGTTTATGATTTTGTGGAATGGGTATATATTGAGCAAGTGATGAAACTGCTAGGATTCCCTAAAAAATTTGTGAAGTGGATAATGGTATATAGTAGTGCAGTTGTTTACTCTGTTATAATTAATGGCGAGCCAACTAAGCCATTTGAGACAAGAAAAGGACTTAGACAAGGAGACCCCCTGTCACCAGTACTATTTGTGATGGCCATGGAGTATCTGTGCAAACTAGTAAAGCCACTAAAGGAGAACAAGAAATTCCACCCAAAATGTGCTAAAGTCAATCTAGTACAATTGGTATTCGCTGATGATTTACTTCTGTTTTGTAGAGGAGACATACAATCACTCAAGATCCTGCGCCAACAGTTTCAAATATTCTCTGCAGCATCAGGGCTAATTGCAAATCCAATAAAAGATGTATCTACTTTGGAGGAGTGAACAATATGACACAACAGCATATTATGGACATGCTAGGTTACACTAATAGAGAACTACCTTTTAGGTACTTAGAGGTCTCATTGAGCACAAAGAAGCTGATAGCTATGCAGTGTGAACCCCTCATTGATAGAATGTTAAGCAGGATTCAATTGTGACGACTCAGCCGGTCGTCTTAAGAATTAATGCCCCGATCCCCTATTAACTGTTTTACCCAAGCTTAATTCTACTATTTTGATTTGCCGGGATGTTCAGTGTCGAGTTTCGGAGAGTTTTGGGACACTTAGTCCCTAAATGAGAGCTTAAGTGTTGGAAAGTTGACTGTAGTCAGAACAGTGTGAAGACGGCCTCAGAATAAAAATCTGATGGTTTCGTTAGCTCCGTTGGATGATTTTGGGGTTAGGAGCTTGTTCGGATTGTGTTTTGGAGGTCTGTAGCTAATTTAGGCTTGAAATGCCGAAAGTTGAATTTTTAAAGTTTCCGGTCCGATAGTGAGATTTTAATCCGAGGGTCGGAATGAAATTCCAGAAGTTGGAGTAGCTCTGTATTGTTCAATGTGACATGTGTGCAAAATTTCAGGTCATTCAGATGAGGCTTGATAGACTTTTTGATCGAAAACGTATTTTGAGGAAATTTGGAGTTCTTAGGCTTAAATCCTTGGTTAATTTGAGGTTTTGATGTTGTTTTAAGTGTTTTAAGGATTTGGTACAAGTTTAAATAAGGTATTAGGTGATATTTGTGCTTTTGGTTGAGGTCTGGGGGGCCTCGGGATGATTTCGGATGGTTAACGAGAAATTGAGGAACATGTTGCAGCTGCTGTATTTTTGTTGTTTCTGGTATTTTTGCATTTGCGGTTTGGGGACCGCAGATGTTGAGCTACAGAAGTGGCGTAGAGACTGTAGAAGCGGAATTTGGGAATTCCTCAGGAACCGCAGATGCGATGAAATGTTCGCAGAAGCGCAACCTCTCCTGCGGTTAGAGTTCCGTAGATGCGGAAGTTGGCATTTAAGTGAAAGTCACAGATGCGACATAGTTTCCACAGAAGCGGGACCGCAGATGTGGTCCCAGGGCCACAGATGCGGAAATTACTGGCCAGAACATATAAATAGTTGCCTTCGTGAATTTGAGCTATTCTTTCATCATTTTCATCCGGGTTTGAAGCTTTTGAGAGAGGTTTTTGAGGAAAACAAAGGGGAATCACTTGTAGGTAACATCCTTGACTTCATAACTCATACTTATGTGATTAAGGACCTAATTAGTGGTGAAAAATTTGAGAAAAATGGGTAATTAGAGCTTGAGTTTAAGAGACATTTGAATAAGGATTTGAGGGGCCATTTAGACTATGATTTCAGTGTTCTTGGTATGTATAGACTCGTGAGAGTACGAGGTTTCTGAAAATGTAAATTTTACTTGATTCCGAGACGAGGGCCCGAGGGGCGTTTTGGTCATTTTACATAATTTCACGTATTAGCTTAGAATTTAATTGTAGAATCGGTTACTTGAAGTGTTATTTACATTATGCAATTGAATTTAATAGATTTGAGCCATTTGGAGTCGAGTACTCGTGGCAAAGACGTGGTGTTGGGTTGATTTTGAGTTGGTTCGAGGTAAGTGGCTTGTCTAACCTTGTGTGGGGGACCTTCCCCTTAGGAGTATGTTTGGTAATTGAAATGCCTTGTACATGAGGTGATGAGTGCATACTTGTGCTAATTGTTGGAAATCCGGTTTTCTTTAAGTAATTACTAGTATGTTTCCTTTCCTGTTTCTACTACTTGCACTATTAAGCCTGTTGTTAGCTTAGGAAAGCATGTCTAAGTGACTTAATTGTTTTATTTGATTCAATATGCCTTACTTGAATTCGGTGCAGCATGCTAGGCTAGAATCACTTATTGCCTCAATATGAAATTTTGCCATTTCTGTATATCTTCCTGCTGCTGCTGTGTATTTATTTTGGGACTACGGATGAGGGATTCCGATAGCTCCCCCTTGTTTGTTTACTTTGGGACTACGGGTTCGATTCCCAGTAGATCCCCCTGCACCTTTACTTTGGGACTACGGGTTAGATTTCCGGTATATACCCCTCCACAGTTATATGGAACTAAGGGAATGCACTCGGTAGATTCTCCCAATACTAGGTATTTACATTTGGGACTATGGAACGGGATTTCGGTAGATCCTCGCGCACTATGAGTTGGACTACGGGACGGAATTCCTGGAGATCCACTGGACATGTACAGATGGGACTATAGGACGGTATCCTGGGAGATCCCCGATTGTTATTATTGGTGCTAAGCTGTATTTCTTTTCCATGTTTACCTTGTTTCTGTGTAGCTGTTCTTGTCCTATACATCCTGTATTATTTTACTGTCGTACTTATTTATACTATTCTGTTCTTTACTGTTGATCTTAATATTTTATTTAACCTCAGTAGGGCCCTGACCTTCCTCGTCACTACCCAACCGAGATTAGGCTTGGCACTTACTGAGTATCGTTGTGGTGTACTCATGCCCCTTCTACGCATGTTTTTCATGTGCAGATTCAGGTACCGCTACTCAGGCCTACCATCCTTGAGAGGGGCGACTGGTTAGAGACTTCGAGGTACATCTTCCACATCCACAGACCGAGAAGTCCATTTCTATTCATGCTTTTAGTAATTAACCCTTCTGTACTTTCCTATTCTTATTAGACATTCCGAAGTTAGAGCTATATAGTGTTTTTCTCAGCTTGTGGATCCGTGAGTTTTCGGGTTTTGGGATAGTGTATCAGATTTTGAGAAGTTATGTGTATATGCCGAGCAACATTTAAATATTTTCTTTCTTTCGGTTGTTTTCAGCTTTTGATTGTTTATTCCGCAAGTTTAGTTTATTTTCCGCACTTGTTAGGCTTACCTAGTCGTAGAGACTAGGTGCCGTCACGACAGTTCATGGAGGGCGAACTGGGGGCGTGATAAGTTGGTATCAGAGCTCTAGGTTCATAGGAGTCATGGATCCCAAGCCGGTTTATTAGAGTCTCGTTGATTGATACGGAGACTTCTGTACTTATCTACAAGAGGCTATGTAACTGTTAGGAAAATTCCACTTCATTTGATTTCCTTGTCATGCGATATTTTGACATCACAATTTTAAACTTCTGTCTTCTATGCTTTCACAAATGGTGAGGACACGTTCTACTCGAGATGATCAGACACTCGTGCCCCCTATTGCAGCCGTCAGAGGCCGGGGCCAGGGTAGAGGCCGAGGACGTGCACGTGGTGCATCCAGAGCACCTACGCGAGCTGCCGCCGAGGTACCACCAGCAGTTCTAGCCAGAGTCCAGGAACTTGACACGCCTACTGCTACTACTACCCCAGCTCTTCAGGAGACTTTGGGACAGTTCATGAGCATGTACACCACTCTGGCTCAAGCAGGGTTGCTTCCCCTTGCTGCAGATACATCTCAGGCTGGGGGAAGAGTACAGACTCTCGCCGCCCGCACTCCTGAGCAGCGAGTGCATGTTGAGCAGGTCCTTGAGATTATTCTTGTACCACCTGTAGTACTAATTCAGCCCGAGGATAGGGCAGCGGCTTCCGAGGATGAGCAGCTGAGGCTTGAGAGGTTCAAGAAGTACAAGCCTCCTGTATTCAGTGGTCTAGCATCAGATGATGCTCTAGGATTTCTTGATGAGTGTTACCGAATTCTTCATACCATGGGTATATCAGGATCGAGCGGGGGTTTCCTTCACTACTTTCTAGCTTTGAGTTGCTGCCTATGAGTGGTGGCGCACTTATGAGTTAGACAGTCCAGATGAGACTGCTTCACTAACTTGGACTCAGTTTTCAGATTTGTTCCTGAGGGAGTATGTTCCTTAGAGCCTCAAGGACGCATGGCGCGCAGAGTTTGAGCATTTGCGCCATGATGCTATGACTGTCTCATAGTATGTTGTCTGTTACACTAGTTTGGCTAGGCATGCACCAGCCTTGGTTTCTACTGTTCGTGAGAGAGTTCGTCGGTTTATTGAGGGCCTTATTTCCAGCATCAGGTCTAGCATGGCTCGTGAGTTAGAGATGGATATTTCTTATCAGTAGGTGGTGAGCATTGCTAGGAGGATTGAGGGTATGCATGCTAGGGAGAGAGAGGAGAGGGATGTCAAGAGGTCTCGAGAGTCGGGCTATTATTCTAGTACCCGTACCCCAGCTGCAGGTCGTCATGGTAGGAGTTATATGAGTCGCCCTGTTCATTCAGCTCTTCCAACAGCCAGTGGTATTCCAGCTCCTTCTAGGCCTCAGGAGCCTTATTATGCACCACCGGCATCTAGCGCACCTCCTGCGCGGGGTGCTTTCAGAGGTCAGTCCAGCAGACCTAGCCCGAGCCAGTCACAGTGCCACATCCTCCCAAAGCTTGTTGAGTGTGGCGACACATGCCATATGGTGAGGGATTACCCCAGATTTTGGAGGGGTGCACCTCCATAGACTTCTCAGCCACAGCATGCCCTGCAGAGTTCTCAGGCTATAGTTATAGCTCCAGTTACTACCCCACCTGCTCCTCCAACTAGAGGTGGATGTCGGGGAGGTAGAGGTCTCCCTAGAGGGGGAGTCCAGGCCAGATACTATGCCCTTCCTGCCCGTACCGAGGTTGTTGCCTCCGATTCTGTCATCACATGTATTATATTGGTTTGCCACAGAGATGCATCGGTTCTATTCGATCCAGGCTCTACTTACTCTTATGTGTCTTCTTATTTTGCTCCGCATTTGGGTATATCTCGGAATTCTTTGAGTTCCCCTGTTTATGTTTCTACTCCTATGGGAATTCTCTTATTGTAGACCGCGTTTATCAGTCGTGTTTGGTTTCTCTTAGTGGTTTTAAGACCAGAGCTAATGTATTGTTGCTCAACATGGTAGATTTTGACATTATCTTGGGCATGGACTGGTTGTCGCCCCATTAAGCTATTCTTGATTGTCACGCCAAAATCGTGACGCTAGTTATGCTAGGTTTACCGTGTGTTGAGTGAAAGGGTACTTTAGATCATACTCCTAGTAGAGTTATTTCTTTTCTTAAAGCTCAACGTATGGTTAAGAAGGGGTGCGACGCATATTTAGCTTATGTGAGAGATTTCAGTATTGATACCCATTCAATTGATTCAGCTCTAGTAGTACGGGATTTTCTCGATGTGTTTCCAGCTGATCTTCCAAGCATGTCGCCTGATAGAGATATTGATTTTGGCATTGATCTATTGCCGGTCACTCAGCCCATTTCTATTACTTCGTATCGTATGACTCCTCCTGAGTTGAAGGAGTTGAAGGATCATTTATAGGAATTGCTTGATAAGGGTTTTATTCGGCCCAGTGTATCACCTTGGGGTGCACCTGTCTTGTTTGTGAAGAAAAAGGATGGTTCTATGTGTATGTGTATTGATTATCGCTAGTTGAACAAGGTTACAATGAAGAACCGTTATCCTTTGCCTCATATTGATGATCTATTTGACCAGTTTCAGGGCACACGGGTGTTTTCTAAGATTGATTTGCACTGAGGTTACCATCAGTTGAAGATTCGGGAACCAGATATCCCGAAAACTGCTTTAAACACTCGGTATAGTCATTACGAGTTCCTTGTTATGTCATTTGGGCTGACCAATGCCCCAAGAGCCTTTATGCATTTGATGCATAGTGTGTTCCGGCCGTATCTTGACTCATTCGTCATTGTCTTTAATGATTATATTCTGGTATATTCCCGAAGTCAGGAAGATCATGAGCAGCACCTGAGGACTGTGCTTCAGACTTTGAGAGAGAAGAAGTTATATGCTAAGTTCTCTAAATATGAGTTTTGGTTGGATTCAGTGGCATTCTTAGGCCACGTGGTATCGAGTGAGGGTATTCAGGTGGATCTGAAGAAGATAGAGGTCGTGCAGACTTGGCCCAGACCACCCTCGGTTATAGAGATCCGCAGTTTTCTTGGTTTGGCGGGTTACTACCGTCGTTTTGTGGAGGGGTTTTCATCGATTGCGGCCCTTATGACCAGGTTGACCCAAAAGGGTGCTCTATTTCAGTAGACGGAGGAGTGTGAGGCGGGCTTCCAGAAGCACAAGACAGCTTTGACCATAACCCCAGTTTTGATATTTCCTACAGGTTTGGGTCATATACGGTCTATTGTGATGCCTCGAGGATTGGCCTCGGAGCGGTGTTGATGCAGGACGGTAGGGTGATTGCCTATGCATCCAGACAGTTGAAGATTCATAAGAAGAACTACCTTGTTCACGACCTTGAGTTAGTTGCCATTTTTCACGCCCTGAAGATTTGGTGCCATTACTTATACGGTGTGCCTTGTGAGATTTATACTGACCATCAGAGATTACAGCACTTGTTCAAGCAAAAGATCTATATTTGCGCCAGAGGAGGTGGTTCAAGTTGCTGAAGGACTATGATATCACTATTTTGTATGGAGTTTGGCTTATTTACCAGCATTGGAAAGGCCTTTGGCGATAGATGTTCAGGCCTTAGCCAGCCAGTTTGTGAGATTGGATCTTTCGGAGCCTAGTCGGGTTCTGGCTTGCATGGTTTCTCGGTCTTCCTTATTTGATTGTATTAGGGAGCGGCAATATGATGACTCTCATTTACTTGTCCTCAAGGACAAGGTTCAGCACGGTGATGCCAGAGATGTGACTATTGGTGATGATGGGGTATTGAGGATGTATGGTCGGATTTGTGTACCCAATGTTGATGGGCTTCGAGAGGTGATTCTAAAAGAGGCCCATAGCTCGCGGTATTCCATTCATCCAGGTGCCGCAAAGATATATCGGGATTTAAGGCAGCACTACTGGTGGAGGCAGACGAAGAAGGATATAGTTGGATTTGTAGCTCGGTGCCTCAACTGTCAGCAGGTGAAATATGAGCACCAGAGACTGGGTGGGTTGCTTCAGCAGATAGAGATTCCGGAATGGAAGTGGGAGCGGATCACCATGGACTTTGTAGTTGGGCTCCCACGGACTTTGAGAAAGTTCGATGCTATTTGGGTGATTGTGGATCGGCTGACCAAGTCCGCTCATTTTATTCCTGTGTGTACTACTTATTCTTCGGAGCGGTTGGCGGAGATTTATATTTGGGAGATTGTTCGTTTGCATGGTATTCCAGTGTCCATCATCTCAGATAGTAGTACTCAGTTTACATCACAGTTCTGGAGGGTCGTTCAGCATAAGTTGGGTACTTGAGTGGAGTTGAGTACCACATTTCACCCTCAAACAGACGGACAGTCTAAGCGCACTATTCAGATTCTTGAGGATATGCTCCGTGCATGTGTGATTGAGTTCGGAGGGTCTTGGGATCAGTTATTGCCATTGGCAGAGTTTGCTTATAACAACAGCTATGAATCCAGCATTCAGATGGCACTGTATGAGGCTATATACGTGAGATGGTATAGATCCCCAGTGGGTTGGTTTGAGCCGGGTAAGGCCAGATTGTTGGGCACAGACCTGGTTCAGGATGCTTTAGAGAAGGTTAAGGTGATTCAGGATAGACTCCGCACAGCCCATTCTAGACAGAAAGAGTTACGCAAACCGGAAGGTTCGTGATGTTTCCTATATGGTTGGAGAGCGGGTTCTGCTTCGGGTTTGGCCTATGAAGGGTGTTATGAGATTTGGGAAGAAAGGGAAGTTGAGTCCGAAGTTTATTGGCCTTTTTGAGATATTGAGGCATGTTGGGGAGGTTGCTTATGAGCTAGCCTTACCTTCCAGATTGGCAGGAGTTCATCCGATATTTCATGCTTCTATGCTCCGGAGGTATCACGATGATCCGTCGCACGTGTTGGATTTCAGTTCAGTCCAGTTGGACAAGGATCTATCTTATGTTGAGGAGCCAGTGGAAATATGGGATAGGCAGGTTAGAAAGCTGAGGTCAACGAACATTGCATCAGTGAAGGTTCAGTAGCGGGGTCAGCCGGTCGAGGAGGCGACTTGGGAGACCGAGCAGGATATGCGCAGCCATTACCTTATCTTTTCACTACTTCAGGTATGTCTCCTTGCTTGTTCGAGGACCAACGAATGTTTAAGTGTAGGAGGATGTGACAACCCGGCCGGTCGTCTTAATAATTAACGCCTCGATCCCCTATTAACTGCTTTCCCTAAGTTTAATTCTGCTATTTTGATTTGTCGGGATGTTCGGTGTCGAGTTTCAGAAAGTTTTGGGACACTTAGTCCCTAAATGAGAACTTAAGTGTTGGAAAGTTGACTGTAGTTGGATCAGTGTGAAGATGGCCCCGGAATGGAAATCTGATGGTTCTGTTAACTCTGTTGGGTGATTTCAGGCTTAGGAGCGTCTTTGGATTGTGTTTTGGAGGTCCGTAGTTAATTTAGGCTTGAAATGCCGAAAGTTGAATTTTTGAAGTTTCCGGTCCGATAGTGAGATTTTGATCCAAGGGTTGGAATGAAATTCCGGAAGTTGGAGTAGCTCCGTATTATTTAATGTGACGTGTGTGCAAAATTTCAGGTCATTCGGACGAGGTTTGATAGACTTTTTGATCGAAAGTGTATTTTGAGGAAATTTTGAGTTCTTAGGCTTAAATCCTTGGTTAATTCGAGGTTTCGATGTTGTTTTAAGTGTTTTAAGGATTGGTACAAGTTTGAATAAGCTATTAGGTGATGTTTGTGCTTTTGGTTGAGGTCCCAGTGTCTCGAGGTGATTTCGGATGGTTAACGAGAAATTGAGAAACATGTTGCAGCTGCTGTATTTTTGCTGCTTCTGGTATTTTCGCATTTGCAATTTTGCGGAGCCGCAGAAGCGGCATAGGAACCGCAAAAGCAGAATTTGGGAATTCCTAAGGAACCACAGATGCGGTGAAATGTTCGCAGAAGTGCAACCGCTCCTGCGGTTAGACTTTCGCTGATGCAGAAGATGGCATTTAAGTAAAAGTCGCAGATGCGACATAGTTTCCGCAGAAGCGGGACCGCATCCGCAGATGCGAAAATCACTAGCCAGAATATATAAATTGTTGCCTTCGCGAATTTGAGCTATTCTTTCACCATTTTCATCCGGGTTAGAAGCTTTTGAGAGAGATTTTTGAGCAAAACAAAGGGGAATCACTTGGAGGTAACATCCTTGACTTCATAACTCGTATTTATGTGATTAAGGACCTAATTAGTGGTGAAAAATTTGGGAAAAATGGGTAATTAGGGCTTAAGTTAAAAGACCTTTGAATAAGGATTTGAGGGGTCATTTGGACTTCGATTTCAGTGTTCTTGTTATGTATAGACTCGTGAGAGTACGAGGTTTCTGAAAATGTAAATTTCACCCAATTTTGAGACGTGGGCCCGAGGGACATTTTCGTATTTTACATAATTTCGCATAATAGCTTAGAATTTAATTGTAGAATCAGTTACTTGAAGTGTTATTTACATTATGTAATTGAATTTAATAGATTTGGGCCATTTAAAGTCGAGTACTCATGGCAAAGACGTGGTGTTGGGTTGATTTTGAGCTGGTTCGAGGTAAGTGACTTGTCTAACCTTGTGTGGGGGACCTTCCCCTTAGGATTGGAATGTTTGGTAATTGAAATGCCTTATACGTGAGGTGACGAGTGCGTACTTGTGCTAATTGTTGGAAATCCAATTTTCTTTACGTAATTAGTAGTATGTTTCCTTTCCTGTTTCTACTACTTGCACTATTAAACCTGTTGTTAGCTTAGGAAAGTATGTCTAAGTGACATAATTGTTTTATTTGATTCAACCTACCTTACTTGAATTCTGTGCAGCATGCTAGGTTAGAATCACTTATTGCCTCAATATGAAATTTTGCCATTTCTGTATATTTTTCTGCTGCTGCTGTGTATTTATTTTGGGACTACGGATGTGGGATTCCGGTAGCTACCCATTGTCTGTTTACTTTGGGACTACGGGTTAGATTTCCGGTAGATCCCCCTGCACATTTACTTTGGGACTACGGGTTAGATTTTCGGTAGATCCCCCTGCAGAGTTATATGGAACTACGGGAATGCACCCAGTAGATTCCCCCAATACTAGGTATTTATATTTGGGACTACGGAACGGGATTCCGGTAGATCCTCGCGCACTATGAGTTGGACTACGGGACGGGATTCCTAGAGATCCACTAGACATGTACAGATGGGACTACAGGACGGTATCCTGGGAGATCCCCGATTGTTATTATTGGTGCTAAGCTGTATTTCCTTTCCATGTTTACCTTGTTTCTGTGTAGTTGTTGATGTCCTGTACATCCTGTATTATTTTACTGCCGTACTTATTTATACGGTTCTGTTCTTTACTGTTGATCTTTATATTTTATTTAACCTCAGTAGGGCCTTGACCTTCCTCGTCACTACCCGACCGAGGTTAGGCTTGACACTTACTGAGTACCGCTGTGGTATACTCTTTTTTTTAAATCCACTAGGCGAGGTGTCTGTGGCTAATTATTATATATATCTAAACTAAAGTGAAAACATAATGTCAATGTGGCTAAGAATTGTAAATGGCTACCTATTGTACTTACATAATCCCTATTATCAATCTTGAGTAGTAGACTCAAAATTGATATCACATATTGTACTATGAAATGGAAAAATGGCCATATTTCCAACTTCTACTCGCGTGCATGTCATGTTGGCTATGTCTTATGAAAATTCTAGGCCTTGTGATGATTGTAGCTGTTGATTAATCCCTGTCATTTGTTGAAAATCTGCAGCTTGCTAGAGCTTCCAAAGTAATATCCATTTCTGAACTAACCATCGATTTGAACTCCTAGTAACTGAGCTGTTTTGCTTCCAAATTTCACAGATGTTCTTTGTGTTTGATATCCAGTTCTTCCCTATCTTGTATTCATTGTTTGTCATAGTTGAAGTACTTGTTATGTAACCCCTTGTTGTCCCATTGTCATAGCCCATATAAGCCTCTAAAGTACACATTCTCGACCATAGATACCTGGGAATTATGTTGGACTTGGTCTGTTGTGACCAAAATTGCAGTTTGAACCCTGCCCTTATGTGTGAACTTCCTCTAGGATTATCTTGCCTGCGTATCAGTAATGTTGTATGTATATAGCATCTATATGTTTGCCATCCTGTTATTCTTGTGTAGTCCCTTTGGTCACATAGTCGTACCCATCTAAAGTTAGAGTGTGACTGTGTCTGGTATCCTGCTGTATCCATGTTATCTTGTATTCTGCAATCTGTTGATGAGCATGTTACATTCCTTATCAATAAGATGCCTTGATCATGAGAAACATGCCAAAGCTCCTCAATAAACACATAGTAGCCCAGTTTTTTATTGTGTAAATCCCATGCCATGCTTATGCCCATCCTTGCTTCCCTCCCATTGGAATGAGTACATAGTACTAATACCACTAAATGAGAGTTATTCAAAAGCTGGGGCATGACCACAGTAGCGTTCCTTGCAAAAAAGAAAACTAGGTTAGTAATAAACAAATTTGCCATACTCTCCTCCACATGGATTTGAGTATGATGAGCGTGTGGCATCCCAGAATTTCTCCTGCTCCTACTACTCTTTTCCTCCTCCTCTCCTAGGTTCTTGCGACCTTTAATCTAATGTATGGGCATTGTAATTTTTCGCTATTCACAATTTTCCTCCCTTTGACATCCAGATCTCCAAATCCAGTACACTCTATTGGGCCAATATCCAAAACATAATTGGCTATATGATTTGCTAGCTGGTTTCCTTCCCTCACTGTATGAGATATCCTCAAGTTGCATCTTTCCATCAGCTCCCTTATTTCCTCCACATATACTACAACAGACCATGGTACATTCCATTCCCCTGTTAGTACATTCTTGACTAGCATTGAATCAGTGTGCAAGTTAATAAGAATGTAATCATGCTCAACACAGTACCTTAAGGCTTCAAGAATAGCTTTCACCTCAGCTTCTGTATTTGTACCATCCTCTATTTCTTTACCACATTTATAAACTACATTCCCCTCTTCATTCCTCAACACATAGCCTATGGAACTCTTACCTAGATTACCCCTAGATGCTCCATCAGTATTGACCTTTATCCATCCTTGCTCAGGTAACTCCCATAACACCTTAGTATATTTCAACTTGGGTGTGTATTGTTCCAGTAATTGCATCAAATCAGGCCATTTATGTGGTACATTTTTCAAGCTTGGTTTTCTGAATTTGACTAGGTATTGAAGTGTGGTTGATACCTGGTATATAACTCTATTACCTGAGACTGCATCTCCATATTTGTATGAATTTCTTCTCTTCCATAATTTCCAAACTATTATCGACGGCAATGCCTGTAGTACTGGTTGTATCCTTGGGATCACCTGGGTAGTCCAACACTTCACCACAGGTTGATGAAATGTGAGTACATCAATATTAATACCTACAGCTGATAAGAAATATATCCACACCTTCCTAGCAGTATAGGATTTGAAAAACAAATGTGCCAAGGTTTCTTCTTGTGGTAGAATATAGCACCAACATCTAGAAGCCATAAGGTATCCCAATCTTCTGAAAAAAATCATCTAGAGGTATTTTGTTCTTCCAAACCTTTCACATGAAGAAAGACACTTTAAATGGTAACCCTTTCACCCATATCATCTTGTAAGCTTTGCAACGTTCCCTCTTTATCCTGATATAATCCCAAGCTGACCTCATAGTAAACTCACCCCTTGTTTCCAACATCCAAAAAGGCTTGTCCAGTACCATATTTTCACCTGGTGGTTTGATGTTCTGCAATATATGATTGGCTAGATCCTCAGGTAATAGTTCCCTTAGTTTGTGCTCATTCCAGTTCCTCCCATTCAGTACTTCATTTACATTTTGAACTGACTCATCACAGAAGAAGTCTGGTGGTGTTATGAAATAAAGATCCCCCAAACCAGTCCAATTCTCAAACCAAAATAATGCAGATCCCATTTTAGGCTGCCACAGAATTTGATGCTCAATACTATCTCTGCATTCTAACATTTTCCTCCAAATATGAGAGCCATTTCTTCTCCATGGAACAACAATGGCATTTAGTTTCTTACAGTATTTTTGGCTCATAAATGAACTCCACAATGATGGTTTGGTTCTGAAGTTCCACCACAACTTACAAAATAATGCCTTAGAGATATCATGTAAAGATCTAAAACTAATCCCTCCTTCTTCTTGTGGCAAGCATAATGTATCCCAAGAAGCTCAATGCCTGCTACCTCCTTCAATTGAACTACTCCAGAAAAATCTTGCCATGAGTTTGTGCAATTTATTGATAACAAAGGCTGGTGCATTAACTGCTGACAGTAAGTGAATAGATATACTCTGAATAACATGAGAAATCAACACAACCTGCCTCATATAGACAACATTTTACCCTTCCAAGACTGCAGTTTATCCAGCACCTTGTTTATGAGACCATTATAATATTCCATCTTCCTCATAGAATAGAAAATAGGGCATCCCAAATATGTAAATGGGAACTCCTGCCTCCTGATCCCAGACACTCGTTCAACCTTGCTAAACAATGTTTCATTGGTAAGATGATGCATATAGACTGCAGATTTTGCTTTGTTAATCAACAGACCTGAAGCTGCTTCATAAGCTGACAAAACTTGCGTTATCAGTTGCAAGGAAGTTTCATCTAAAGAAGAAAAGATAACGGTGTCATCTGCGTATGCCAAGTGATTAATCTTAGGACTCCACTTAGGCAGGCCAAAGCCACAGAAATATAGATTATTATGCAAGACATTCAATCCTCTTGATAATGCTTCTGCTGTCAGTATAAACAAAGTAGGAGATAAGGGATCTCCCTGTTTAATTCCTCTAGTGGACTTGAAAAAACCATGTGGTTGGCCATTTATCAAGACAGAATACCAATTATTAGAGACCAAACCATACACCCAACCAATGAATCTTTCAGAAAAGCCCATTTTCCTCAGAATTTTGGTCAGAAACAGCCATGAAAGTTTGTCATAGGCCTTCATCATATCCAGCTTAATTACTACATTTGGTCCTGCCTTAGTCCTTAACCTTATATCAGTGATTATCTCTTGTGTCAATAGAACATTTTCTATAATACTTCTGCCCTTTCACAAAGCCAGCTTGCTCATCAAATATAATATTAGGTAAGAGCCCAACTAATCTCTCATGAATAACCCTTGAAAATACTTTGTTGATAAAATTACTAAGGCTAATAGGCCTCATGTCTGAAAATGTGATCACCTCTTTCTTCTTAGGTAGTAATACTAGGTTTGTATGAGTGATAAACCTAGGAAGATCTTGTCCATTGAAAAAGGCCTTCACCATCTCCACCACATCCTCTTCAACTATATCCTAGCAACTATGAAAAAAACAGCCATTAAATCCATCAGGACCCCCAGCACTATAACTATTCAGACCATACACATCCTATTTGACCTCTTCTGTAGTAGGTTGTCTCAGCAGTTCTTGATTATGTTCCATATCCACCATGTGTGGTACATGTTCAATGATATCAAATGTAGTAGGAACCACTTCTTCATGAAACTGTTTTTGAAAATTTTGTACTGCCTCATTAGCCATTTCTTCATTATCTTCTATCCAAACACCGGTTGTGTTTTGGATTCTCTTAAGCTGTAGCCTCTTTCTCCTACCATTCACATGTGCATGAAATAATTTCGTATTTCTATCTCCATCATTGAACCATTGCATTCCAGCTTTCTGCTTCCAAAACTTTTCCTCCAATGCAAGATTTTTGACTAATTCTGCCTGCACTTTCTGCAATATTTCTCTATTTTGTACTGTAGGATTAATTTCAAACTGAGCTTCATGAACTCTAACTACCTCTTCCAAGCTAGCTATCTTCTGAAAAATATCACCAAAAGTAGCCCTGCTCCATGTTGATAGAGCGTTCTTCAGTTTCTTGAGTTTGTGATTAAACAATATGAAAGGATTACATAGAAATCTGCTTTTCAGTTCTCATGTACCACTGCCTTAAAGGATTCATGTTCTGTCCAAAACTTTAAAAATCTGAAACTCTTCTTTATAGGAACACAAACTGAATCAAATGAAATCAAGAGAGGACAATGATCTGAACCAATGGGTTATCCAAAAGATATTCAAGACAAGAAGACACTTTGAGGGTGCTGGATATATAGAAGAGGAGGTGAACAAGATGGAGAGATTCTCTGTGAATCACATGTACAAAGCTATGCAAGGGGAATTTCATAAGGTGTCATAAAAGAGACTAGTTTGTAATAACCATGGACTTTCAAAGTGGATATTCATACTAAGGTTGGCAATACAAGATAGGTTAGCTACAAAAGAAAGTCTAGTAAGATGGGGGATCATAGAAAACAAAACATGCTCCCTCTGTCAAAGAGAAAATGAAACTATATAATACTTATTTTTTTATTGTGAAATGTCAACAAATATATGGAAGAATCTTCTACACTGGCAAGGCATTAAGAGAACAAAGAAAGATTGGCAGGAAGAGCTAAAATGGATCAAAAAGGTGGCTAAAGGAAAAAGTGGAGGAGCAGCAGTATGTAGGATGGTACTAGCAGCAACAGTTTACCATATTTGGCAAGAAAGGAACAATGTCATCTTCCAGAAGAAGAGGAGAACTACAAATGCTATTCTCAAACTAATCATCCAAGAAATACATGTTAGAGCCAAGATGTTTCCTAGGCTAGATAGATATATGATTGCACTGAATTGGTACCCGGATGAAGTCTAGGTGGAAAAAGCAGTAGGAAAGGAATTGTAGTAAGGCTAGAAATCTCCCAGCTAGGGCTTCATGTCCAGCAGGAGTTTTGATAGAAAGCTAGTCCTAGATTTTGATAGTATGTAAATACTTATACTTGATAAATAAAATCTTTTAATTACCAAAAAAAGGAATATGAGTTGTGTATTTTATCCTGTATATATGTGTATTCTTTGAGCATGTCATATGTATCTGATGTGTATACTTATATATCTGATATGTATCCATGTATATTTGCATGTGATATACATGTATCTGCAAATATACTTTTCCAACTCATTTTTAACCAAGAATTTTGACTCTAAATCAGTTTAGATTACATCAAATCTCCCTCAGATTTTATATATTACCTCGTATAAGTGTTTTTAAGGAATTTCAACCATACCCATGGAGTTAAAAAAGGTTTTCTGAGGTATTGTGTATGTTTGTATATTATTAATAACTTTTTGTTGGCCAAAAAATTTAAATTCTATGGCTAAACTGTTGTTAAGAATTGTAAAATATGGTTCATTCTCGTAAATGCCCCTAAAAATAAACACTTCAAACTACGGGTCGAGCTAAGCAGTCCATTGTGTGACGGCCCGATAGGTCGTTTTGAGCACTATCTCCTTTTTCTGTGTTCCAGGACCTTTCCTAGCTTAATTTGATGATTTATGATAGCATGTGTGGTTTGTATAGTTTTTCTGAAAGTTTGCATGTGAAATCTTAAAATAAGGCTGAGTTGACCACGGTCTATATTTTTAGTAAATGACCTCGGATCTGTATTTTAATGATTCCGTTAGGTTCGAATGGTAGCTTTGAATTTGTACGCATGTTCGGTTGGGTCCCAAGTGACCCGAGGGCGTTTCTGCGCATTATGTGAAAAACTGGAAAAATAAATTTCAATGTTGAAATTTTGAGTTTTCATAATTTGAATTAGCGAGCAAGTTTATATGATGTTAATACACTTGTGTGTGTGAGCACCCAATTTTTGCGCCACATGACATTACTCTTAAAATAGTCCAAAAATCATTTTAATTACTCTTATAGATTTTAGGAATGTTTTTCTTTATTGGTTTAGCATTTATTCGCATTGTTCATGCATATTTAGAAATGTTTTTAAGTCATAAAAATCACCAAAAAATATTTTATCATTATTTAGTATGTTTTAGGATTTTAGTTGTATTTTAGGTTTTAACCTTATATTAAAAGCCTTGTTCATAAAAAAAAAAGAGAAAGAAAAGTGCTTTAATCATTTTTAGGTTTAGTTAATTAGTTAATGTGTTTGATTCATATTTCTATTAGTTTAATATTAGGAAAAATCGAGAAATTAGCTAAATGTGCAAAATATCGGATTTAATTGGAAATTGGCTTAAGTTAGAAGGTCATCTTTTGTTTTGTTCTCATAACTGGGCCAAACAAGCCAGGCGGCCCAGCTATCTTCAAACGCCTGCCCAGCCCAATCCCCATAAAATCCAATCCGGTCCACACCCTCCCCCCAATAACCAAACAACATCGTTTTGGTAATGTCCAATCTCAACCGTTGATTTTCCATCATCCGACGGTTAGGAACTCGCCCCTAAACACTTCCATTTCCCCTCATCTCTTTCATGCTCTCTCGGACCCGTCGCCGAAATCATCTCTCGGCGGTGGTTGAACAACAAACGGCCTCAAACTTTTACCCTATGATCCTCAGCATCCCCTCTTTCTAAAGCCCTTATCCTCATCCCTCAAATCCCTTAGAAACTCTAGTTACAGTAGATCTAAAAAACTCCAAAAATCCTAGTCCGCCTTTTGCCGTTTCTTTCAGTTGATTTTAGAATTGATTTGACCTGAGACTTGTGTTAATCGTTTGTTCTCAACGAGAATATTCGATTAACACTAGTTTTGGCTTATCTCGAAGATGTCGGAATCCGACCAGATCGTCACTTATCAGCCAGTGTTCTAATCTCTCCTATAGCCGCTGCCGTTCTAAAATTCTACAACGCTCGACCCCATTTGAACATTGCAGGGTAAAATCTCCAAATCCCACACCTTTTTCTCTTTCACATATTGTTTCTCCTTCTGGAATTAATCATAATTTTTCTCTTTGTTATAATTGGGTAGGTTTAAATTCTGCATGCTCTGCTCTAGATTGGTAATCAGTTATGTGCTTAATTAAATTGAATCACTTTCACTTGAATTACTAAATTAGAGCATAAATTAGGTGGTTTTCATGTGCACCATCTTGTTTGATTCAGTTGAAATGAATTTGGGCCTGTTTGATAGACAGGCCTGATGAGTATGAAAGCCCATTAAGCGTGGCTGGTTTGTTGGGTAAACAACCCAAGAAATTGGTTTGTTGAATGGTAATTAACAGGGGATGGGAGGGTATTTCAAGTTTTTAACTTCGAAAAATGTTTTTGTAATTACTAGAAGCTTCTGGGTTGGGGTTTAAGTGTAAAACATAGAAGTTAAGGGGAGGGATAAAAATAGGATAGAATCATTTTAATTGGACAACTGTCCATTTCTCTTAAAAAAGATGCAATTTTTCTAAATTTTAGGAGGCTGACAAATTCTCTTCTAGACCCTCTCTCATTCTCTTATATAGCACATATATATTCTATATAAGAGAACGCACATTCCCTCACACACATATACTAATTCTCTGCAAAAAGACCTCACACTTATATCCTCATCCATGCTGATTTTCCCTAAAAAACAAAGCTGAAAGTTCAAGTTAGAGACATAAAACAAAAATTCGAAAAACCAAAAAAAAAAGAAGATTTAAAGCTACTTTTCTTCTAACCGGTCCTACTTCACATTTTCTGGGATTCTTTTGAGTTGTTTGTTGGCTGGAGATTGAAGTTGCTCTGTGCTAAGCTTGTTTTTGCTAAGATTCCTATCGTTTTTCTTCAAACCTTTAATTGGTTTTGGTTTCTTGTTTACTTGCTGATTAAGGTACGAATCCTGTTTTCAAATACATGGGTGTTATTTTGATGTAATGCTGTTAAGTTTGTTGTAATCAGTTATTTATGTATGATAAATGTCTCCATGTTAAATGAAACTTGATTTGGTTCAACTACTTCTATATGTGAAATACAACATAGAACCATGTATAATATTATTTCGTGAAATTAGTTGCTGAAACCTTATATTGTTTGTTTCTTATGGATTAATATGTTCATGTGCTAACGTGTGAGCATTGCTTGATTAAAGTAAGGATTTGGAGTTTAAATTTCATTCACTTTTGGAGTTATAGAATATCATCATCAAGTCTTGAACAAAAGCGATAGATCTGGGTGATAACAGGCCTAGAGGTGGTCATTAGTATAATAGTTTAATTTGATTAAGGTTTTTTTAGTTTAGTTTAATTTACTTCTGTGAAGCTGATCCATGGCTTGATGATTCATTTTAAAAGTTAAATCTGTAATAATAGGGATTCACACATGTATTGAATTTACGAAGTAGGCTGTTTGTTAATTGATAGAATGGTTGTATGTGTAATAAGGCTTAATAGGATTGATTTGTTGCTAATGGCTGTTCGTATAATATGAGGTTTCCCATAGTATATCCCTTTAGTTGGGAAATCTAAGTTTTTAGTATTTGTTCTTGGTGATCTTTTTCCTTTAAATTTTTGCAAAGCATGCTGGTTGTCTAAATTATGATCATGTTTAAAACTCCGTGAGAATTGTTGGGACACATTTTTTTTCTTAAAGAGATGTCAGGGTCCAATTTGTTTATAAAATGGACAGAGTCAATGACTGTGTGAATGATAAGCTAAGCCGGTTTTTGGACATTATGAACCCAATATGCATGGGCTCAATTAAAGCCCACGTAATTGAGGTGTCTCATAGTTAATCTCTTAAATCTTTTGGTTCTCTTCACAATAGGCAGTCACATAATACAGTATCACGTTTGCATTTCTTGAATGTAATTAGGAGTGGCCAATTGTAAATTTGTTTAGTCGAGATCGCTTATACCATGATTTGAAAGTGAATCTAGCAGTCCGTGGACTTTCAGGACCAAATGATTTTCCAGCCCACTTTGCTTGTTGATAAACAAAAACTAACACAAAGAATTACGATGCCCACATGGTGTTTGACAATTTACCAACATACATGTGTTCTTTTTCTTTTCTTTTTTTATTTATAAATTCCATTTTTTTTTTGGGACTTTCACACACGATCTCAAACTTGAGAATTAATCAACTCATAAACATTCTTAGTCTGCTTTAGGCGTGTTTAAATAAATCATCATGATTATGAGTATAGTTCCCGTGGCGTAGTTACAATACATAAACCCCAATTCAAGTGTGCGTTTCACGCGACTTGACCACAACTTCAAATAATAATAATAATAAATATATTGTAAATCCTTGGTGCGTTTCACGTGGCGCGCTTTGCAATATGTACCAAAACGACAAATGTACAACATCTTAACTTGTTCAAAAATAGCTCCATAAATACTATAAAGAGGTTACAATTTAATCAAAAGCGTCTAGAAGGTAAAATGCACATAAGTCTTAAAACATGTAATAAATCAGATAATTAGGCCAACTATTAATTGTTAAGCTACCGTGCTAAAACTATGGACTCGGGAGTACCTCACACCTCCTCCGAGGTTAACAGAATTCCTTACTCGGTCTTCTGTATTCGCGGGCCATAAAAAATAGAGTCAATTTTCTCGATTTGGGATTTTAAAATGAACCGGTGACTTGGGACACCATAACAATTATTCCAAGTAGCGACTCTAAACTAAATAAATAATCTCATTTCAAATAATATCACTTTAATTAGAAAAACTTGTGTGACCGCTCTGGCAGTGTTGCTGGGGACTTGAACCCAGAATATCTGGTTTAGGATTCAGAATTTGAGCTTAGATAACTGTTATACTTGGCTTTTATTTATTATTTGATTTTTTTACGTGTTTGAGCCTAATGTGTTAAATGTCATTTTTTACCGTTTTAATATTATTTGAATTGTATATAAAACTTTTACGGCACCCAACTTCTCTCAGAGTCTTCTATATCTTCTAGGAAGCGTGCGCTTCGTGTGACTTCTTTTCTGTTAGAGTCATACCCCTAATTTTAGAATGAGAATTGGACAAGCTGCAAAGCCGGTGAAGCTTCTGTATTCCCGATACATTGCCTCCCTCCCCTCCCCCCCCCCCGGTTTGAGTTGTCCGCTCGGGTAAGCCGGGTCTAGAACTCCAAACTCAGGATTTAAACCTAGAATAACATAGCCTCATGCCGGATCCTTAGTAGGAACGTTTGTTTGCATCACGTGCATTTGATTTTGGGACTTAACACAGGAGTTGGGTCCATCTAGGGAAAGTGTACCCGATATAAAAGGCAATCCAAATGTATTTTTACATGCTACTTGTGCATATGTTTGTTGCGGTTTGCATGTTGACCGGCTGCTAGAATAGGGAAAAAAACCAAGAGTGAGGCAAGAGAGAGAAATTTACCTGGTTCCTAAAAATCTGGATATTTGAAATTCCTGAAACTTTGCCGAAATTTTGAAAAAAAAGAAAAATAATTTCAAAACAAGTCAAATGTTTTCAAAAAGACATGTTTTTCTGTTGTGTCAACATTTACCAAACTCGCGGGTCTGATTTTCACCAGATGTGAGATACATAGGCAACCCCTACCAGGTCCGACCTTATTTTCGCAAAATTGACCAAAATAAGAACCTTTTTGAAATATGGTCATCACCCGTGGCCGTTCTTGTCAAAATAACCTTAAAACGTTATGCCAGAAGGTTATTTTCGCAAGAATAGCCATAATGTCAACCCAAGTCAGTCTTTTCCCTGTAATCAATACCAGTTGGCAGAAACAACCCTAAATACTTTCTTCAAGTGTTGAAGGATCGTATTTGCAAAAACAACCCCTGTTTTAGTACTAAGTTTATTGAATTGTATTTTTAAAATTAGCCATTTTTTGATTTTGGAAAATGTGTCGTTTTGATCATTTGTCCTTAATTTGCATACAGAATGAGCACCGTTGAGAATATACCTTTTCGGGTTGTAGATGAGATTCCACTAAGACTCCACATGTGGTGAAATAACCTAGGGGAGGTTAGTAACTGTTCTATGACTAAGGCAATATATGGGCTCACCGGTCTTTTGAAAATTAAGCCCGGGGTTGATATGAGCGAGGCACCGATACCATTCTGGGAACCGACACACAATGTTTTTTACTTTTCAGATTATGAATTGACCCCTACGCTAGGGGAGATAGCAGGTTATGCTGATTTTGATGGGAGTTTTAGGCATCAATATCCAGTAGTACCCAGAACTGTGACCCCACACAAATTGTTGGACCTTCTGAGCATTAATTGGCAAGTTAAAAATGAAAATTTGGCCGAAAGTTTCTGTAGATACCACTTATTGTATAGCTGGTATGGAGACCCATACAGATTTGAGGCTATAGACACTGGTTTGAGTCACCAAGGGAAGAAAAATAAGTGGGAAGCATGCCGAGGTTTATCCTTTGTAGTCGCATTCCTCGACGCTCTGATATGCCCAAGGAGTGACGGGCACATAGAGTTGGGACTTGCAGGGATGGCTGACTTTCTTTTCAAGTAGGCCAACGGTACTATTGTGCCAATGATTCTCGTGAAGATCTATCGAGCCCTAGCTGCCTGTCAAGATGGTGCAAATTCTTTGAGGGTTGTAATCTGCTTTTGCAAATGTGGCTGGTGGAGCATCTCTATCATCACCCAATATACATGAACTACAGATTAATTGGCTCAGTTGCATCGAAGAATACAAAAATAGGGTAAACGGCTATGAGTTGCCGGAAGGTACTGAAGCATGGTTCACACATCTGGGTTCTTTAACCATAAAGCAAATTGAGTGAACTTTCAGTTGGCTCCCGGTCAATGAGGTTATCTACATGTCTGCCGACGTATGTTTTCTGTTATTGATGGGTCTTCGGAGTATTCAGCCATATGCTCCTCATTGGGTTCTATGCCAGTTGGGAAGGCATCAAATAGTCCCTCACGACGAAAATTTGAGTGCACAGGTTATTGAGCTACGCCCAAGGGATGCATTCCAAGAAGAAAAGGTTCGCTAGGTTTGGCAACAATGTAGGTTTCTGGAGCCACAGATTTAGGTGCGGGATTTATCCTCTGGTGAAGTAGAGTCTAACTACACAACATGGTATGGCAAGAGAGCCCAGGTCAATCAAGAACCAGAACATCCCGCCAAAGGGCCCCATGTCCAACAATTCACTTTACGGGGCACTAGAACAGTGGGTCTGGTTAGCCAAAGAGCAGGAATATCGGGCTACCATAAGCAAATTAGAGAATCAAGTCAGAACCATCAAAATTTGAAAGTGGGTTGCAAGCCGCTGAAGGTGAGGGAGAAAAGAAAAGGTTGGCCTGGAAAAATTAAGCCCTCCAAGCTTAGCTCTGGGAAATGAAAATAGCTACCGAAACGCTGGTAAGAAGTGAGAGGGACGAAAAAATCATAAGTAACCTGAGGCAAAAAATGCATAACTATGCGGCTGACCTGACAAAGGCCGAGAGAGATTTAGCAAAAGCTCGGGTAAGGGTGGAGAAATATGCAGAAGACTAGAAAAGGTCAGCCCGCCAGTTGAAGCAAAGATATGACAGAGAAGTTGCAATTTTATAGAAAAACTGGCCACCCTCGAAAACAAAATGGGTCAGCAGGTAAAGGACTTCAAAGCAGAATGAGAATATTGTCATGAACTGATTAACCAATTGGAAGAGAGGGTGCTGCAGTTGCAAGACCAAAACAATGAGACCACGCAAATAATAGAAGTTCGGGAACAATAGATTGGGCGATTGCTCCAGGAAAAAGGCGCTATTAAGCTCAGAATTAAGGAAATAGCTGACTACACTGCAATGAAATGCCATGAGTGTGAAAATATGACTAGAGCTATGTTCTTTGCTTCAGTGCTGTGTTTTGCCCGCCAGGTCATGGTCGATCTGGAGTTCCTTCAGGAAGAGCTTACATGCAGGCCCGCGCTGAGACCGACTGATGTCCCGCAGTCCCCCGGAATAACGTTTGAGGCTCATCTGTGTTCTTAGTTGTTCAAGTCATTGAGTTTGTATTTTACTTTTTCTCACATCAAGTTTGTTTGTCCTTTCATCCATTTCGAGTCTGTTGTTATTTGTTTTGAGTCTGTATGTTTCCTTCTTAAGTCAATTATTAATATCTTCGAGTCTTTGTAATGAAAAAACGAAAAAGATTTTATCAATGAAATATTGAAAAACCCCAAAATTTTCTTTTCTTTCATTTTGCATTTACTCCCCTGAACTATATAATGGTCTGGTTCATACGACATCATGATACGTAGGCAATCTCTATCGGATGCGATCATAACCATAATTAATCTAAGTGAAAATAAATAAAAAAAGAGAAAATTGAGAGACAATAAGAAAAGGAAGAAAATGTGATAAAAACAAAAGTGAAATCCAAGAATGATAAAACAAAAGCGAAAAGGAAGTGGAAATGAAATAAAAGAATTACAGAGTGAAAAAAAAGTGAAAGCTGGGATGAAACACGCAGACGTTACAAAAACATTTTAGAAGTGTTTAACTGTTCAGGTGTATTGCGTCCCCAATGTGCGATTCCCTATATGTTAAATGTCTCAAAACTGACAAGGTTATTGTGTGTGTAAATAATCCAGGTTCTATTCAGGTGGTTGGTTTTGTTGGTAATCTGGCTTCTCACCCCTATTTTACAAGATCCAAAGGAAGGGTTCCAATGTCTTCAGAAAGCAGTCTCCGCATTGTCGATCCTGAGGATAACCCTATACCAGTTATGTCACAACTGGAAATGGCCACTGTCGAAGAAAATAAGAGGCTACGTCTCTGCATGTTTGAAATATGGGATGCCTAGAGAAACACCAACTGCAATCCCTGGATTCCCCGAGTTGATCCCAAGAACGGGTGGAACCACCAACATCCCCATGACCAACACATTTGTCCCGTTTGGATACCCTAATATATCATCCAACTTTACCGGTATGCCTTCTGAGGTCCGCCCCCAGGCACCATTTTCAGGGGTACCTTCAACATTGTTCTCCACACCACCGATCTTCACCATGTCACAACTAATCATGCCTAGGCCATGATTTGAACCTACAACATTCACCTTCCAAGGCCTGCAATTTCAACATGCTATGACTTATGTCACTCTAGACTCGTATGCCCAACAGCCGCAGTATTAGTCTCCAATTAATCAAGAAAGAATGGTTAGAAATCCCGAGCATTAAGAAATGGCTCGGAAGATGAGAAGCTTGGAACATTGCTTGAAAAACATGCAATGCTTGAGCGGCCAAAAAGGTGTTTCCTATTCGGATTTGTGCATGTTTCCCAACGTTCATCTACCTATTGGTTTCAAAATGTCAAAGTTCAAAAAATATGATGGGCACGGGGACCCAATCACTCACTTAAAGAGACACTACAATCAGCTAAGAGGGGTTGGTGGGAAAGAAGAGCTTTTGATGTCCTACTTCGGGGAACGCTTGACAAGAATCACCTCGGGGTAGTACATGGATCAAGAAATCACCCACTGGAACATATGGGACGATTTGGCCCGAGATTTTGTCAGACAATTCCAGTATAACATGGACATCGCTCCAGAAAAAAACTACTTGTCCAATTTGAAGAAAAAAATTGCGGAAAGCTTCCGCGGGTATGCTATCAAATGGCGCGAGCAAGCCGCCAGAGTAAAACCTCCGAAGGATGAAGCAGAAATGGTTACAGTTTTCCTACAGGCCCAAGAGGCTGATTACTTTTAGAATATGATGTCCGCCATGGCCAAGCCATTTGCTGAGGCTATCAAGATAGGGGAGATGGTAGAGAACAGTCTGAAAGGGGGACGGATTTTGAGTCAAGCTACATCACAAGCCATCCAGAATGGCTTAGGGGTTTGGCTAATCGCAAAAAAGAAGGAGGAGGGAGCCATGTGGCTTCCGGGCATCGCCGATCATTTAACCACTCTTACAAGCCACTAGTAACCCCACAAAACTATTACCCACATCAAGATGCAGCTTATGTCGTGGCACCGCCTCACTATGCGGTGATGAATGCCCAACCCTACACATGGCCCCAACAACATTACAACCAAACTCGAGCTCCACCTCCTAGAAATAACCATCCCTACCAAGCTCCATATAACCCTCATCCACCACAAAACACACATCAACATAATCCACACCTTCGTGAGCATCCCAGGATAAACAATTTCACCCCTATTGGTGAATCTTACTCCAGTCTATTTCAGAAGTTAATCTAACTGTGTCTATTGCAACCGGTGCCTCCCAATCAGAAAAATCTCGAATCCCCATCATACAGGGCTAGCACCAGATGTGCATACCATTCAAAAGTAGAAGGCCATGATACAAAAGACTGTTGGACCCTCAAAAGGGCAGTCAAAACCCTGATCTAAGAAAAAAAATTGTGCTGAGGGACAAGGAGATTCCTAATGTGACCTACAATCCATTATCGGCTCACAATAATAGATTGGTCATTGGTATGATTTGTAATGACAAAGAGTTTGACTCGGCATTGAAGGCCATTGTTGCCATCGGCAATTTAGAGGCAATACCTAAAGTGTCGGTGAAACTAGCCAAAGCTGAAAATAAAGTTACTCCAGTTCCTCAAGCTATTGAAACAAAAAATGGGCCAGCACCTGCCAAGAACGTGATTCACTATGTTCCTAAGGCCCCGAGAAAAGAACAGCTCATCCTCAACGTTCCCAAGAAATCCGATGAAAGGAAGGCTATATTGAATGTGCCAAGATTATATGTACCAATGGGGACCTATATGGCGCGGGGGGGGGGGAAGGGGGGGTAAATTCACCATGGCTGACTGAGCCCGTGGTTATCAGCCACACACCATAGAGTCCTATGAAAGATCCAACCGTAGTCCCCTAGAACTACAATAGAACCATGGTTACATATAAAGGGAAAGAAGTCATAGGAGAGGTGAACGAGATGAATCGGTCTGGGAGGTATCATACCCCAGAAGAGCTGAAAAAGTCCAAACCAAACAGGGATAAACGGATGCCACCCAAGAAGCCTCTTAAGTAATAAGGAAGAAGAAGAGTTCTTTAGAAATATGAAAACTTAAATACTCAATAGTTGACCAACTCTGGAAGACTCCTTCTTAGGTCTCACTCTTATCTTTGTTGATGAGTTCAGATGAACACCAGAAAGTGCTCCTCAAAATGCTAAATGAAGCATATGTCTTGGTTGAGACTTTTGTCGAACAATTGGAAAGAATGGCCGAAAGATTTTTTGAGGTCAACAAGATTTCCTTCAGCCGCGATGATTGCCCCTAGAGGGAGCTGCCCACAACAAAGCCCTGCACCTAATTTTCAAATGTGAGGGATATTATGCGAACAGAGTGATGTTAGATGGTGGTTCCGGTGCAGATATTTTCCCTCTCTGAACAATCCAGAGAATGGACATTGTAGCAGAAAGAATCCGAGCTAACAACGTCTGCGTGCAAGCTTTTGATGTGGTCAAACGAGATACAATAAGAGAAATTGATCTGATTCTGACTATTGGCCCCGTAGATTTTAAGGTGACCTTCCAGGTTTTGGACACGGAAACCTCATACAATTTCCTCCTAGGTAGACCATGGATTCATGCTGTCAGAGTTATTCCCTCCACTCTTCACCAAATGGTAAAGTTTGAATATGAAATTAAGAGATTGTTGTCCATGAAAAGATAACCAATCCATTTACCGGGACCCTTCAGTCCCGTGTCTTGAAGCTAGGGAAGGTAGGGAGCATATTGTATACCAAGCTTTCGAAATTATGGTCCCCGACCAATTTGAAGAAGGGGCCCCATTACCTCAACCTTGCTTGTCTAATGCTTTAGTCATGGTCACCACCCAAATGATACGAAATGGGTACAAGCCCAGAAAGGGGCTCGGGGTATCTCTGTAGGGCATCACTAAGCCTATTACACCAATCGCCAATGAAAAGTGTTTCGGTGTGGGTTTTCGAGCTACAGAGGCCGACAGAACATGGGCTAAGCACAAAGAAAAAGGGTGGGTCCTATCCCAACCCATTCCATATCTCTCCCAATCATTTGTCAAGCCAAAATATGTGGACGACGAAGAAGAGGCCTTCACGGCTGAAGAAATTGATGATATTTGTGAAGCCTTGAAACAAATGCTATATGATTCCCACATGGTCCAGCTAGGGGAAGGCACGAGAAATGTCGAGGTGCAGTATATGGGGCCGGATTTCAAGCTCCAGAATTGGAAAGCTACCCCATTCCCTGTCAGGCAGGAGTCCCGGTAGTTCAGTCTTGCCATCTCTTTTATGCTACGAGTTATTTCAGGGTGTAACTCGAATGATTTTACTTTATTATATTTTAATTCAGATGTAAACCCTCATATCTTCAATTCAATGAAATGGAATCAATATTTGATCGTCCATATACGTCTCTTCTCTTTTGTTCTGATTTTGCTATTTTTTTTATGTTTTTCTTTTCAGCTCTAATAATGGAGGACTTTAATAGCATGACATGCTTGCAGACTTCATGCCCAAATCCTAAAATGCTAAATTTAAAATAATGAATCAAGAGCCAGAATATGATGAGGATGAGGCTTTAAGGGAAATAAATCGAGAATTGGAACAATTTGAGAATAAGCCTAAGCCAAACTTAAATGAAACCGAGCCAGTTAATTTGGGCGGTTCAAAAGAGATTCGACAAACCATGATAAGCATTCACGCTGAAGAAAGAACTAGAGATGCTTTGATCTAACTTTAGTTTGAATTCAAAGAGGTGTTTTAATGGTCTTATGGTGATATGACAGGGTAGAGCGTTGATTTGGTGGTACATAAATTTCCTACCTATCCTGGTTATTTACCCGTCCAACAGAAGCAAAGAAAGTTCAAAACTGATGATAGGATCAAGGAAGAAGTCACAAAACAACTGAAAGCTAGTGTGATCTGAGTAGTCCGATACACTACATGGCTGGCTAATGTTGTTCCAGTGAGGAAGAAAGATGGAAAGACCCGAATGTGTGTTGATTACCGGGATTTAAACAAAGCGAGTCCCAAAGACAACTTTCCACTGCCAAACATCTACATTCTTATTGACAACTGTGCTAAACATGAGATACAGTCTTTCGTGGATTGTTATGTTGGGTATTACTAGGTTTTGATGGATGAAAAAGATGCAGAAAAGACTGCTTTCACCACACCTTGGGGCACTTACTGTTACAGGTTCATGCCATTTGGTCTGAAAAATGCCGGGGCAACCTACATGAGAGCTATGACTGTCATCTTCCATGATATGATGCATCAAGAGATTGAGGTATATGTGGATGACGTGATCGTTAAATCCAGAACACAAGAAGACCATGTGCGGGATCTGAGAAAATTCTTTGAGCGTCTGCGCATGATTTGAAATTGAAACCAACTAAATGTGCATTCAGAGTTCCGTCTAGGAAGCTCCTGGGGTTTATAGTCAGTCGGAGGGGTATCGAATTAGATCCGACAAAGAAAAAGTCTATTAAGGATTTGACGCCTCCAAAAAGTAAGGAAGAGGTCATGAGTCTGCTATGGAGGTTGAATTACATCAATGGGTTCATCGCTCAGCTTACTACCACTTGTGAGCCCATATTCAAGCTATTAAAGAAAGACGCGGAAATCAAATGGATAGATGAGTGTCAAGAAGCTTTTGACAAAATCAAAGGATATTTGTCAAATCTGCCAGTGCTGGTTCCACCTGAGACAGGAAGACCTTTATTTTTTTACCTGACAATCTTGGAAAATTCTTTTGGTTGTGTCCTGGGGAAACACGATGTAACTAGGAAGAGAGAACAAGCCATATATTATCTTAGCAAAAAGTTCACCAGTTGTGAAGCCAAACACACTTTGATGGAAAGAACTTGTTGCGCCCTAACTTGGATCGCCCAAAAACACAGACATTATTTGCTGGCTTACACAACATATCTCATAACCAAGATGGATCCTTTGAAGTACATATTCCAGAAACTGATGCCCATGGGAAGGTTAGCAAAATGGCAAATCCTGCTCACCGAGTTCGACATTGTCTATGTCACTCGCACGACGAGGAAAGCTCAAGCCTTGACAGATCACTTGGCCGAGAACCCAGTTGATGATGAATACCAACCCCTAAGCGCTTACTTTCCTGACGAGGAAGTAAATTCGATTGAGGTATTTCCAGAGAACACTAACGCCTGGAAAATGTTCTTTGATGGGGCTATAAATGCAAATGGTGTCGGGATCGGAGCAATTCTGATTTCGCCCATAGTTCAACACTATCCGGCCAAAGCCTGCCTACGGTTCTTCTGTATAAACAACACCACCGAATATGAAGCCTACATCATGGGCATGAATATGACAGTTGATCTGGATGTAGAGGAATTATTAATCATGGGGGATTCTGATTTAATCATTCGGCAGGCCTAAGGTGAGTGGGAAACTCGAGACATCAAACTCATCACGTACAGGCAATATGTGGAAGATCTCAACAAATAATTCAAGTCCATTGAGTTCAAGTATATTCCCCGATTCCATAATGAGTTAGCTGATGCACTAGCTACTTTGGCCTCAATATTGTCGCACCCGGGTAATGTTTATATTGACCCGTTAGAGATTCAAATTCGAGAAAGGAATGGTTATTGTAACGCAATTGAAATGGAGCCAGATGTTCAGCTATATCATGTATTAAAAGGTTTCTGAAAACAAAAAAATATCCCGAGCATACTAGTGAAGATCAAAAGAGAACTATTAGAAGGTTTGCAAGCGGTTTCTTTCTAAGTGTAGAGGTCCTATACAAAAGAACTCCAAATATGAATCTTTTGAGGTGCGTAGATTCCCGAGAAGCTAAAAAGATCATGAACAAAGTGCATTCGGGAGTATGTGGGCCTCACATGAACGGGTATGTCCTTGCAAAGAAAATCCTCCAGGCAGGTTATTACTGGATGACCATGGAAAAGGATTGTTTCAGTTTTGTCTAGAAATTCCATCAGTGCTAGATACACGGTGACCTGATTCATGCACCGTCTTCAGAGTTACATCATATGTTAGTGCCTTGGCCATTCTTTGCTTGGGGCATGGATGTTATTGGGCCAATCGAGCTTAAAGCTTCAAATGGGCACAAAGTCATCTTGGTTGCCATTGATTATTTCACAAAGTGGGTCGAAGCAGTCACTTTCAAAGCCGTCACCAAGAAAGCAGTGGTGGACTTAATGCATTCCAACATTATTTTCCATTTTGGTATTCCTAAAACTATCATTACGGACAATGCTGCAAATTTGAACAACCACTTGATGAGGGAGGTGTGCGAATCATTCAAAATTACGCATCGTAATTCTACCCCTTATCGATCCAAAGCTAATGGCGTTGTTGAAGCGGCAAACAAGAACATCAAGAAGATCCTCAGGAAAATGATTCAGGGTTCCAGACAATGGCATGACAAGTTGACTTTTGCATTATTGGGATATCGCACAAGCGTGCACACATCAGTCGGGGCCACTTCCTACTTATTGGTCTATGGCACTGAAGCTGTAATACCTGCAGAAGTTGAGATTCCCTCTCTTTGGATCATTGTTGAAGCCGAGATCGAGGATGATGAATGTGTCAAAACCCGGCTGGAATAATTGATTATGATTGATGAAAAGCGGATGGCCGCAGTTTGCCACAGGCAATTGTATCAACAAAGAATGGCTCGTGCCTACAACAAGAAAGTGCAACCCAAAAAAATTCAAAGTAGGGCAATTTGTTCTGAGACGTATTCTCCCGCATCATGAAGAAGCTAAAGGGAAATTTTCTCCAGACTGGAAACGCCGTACATTATAAAAACAGGTTGCCAAAGGGAGCGCTGTAATTGGGAGACATCAAAGGAAATGACCACAAGACAATTGTCAATGCAGATGAGGTCAAAAGGTATTACGTTTCACCCCTTTTTCACAGCTTTAACATGTTTTGATTGGAATGATGAAGGATTTCTTTCTCACTCTCCAAACACTATCAACCCTTTGTAAACCCGTAGAGCCAGTTCCCTTTCTTTGATTATCCTCTTTGGAACATGGAAGTTACTATAAAAATAATGAAAAACTAAAAAGAAAATAAAAAACAAAGTTCATTGAACTACGTTCGACTTGATCCCGAAATGATACATAGGTAGCCTCTCTCTAGGGTTCAGTCACACCAAAACAAAAAATTACATCCCCCCAAAAGTTGAAACTAGGGCAGATGTTATAATGGTTCGGTGATGTTTTCGCTTGAAAGGTTCCAAAGTTGTAACCCAATCCAAAATCCTTCTGCCTAAATCCTTTCTAAGTCCTTCCGATCAATCGACGGGAATGTTCAAGAATTGGAGGATATTGGATCTGATATAACCAAATGAGAGAAATAAAATAAGAGAGTTTTATTGATAAAAACCTTTACGTGCACCGTAAGACGATAAGGAATTGAGAATGTAAAAATGAGAGTCTTGTTAGTGAAAACTCACAAAGATCACTATAAGGTGATGGTGAGAAGTGAAATAAGAAAGATCAGTTGGTGAAAACCCGCAAAGGGCGCCACTGATTGAAAAGAGGATCATCATAACCATTGGCATCGACATAGTTCTGCGCAAGGTTTCTTAGTTTCGAGGCAAAAGTTGTGATGAATTTCTGAGAGTCAGACGGTTTACATAGATCAGGCATCCATTCCAAAAGGTATGTCATGTTCATTGAAGACTGCATGTACTCCCATATATAAGTCCTTCTTTATGTTCCCCGAAAGGGATACCTTTTATCTTAATTCATTGTCCATTCCATTATTTGTTTTTCTTTTAATCACTTTCGATGTTACTCTGTTACAAAACTAAGGCAAAGAAGGGACGACAAGACTGATTTACAAGGCTCTCGTTTGATACAAGCTAATATGTAAAAAGGGCACCCAAACTCGGCAGGGGCATCAAGTCAACCCTGACTGGCAGTGGCGGGTATGTTTTGAAATTAAAAACTCTCGAAAGAAGAAAATCAAATTGAAATGCCTACAGAGGCAAAATAAAGTTGAAAAGGTTAAGTCCCACGCGACCAACCATCATGGTAATGTTTTGGAAAAGACAAAGGTTCTCCAGGACCAAAAAGGCAACTGGTATCTAGGAAACAACCAGTTGCGGTTGAAATCATCATCAAAGAAGCCGACCGAAATCAAGTGAGTGAAATACTCAAGGATGCAAAACCAACCATTATTTCAAACTGACAAATTGTTCTTTGTTTGAAAAATAGGAAACATATGCAATCCAAAAGCAACCTTACAAGAAGCAGGTGCAACCAAAAGAAACCGCGCAGAGGATAAAATAGCTCTACAACAGCAACAATCCCAAAAAGGGAAGTCTTTTCCAAATTATTTCCCGCATTTTGCTCATTCTCTTAATAAAAAGAAAAAAAAAGAAAGAAAGTTCCAAATCATGGTAGTATAGGGCACACCAATCCCCAACTCTCTTTTCCAACATAAGGTCTCTACTCCCTAGTTGATGTCACTTTAGACATAGGATCTCCACTCCCTAGTCTCATTTTCCAACATAGAGTCTTTATTCCCTAGTTTATTTTATTTTAAACATAGGGTCTCCACTCCCTGGTCTCTTTTCCAACATAGGGTATCCACTCCCTATTTGATGTTATTTTAGACATAGGGTCTCTACTCCCTACTCTCTTTTCTAACATAGGGTCTCTACTCCCTAGTTAATTTTATTTTAGACATAGGGTCTCCACTCCCTAATCTCTTTTCCAACATAGGGTCTAAAATCCCTAGTTGATGTTATTTTAGACATATGGTTTCAACTCCCTGGTCTCTTTTCCAACATAGGGTCTCCACTCCCTAGTTGATTTTATTTTAGACATAGGGTCTCCATTCCCTAGTTGATGTTATTTTAGACATATGGTCTTCACTCCCTAGTCTTCTTTTCCAACACAGGGTCTCCATTCCCTAGTTGACTTTATTTTAGAAATAGGGTCCCCACTCCCTAGTCTCTTTCCCGACATAGGATCTCCACTCCCTTGTTGATTTTAGTTTTAGACATAGGGTCTCCACTCCCTAGTCTCTTTTCCAATATAGGGTCTCCACTCCCTAGTTAATTTTATTTTAGACATAGTGTCTCTACTCCCTAGTCTCTTTTCTAACATAGGGTCTCCACTTCTTAGTTTATTTTATCCTTAGACATAGGGTCTCCACCCCCTAATCTCTTTTTCAACATAAAGAATCATATTTTCCCAGGGTACATGATGGTAGGCTATAATCTCGTGCTTTAGTCGCTTATTACACTCTAATTTACTGCACTTTAATTGAGTTTGGTCTTTAATCGCTAGTATTTTGCACTAATTGCATGTTTTGTGCCTTGTAGAAATGATTCCGAGCTATGTAGATGTCATGGAATGAATTCAAGCTATTTGGAGCTTTAAAGTCTGAGTAAAAGCCCAAGAGATTAAGCTAGGATCGGGTTAGGGGGTCGAGGACCACATCCAGATGTCAAAAACCAAGGAAAAAGCCTAGCTCTAAGAATCCACCACAGCCACGATGCGTGGGGTGGCGCATGGCGCGCTACAGCCGCCCTTTTTCTGCCAGTGTCAATTTTGCACGCTCTCTAATAAAGTCCACTACCACACGGCGTGGCACGTCGCCCCATGCAGCACACCTGTGCAATATTTATAGAGTCCCAATCTAATTTTGCGTAGGAAAAGATGGTTTCATTTGGGCCCAACCTTACTTAATATAAATACATGTAAAAATATTATTTTGAGGACTTTTGACACATCTTAGACCTAAGGAAGCTAAGAAGGAGGTGGAGAAGCAAAAGCTCAAGGATTTCATCATTCAATCCTAGCTCAAGACAAGGGTTTGGATTGTTTTATGTATTCCTTTAACTTAAACATTGTTATGATGAATTATTACATATTCATGGAGTAGTTCTCTTTAGGGTTTGATAGATTTGGTGTATTGATACTTGTTTGTGGATATTAACTGTAGTTTTTATGTATTGAATCGTTTTGGATGTTTTAAACGTTGCATCTATATTCACTTGTTACTGTAATCTAGAGAGGCATAACTTGTGATATTTTTGCATTATATTTTGTTGGTTAATTCATTAATTCTTCTTAGTAATCGGAAAAGGCTAGTTGAATTATTGATTAAACCTAGTTAGAAGGATAATCGAGAGAGGTTCTCCTAAAGACCAATCCACTATGAATTTTTGCATAGCTTCACATACTCAAAATTGGTTCATCTTGTGAAGTTGAGAGTTAATCGAGAGAGGAGTTTCTACTAATCAATTGAACTAACAACCAAGTGAATTTGAGAGACTCACTTGAACATTAGAAGTGAATTATCTACAGTTAAATCCCAAACATTTGTCTTGCATCTATCATATCAACCCTATTCTCTCCCCATTGATATCTTCCTTTGCCTATTACTTGCATTGTTTGTCACTAGTCAATAGTTTAGACTGTTAGTAAATTTTAGTTTAAATCACCTAAATCTCCATTGTTGATTATCTTGGATAGAAATTGAGCTATAAACTACGAAAATACTGTTTAACTCCAATACATGTGGATATGATATTATAATTTACTATATTCGACTAGAGAGCATATTTTAGTGTGTCTTATGCGCTTGTCAAATTTTGGAGCTGTTGCCGAGGATTGGCAATGAATAGTGTTTGAAATCGTTTGTAGTGCTAATTCAAGAATTTTTCTTTTTATTTTATTTTTCTCTTTTTATGTTTGGTGTTCTTTGACTGTGCGCATGCTACAGGTTAGATTGGTGCATGACTCGATCTTCTGGGAAAGAAGTGCAACCATACGAGCCAGAAATCGAAAAACAACTGTGACAGTTGAAGAAGGAAAGGAATCTCCCCGGGAATATAAAGAAGGTTGGGCAGTCCTTAACCAAAGAAAATATGGCTGGAGATAATAATAATGTAGATTTGGCTGCGAAAGAGGTAGCCCAACTTAGAGAAAAAGCTGGTTGGGATGTTGAGGAAGCAGGTATGTCACAAGATGTAGTTTATCTAAGGGCATACCCCTTCATACTTAAAGATGATGCAAAGCACTAGCTTAGAAGCTAGCCCCAGGGATCGATTAGAACATGGGAGGAGATGACCAGAAAATTTCTTTCTAAATATTTCTCCTCAGCTAAAACGAGCAAGTTCAGAAGAGAAATACATAAATTCTGCCAGAATGAAACTGAAATTGTGCTTGAAGCATGGGAGAGGTTTAAGGAGATAGTCAGGAAGTGTCAACATAGCGAAATTCAACTTTGGATGCAACTCTAGGATTTTTGGAATGGATTGACACCAGCCTCGCGTAGAACATTAAGCAATGCAGCTGGAAGCCCGTTGATGAAAAAAACTCTAGAGGAGATAGTCATTATTTTAGATGAGTTATCTGAAGATGCAAATCAGAGGCCACACGAGACTTTGATCTGTGCTTTGATTTGGTCTTTCCCTGTTGGCTAGTCCGGCCTCTTACAAAGAGGCCACTTGCCTGGTCATCTCTATCTCCTTCAATGTGCCTCCGCACATCACTAGAGTTAAGTGCCTGCCGCACTTGCTCAAGCTTGATAGGCTCCTTGCTATACATCATTGAATTCTCAATATCACGATATCCTGAAGTCAATGAAAATAGCAAAGCACATGCAAGCGTCTCCTCCTCCCTTTTAATTCCTGCAATCTGTAAGTCCATGACAAGTTTATTAAACGCATCTAAATGATCTTGTAACGAAGTACCTGACCCCATCTTAAATGTGTGAAGACGCCGTTGTAACAACATTCTTGTTGTCACTGATCGGTCTTGGTATAGCCCTTCTAGCTTTTCCCACAACTGTTTGGCCGTCTCTTCGGTACCCGTACTCACTTCACAAAGCACGTTAGGTGCAAGGGATAGTTGGATTGCACTCAATGCATCCCCTTCAATCTTCTCCTTGTCGGGAGCTGATATATCCGTAGGATACTTTCCGTCAATAGCATGGATTGAACCTTCCCTCCGCAGTAACGCCATCATCTGGATCTTCCAGATATTGAAGTTGTTGCGTCCATTGAATCTATCAATTTCAAACTTCATGGAACTCATATTTGCTTGTTCTTTCTCCTTGGATCGTTAAAGAATCCTGTCGCTCTGATACCAATTGTTAGCGGAAACGTAAAAGAAAGAACACAAGATTTAACGTGGTTCGGATCAAAATAATCCTACGTCCACCAGAGAACAATTGCCCTTTTAATATTAACAAAGGAAGGGGAGATTTCCCAATTACACTTAAGAGAATTTCTCTCTTAACTCTCTACTCACTACAATGTATTGTATTATTTTGGGATGATTTCTACAAGTGAAGGAGTGCATCTATTTATAGAGGTAAAGACCTCCTCTTGATGTCATTGGTGACATCAAACTACCTCCTCTTGATGTCATGGGTGACATCAAAGGAGGAAGCTTCCTCCTAGCATCCACACCAACTCTTTCCACCAACTCTTCCAATTGGCATGCCATTGTTGACTAAACATAAACCAACACCTTCAATCTCCACCTTGGTTTGCGTTTCGAGCGTGCGTGTGAACAACTCTGGCCAAAACTTCTAAGCTTACTGGGCAACCCCGTTGTAAGAAACAAGAAGAATCAAACCATTGTTGAACATACCACCTCCACCTAACAACTGTTCTCTTCGGAGTTGCATCAGTTGATGCACACCCCCGCCAAGTCCTTGCAGTGTGCAAACTTAGCGAGTGGGACTATCTTGGTCAACATATCTGCAGCATTATCGTCTGTGATAACCTTCACGACCTTGATAGTTCCCTCTTCAACAACATCTCGAATAAAATGAAATCTGACATCAATGTGTTTAGTGCGCTCATGAAATCTCTGATTTTTCATTAGATGAATAGCACTCTGACTATCACATCTAAGAGTTGATTCCAGCTGAACCAAACTCAATTCCGCTACTAAACCTTTCAACCAGATAGCTTCCTTCACCGCCTCCGCTGCTGCCATGTATTCTGCTTCTGTCGTAGACAAAGCGGCAATCGACTGCAGAGTCGACTTCCAACTAACGGCACTGCCAACGAGGGTAAAGATGTATCCAGTTGTGGACCTTCTTCTGTCAAGATCTCCTGCATAGTCAGAATCTACATAACCGAGAATTGAAATACCTCCACCACTTTTTCGAAAGGTCAGACCAACACCAGAAGCTCCTTTGAGATATCTCAATATCCACTTGACAGCTTCCCAATGCCTCTTTCCTGGGCTGGACATGTATCTACTTACCACACTTACAGATTGAGCAATATCTGGACGTGTGCATACCATAGCATACATAATGCTACCAACTGCACTGGCATAAGGAATCTTTGACATATGCTCCACCTCATCCTCGGACTGAGGCATTTGTAACTCTGAAAGTTTAAAATGAGGAGCTAATGGTGTACTTACAGGCTTGCACGTATGCATATTGAATCTCTTGAGAACCCTTTCAATATACCTCTTCTGAGAAAGATGTACAACACCGTCTTCTCTTGAAATCTCCATACCAAGGATTTTCTTTGCAGCTCCTAAATCCTTCATGTCAAATTCCTTACTCAACAGTTTCTTCAAAGCATTTATCTCTGTAATGTTGTTAGCAGCAATAAGCATATCATCAACATACAACAGTAAATAAATCATTGAGTTACCAGACATCTTCTTGTGATACACACAGCTATCAAATGCACTCCTTGAGAATTCATGTGTAGTCATGAATGCATCAAACCTCTTGTACCACTGTCTAGGGGATTGCTTCAAACCATACAAAGACTTCTTTAGTTGGCATACGTGATCTTCTTTTCCCTCAGCTAGGAAACCTTCAGGCTGATCCATATAGATTGTCTCTTCTAGATCACCGTGTAAGAAAGCAGTTTTGACATCAAGCTGTTGAAGCTCCAAGTCAAATTGGGCAACCAATGCTAGTAGCACGCGAATTGAGCTATGCTTCACGACTGGAGAGAAAATCTCATTGTAGTCAATTCCCTCCTTCTGACTGAATCCTTTTGCAACCAATCTCGCCTTGAACCTAGCATCTTCCACTTCAGGAATTCCCTCTTTCTTTCGGTAGACCCACTTGCATCCAACTGTCCTCTTCCCCTTTTGTCTTTTCACTAAGACCCATGTCTGATTCTTGTGAAGAGACTCCATCTCTTCAGTCATGGCTAACCGCCATTGTGCGGCATCCTTGCAAGAAGTTGCTTCAATATACGAGGAGGGCTCCAGATCTTTAATCTCTTCTTGTGCAGCTACGAACGCATATGCAATCAAGTTTGCTTGATTTATAAGGCGTTCCGGTTCTCGTGTCTGCCTCTTCTCCCTCCCCTTCGCAATTGTGTATGGTTCATTGACAGCAAGTTCTTCAACGCCTACATCTTCTGACTCATCTTTAACCTGAGTCTCTTGATCCTTTTCCTTGGCAAGCTCCACCGGAAGCTCCACCTGCTCGTTGTTCTTGTTTCCTGAAAACTCCACGGAAACTTTACGGGGATCAAGTATAGAGGATTCATCGAAGGTGACATCTCTACTAACTATAAATTTGAGTAAAGACAAACACCAAAGTTTGTACCCTTTTACTCCATCCACATACCCTACGAATATGGCCTTCTTAGCCCTTGGTTCAAGCTTTCCTTCATTAACGTGATAATAAGCTGGACACCCAAATACTCGTAAGTATGAATAGTTAGAGGGTTCACCTGACCATACCTCATTCGGAGTCTTAAAGTCAATTGCCGATGCTGGAGATCGATTGACAATATGAGCAGCAGTGTGAACTGCTTCAGCCCAAAATACTTTGGACATTTTGGCTTGTAGGAGCATACAACGAGCCTTTTCAAGAAGAGTTCTGTTCATTCTCTCGGCAACTCCATTCTGCTGTGGGGTATGCCTGACAGTCCTATGTCTTGAGATCCCATGAACCTTGCAGAATTCATTAAACTCTTCATTGCAAAACTCCAAGCCATTGTCTGTGCGAAGATACTTGATTTTCCGCTCCATTTGATTTTCAACCAAAATCTTCCACTCTTTAAATGCTTCAAAAGCATCACTTTTTGCCTTCAAAAAATACACCCAAACCTTTCGTGAGAAATCATCAATAAAAATGAGAAGATACCTCTTTCCGCCCTTCGATGGAAGTTTAGAAGGACCCCATAAATCTGAATGGATGTAGTCTAGCACTCCTCTTGTCTTGTGTTTGCCAGTGCTGAAGCTGACCTTCTTCTGCTTCCCTAGAACGCAGTGCTCACAGAAGTCAAGCGTGCTGATCTTCTCACCTTCCAAAAGTTTACGATTGCTCAACATCTCCAGTCCACGTGCGCTCATATGACCCAGTCTCATGTGCCATAGTCTTGCCTTGTCATCATTAGATAACTGCACTGTAGATGCATTTGCAGAGCCAACAATGGTGCTTCCGGCCAATGTGTAAAGGCCGTTCTCCAGCTTGCCTTTCAGCATGACTAAAGAACCTTTAGTCACCTTTATAGTTCCTGCTTCGCTCATGTACCTGTAGCCTTGTTCATCCAGAGTACTCAGGGAGATCAAATTCTTCTTCAGATCAGGAACATGACGGACTTGTGTAATAGTCCTCACGACTCCATCATGGCAGCGAACCCGAACTGAGCCAATGCCAACTATTGCACAAGTTGCATTATTGCCCATTACTACGGTTCCTCCACTTTTCTCATAGCTGCTAAACCAGTCTTTTCGGAACGTCATATGCAGAGTGCAAGCAGAGTCTAACACCCATTTGTTTCCATAACTACTATTATTATTACACGATGTTGTTAGTACATAATCATTATCAAAATCATGTACCTGTTCAACTGTGGATGCACTCGCCTTTTCCTTGGACTTTGACATTGGGCAGTCTCGTTCAAAGTGCCCCTTCTTGCCACAACCCCAACACTCTGTATTCTTCTTGTTCACACGAGACTTTGATCTGTGCTTTGATTTGCTCTTTCCCTGTTGGCTAGTCCGGCCTCTCACAAAGAGCCCACTTGCCTGGTCATCTCTATCTCCTTCAATGTGCCTCCGCACATCACTAGAGTTAAGTGCCTGCAGCACTTGCTCAAGCTTGATAGGCTCCTTGCTATACATCATTGAATTCTCAATATCACGATATCCTGAAGTCAATGAAAATAGCAAAGCACATGCAAGCGTCTCCTCCTCCTTTTTAATTCCTGCAATCTGTAAGTCCATGACAAGTTTATTGAACACATCTAAATGATCTTGTAACGAAGTACCTGACCCCATCTTAAATGTGTGAAGACGCCGTTGTAACAACATCCTTGTTGTCACTGATCGGTCTTAGTATAGCCCTTCTAGCTTTTCCCATAACTGTTTGGCCGTCTCTTCGGTACCCGTACTCACTTCACAAAGCACGTTAGGTGCAAGGGATAGTTGGATTGCACTTAATGCATCCCCTTCAATCTTCTCCTTGTCGGGAGTTGATATATCCTTAGGATACTTTCCGTCAATATCATGGATTGAACCTTCCCTCCGTAGTAACGCCATCATCTGGATCTTCCAGATATTGAAGTTGTTGCGTCCACTGAATCTATCAATTTCAAACTTCATGGAACTCATCTTTGCTTATTCTTCCTCCTTGGATCGTTAAACAATCTTGTTGCTCTGATACCAATTGTTAGCGGAAACGTAAAAGAAAGAACACAAGATTTAACGTGGTTCGGATCAAAATAATCCTACGTCCACCAGAGAACAGTTGCCTTTTTAATATTAACAAAGGAAGGGGAGAGTTCCCAATTACACTTAAGAGAATTTCTCTCTTAACTCTCTACTCACTACAATGTGTTGTATTATTTTTGGGATGGTTTCTACAAATGAAGGAGTGCATCTATTTATAGAGGTAAAGACCTCCTCTTGATGTCATTGGTGACATCAAACTACCTCCTCTTGATGTCATGGGTGACATCAAAGGAGGAAGCTTCCTCCTAGCATCCACACCAACTCTTTCCACCAACTCTTCCAATTGGCATGCCATTGTTGACTAAACATAAACCAACACCTTTAGTCAGCTTATGCAAAGTTCTTGTAGGAGATCCTTACAAAGAATAGGAAGATAGAAGAGATCTCAGTGGTCAAGCTCATAGAGCATTACAGTTCAATATTGCAAAATAAACTCCCACAAAATTGTAGAGATTCAGGGAGTTTTACGATACCTTGCTCTTGAGGCACTCTTACCATTGATAAATCTTTATGTGATTCGGGTGCCTCAATTAATCTAATGTCATTGTCAATTTACAGGAAACTGGAGAAGGAGATTGGAGAGATAAAGTCAGTGTCAATATCTTTGCAGTTGGCAAACCAAACAACTATAACACCCAAGCGAATAGTAGAAGATATTTTGGTGCAGGTGGATAAGTATGTATTTCCTGTAGATTTTATAGTGGTGAATATGGAGGAGAATAAGGAGGTTCCCCTCATCCTAGGAAGATAATTTTTAGCAACGGGTTGGGATATATTGGATACACATGATAGAAAACTCATGCTTAGAGTGGGTGAGGAGACGGTAACTTTTGAGATGATTGTAGCAAATGAAGTGAAAAAGGAGAAGCTAGCAACAAGTGTTGAGTGGAAGGTGAAGGGCGTGAAAGAGAAGGCTGCTATTGGTGAAAAAGACAAGTGTGGGGTGTACCCAAAAAGGCTGAGAAGAAGCTATCTGCGTGGATGTGTGGACTAGTTCGGGCGCGTGGAATGGAGCCCGACTTTGATTTAAACCCCGACTAGAGATTCAGGGAAGTTTCCTCTACCTTATAATTTTTAATTATGTGTCATGGGGACATGCCACAACTTAAAGTGTGGGGTGGGGGATATTTGTATGTTGTATGTATATGTATTAGTTTTTACTTGTTAGTAGTTAGAAAAAAATTGAAAAAATCATAAAAAGTTAAAAATTTTGACTTTTCTCGATGATGGATATCATTCGGCGGGTTTCTTGAGGGATTAAAGTCGAAAGAAAAATACCAAAAAGATTTTCTTTTGTAGGTAGTGTAACAATTCCCCCTTGATTTTTCTTTGCGCCGCTTTCTTTTCCAAGGGTTTTGTTTGAACCGGGTGTAGCTAGTTTTTATTTTTGTTAGGTGTAGGAAACCTTGTGCTTTGATTTGAATTGGAAGCAATATATCATGACTTGATTATACCTTGAGAATAGCGAGTGCCTTAGTTGTGACGCTTAGGCTCAGTTTTTGACTCTTGCATAAGTATCTTAAATTGTGTGATCTTAACTTTGCTTAACTGCTTTGACTAGAGTATCTTGATGAGTCCGATCCTGAGTGGGCTAAGTGCCATGTGTGTGCGAGGTTTTATGTATTCTGTGCATTGCATTTGATGTCCAGAACTTGCCTCGTATATTTGCAAAGCGAAATAGTAGTTTTGTTCAGTCTTGGAAGTGATAGAGGCGTTTCTTTGTTGAGCCAGTTATATATGTTTTACCCACCTATTTGTGATATAATCTTTGTTAACACCTTTTGAGCTTGTAATCCTATTTCATTGGCAACCACATTACAAGCCTTACTCATTTGTTTGAATTGACCATCTATTTGAACCTTGTACCTCTCATGAGCACTTGAATTTAATATGAACTTTGTAAAAGCTGAAGTGCGAAGTGGTTGGTTTGGCTTTTGAGTGGAACAAATGAAATAAGGAGAAATGTGCATTGTTTTGAAAAAGTAAGAGCCACTTGAATTGAAAAAGAAAGGAAAAAATGTTGTATTGTTGTGCAAAATATTCATTTATAAGTGGTAACTCTTGATGTTATTGTGCTTAAAGAAGTAGGGATGTCACGACCCAATTCCTCCCTCCTAGAGTTGTCATGACGGCACCTAGTCTCTACAATTAGGTATGCCTAACACTTTGCAGAAATGAAATAAAAGCTTGAACATAAACCACTAACAATGGCAAATATCTAATAAACAACTGAATGTCACTCGGCATGTACGAATATCACCTTTGAAATGCCCCAAACCATTCCCATAACCCGAAATACCACAAGTCACAAACTACTAAGAAATCTTAACTGTTATATATATCTTTTATACAGAAAGAGGAAAACATGAATAGAGGAGGATAGAGGGGGACTCTGAGGATCTGCGGGTAGATGTACCTTGAAGTCTCGATAAGCAGCATCGACTGCAACTAATCATGAGGCCGGTACAATTAATCTGGATTTGCACATGAAAAACATGTGCAGGAAAGGGCACGAGTACTCCATAATGGTACCCAGTAAGTGCATAGCCTAACCTCAGTCGAGTAGTGACAAGGTCAGTACAGGGCCCTAATGGTATATATACAATAAAATTTAACAGAAAGAAATACCGCAGTAAGAATAAATACTAAAATATAACCACGATATAAGCATAGAAGAACAACATCTCAGAAACACAAGGGTAACAACAGGGGATCTCCCAGGATACCGTCCTGTAGTCCCAAACGTAAATGTTTAGGGGGATCTCCCGGAATACTGTTCCATAGTCCCAAAGTAAATATGCAGTGGGGATCTCCCAGAATATCGTTCTGTAGTCCCAAAGTAAATATGCAGTACATGGGGATCTCTATGAATACCGTTCTGTAGTCTCAAAGTAAATATGCAGCTCAACCAGTAGAAATAACAGTTACAGCAAGAAAACCTACAGTTTAGTCTAAGTTCAAGGCAAAGAAAACAGGTAATTTCACTAAACATGCTGCACAAAATTCAAATAGGCAGTTAAAACACGTAGGCATGCTTTTCTAACTGAAACAGGATAGTTACATATGCTAGTGTAGTTCAAATAAGGAGAAACAAGTTATGACTTAGTGAAAAACAGGGTTTTACAACAAATAGCTCGTGTACGTACTCGTCACCTCACGTACACGACGCTCACATATCAAAATTGTTCCAAATCCTAAGGGGAGTTCCCCCCACACAAGGTTAGGTAAGCCACTTACCTCGAACCAAGCTCAAATCAATCCGTCACAATGCTCTTTCCATGAATATCCAGCTCCGGATGGCCCAAATCTAGCCAAATCAATTACATAACATAAATATAGCTACAAAAAACTAATCTAACTAATGAAATCGAAGATAAGGCAAGAAATTAGAAAAAATACCCAAAAAGCCTCCCTGGGCCCACATATCAAAATCGGGTAAAAGTTATAAATTATGAACATCCAATCACTCACGAGTTCATTCGTACCAAAATTATTCAAATCCAACGTTGAAATCCCAATCAAAACTCGAAATCTTAGTTGAAGAACTTCTTTCCATTCTTTCCAATTTTCCACACCAAATCCAAAATTAAATGATAAAATTAATGATAGACTAGTGGGATATAACATAAACCAAGTTAAGAATCATTACTCAATTGATATCTCTGAAAATCCCTTAAAATTTCGTCCAAATCCGATCTCCCAAACTCAAGTTTTGATAAAAATGGCTAACCCTCGTTTTTGAAATGTTTATACTGTCTGCCCAGATTTCTTCTTCGCGAACGCGGCCTCACTCTCGCGTTCACGTAGGGAAAAACTTTATTGGTCAAAAATCCTCTTACATGAACACGAGGGTCCTCTCACGAAAGCGTACTTTCTGATTCCTGAAGCTTCGCGAACGCGATCTCTGCTACGTGAATGCATAGAACAATCCATTGGGGTCCTAGCTGATCCATTTCTTATACACGGACATGATGTCCTTCACGCGTTCGCGATACAATGATGGCCAAACCTTCGCGAATGCGAATAGAAATTTCCCTTCCTGCCCCAGCTCTACTTCGTGAATGCGAGCTCCTTTCCACAAATGCGAAGAACAAACTTCTACAACAAAAACCAGAAAAAAAACGCTATCTCTGCAAAGTCAAAAATGACCCGTTAACCACCCGAAACTCACACAAGGCCCCCGGAACCTCAACCAAATATACCAACCAATCCTAAAACACCATACGAACTTAGTCGAGCCCTCAAAACACATTTGTAGCAAAACTCTAACACGATGACTCATAGACTCGGCTGCACTCCGAATGAGGTGGAGTCTCACCGATCCTTCCCTGAATGTCAATCTCGTTTACTATGAAGGCTCGTCAAACCGATCATCTATAACTGCAGGCATGAATGCAACGTCCCCCAACAAAAGGACGTCAATACGAATAATGTATTGAGTATGTAAGGCACATAAATAAGTACATAAAAGACATGGAAGAAATATAGAGTAAATGATTCAACCTGTAAGTCTGGATAACTCCGTAAATCATAAAATAATTATAGTGTCATGCATATGTGTATGAATGGCATGTCATGCATATGTACATGTTTCATAACATCATCAGGACTCTGAGGGCATCCCATCATATCATCTCTACCACTGTGGGAAAAATCATCAATGTATACCAGTTGATCAGGTGGTGGTGCGTATATAACGCCGTAACCTTTTCTCATATCTCATATACATATATATACATATATACGCGTATATAACGCCGTGTGAGTCATATTTCAGCTATTGTGGGCAACATCATCATCGTATACCAGCTGATTAGGTGGTGGTGCGTATATAACGTCGTAATCTTTCCCCTTATTCCATATCCCATATACATATGTATATATATATATATACATACGCGTATATAACACCATCTGTTCATGGGTCAATGTGCATGCATAAATGCATGAAATGCATATGAAATACGTTAATAAAATCTCTTGGTACGTCATAAGACCATTATGCATCTAATTAATATCATGAAATAAACTTTATCAACTTACATATTTTCTGAGACCCATGAACAAATGATAGAATAATAAGACATATGGGAGTTAAGAACATAGACATTTCTAATACTTCTACGAATAGAGTCATTTATGGAAGTAATGCATTTATTCGTTTCATTTGTATCGTATGGATCATGCCAAAAAAAAGAAGGAAGGGATAGCCTTAATATACCTGAGCGGATTCTCGAGCACTCAAAAAGTATCAGAAAAGGTGGCTATAGACTTTATATTATATGTGATTTTGTGCCGTGCACATGTTTTGTAAATACAATCTTTGAACATCTCTGAAATGCTAGTCGTATGAACTTGGCATTGGCAGAATAGAGCCTTTTTATTGTATTATCAAGCTTAGCACTAAAACCAACTTTTGCCCCATAGTAAACACTTCTTTAAGATCCCAAATTATTGCCTTCTCAAATCTCCATTTATGAACAACTATTACTACTTTTGCTCTACTATTGAATCTAGTGTTGAAACACCTCACTAATCCAAGAGTACTTCGTTCTCACTCCCTACCTTCTTCTATCCTAAAGAAGAATTGAATTAGTTGATGAATAGGTTTTAAAGGCTCACTTTAGTGATGACTAATCTATAAAATTCCCAAACCATGCCACCTTGAATTGTGACTTAAAGAGTCACTTATATGGCTGCCACGTTGGGGGCTAAAATACTTATCAAAAAAGGTATTAATTAATTAATTAGGCAGTACCTCGCTATCCGGTAATTAACCAATTACCCACATAATTAAGTATTATCTCAAATTACTTAAAATTGTATTTATTTTTTTAATACACTTTATATATCATACTATCATGATCATATGGTGCCAAATAAAATAAATACATACACTATTATTTTATTAAAATATCTATATAAAAATACATATATTTTCTCGAACTTATAATTTTTCTAATCTCATATTGAAAAGTAAATTGTCTGGTTAATAAACCTACTACCATTAGAAGACTCATACTGAAAACAAAATTATCTAGTTATCGAATATGCACAGTATAATATCCAGCTAATTAATATCAAATGTTATTACTATTAACTCTAATATTGTTAAAAAAACTTAGAGATGTGGATGCATACTGTAAATAATTAAAGGAAATAGAAGTTATTTCAAGACAAGTAATGCCTATCTTGTTTTAAGTTAAATTCGCTCCAGCCAGATTCTTTTTGAAGTGCAAGTAAAGTTGTGTTAATATGTTTCTGATATACAATATGATTACCTTACGCACATGTGGGATTAGAATCCTATGCAACCATAGAGAAGATCAAAGAATCTAACGTCCTACAAAAGATATTATGCACTATAGTAGAATGAGCAATTTATTTTTGGAACAACCTTTATTCAGATAACCAAATGAAAAAGCAGCAAATTCAGTAAAGAATTAAGAATGAAGAGCAATTAAAAAGGTACAAATTTTTGTACGTTTAATTCTTAAAATGGTAAAAAGATAACCTTATTTTCTTGTGAGAAAATAATTTCTATCTTTACCATAAAAAAAATCTCATAAACTTTCTCATATTATATATGTATAAAATTTAAAGGATATTCGAAAGTAGTAATATTAACTAGTTTCTCGCCACATATGTTGCACGTGTATATTTAAGCATATATATATATATATATATATATTATTTTCGATACAATATTATCATAAACAGCATAACCATCGACGTGTATCCTTCCATTAACGGGTATGTATCATTACTCCACTTTTAAATATAACTCATAATTATTTTCTGCATCAAAATTAATGTCTTTTTCGTTTTGAGTCCTTTGTTTGATTCTTTAATAAAATTTTGCTATATTAATTACCAGCGTGAGTTTATAGATTTTTGCCGACCATTGTGACTCAAATGGTCTTAATCCCTTCGAGCTCATATGGGTTACTACGACTCATACTAATATTAAAGTACAGGATGTAACATCCTTCCCCCCTTTAGAATATTCGTCCTCGAATGTTAACTATTACAGATTTACAAAAAATTTCACTAGGGTATCTTCTATAAACTAAGCTAAAACCCAACCTATATCTAAAGTCTGCACTATTTACAACTTGTTGTACTGGAGTATCTTGTATCTTCTTCACCTTTACCTTACTAACCTTTCAATCCCGCATCGTATCTTATGTTTTTTTCATAACCTCCTTTCCACATTACGCCTTAAAGCTTTACTGCGATACCTGCACCTCTGGTGCATACAAAATCTGGCAAAAGTTTCATACTGACTTCTTACGACTCAGCTCTATGGTACGATCGGGAAAAAAAAGGTAACATTTCCTAAATGCTCTATAGCCTCTCAATTATAAATGTGGCGCGCAACACACCCATAAGTGAGACTCTACTAGGCACGACTTTGTAGACTCCCTAGGACACAACTCGCTCTGATACCACTTTGTCACGCCCCAAACCTGGGGAGACGTGGCTGGCACTCGGTGCCATACTGGCCCGAGCGAACCATTTTGTAACTCATTCTTTCTGTGACCATCGTGGGAAAACAGGGCAACAACGTGTAGTGCATAACTGCGAGTGGACAACCACTGTATCAATGAACCATCGTTCTTAAAACATAAATACATATGGGCCGTCAAGGCCTCTGAGTTACTATACAAAGTAAACCCTGTCTACAAAGCCTCTAATATTATTTGACATCAAATGGGACAGGGTACCGACCTACCCATAAGTCTGTAGCAAAACTCTGACACGATGACTCATAGACTAGGCTGCACTCCAAATGAGGTGGAGTCTTACCGTTCCTTCGCTTAATGCCAATCTCTTTTACTATAAAGGCTCATCAAACTGATTATCTATACCTGCACGCATGAATGCAGCATCCCCCAACAAAAAGACGTCAGTACGAATAATGTACTAAGTATGCAAGGCACATAAATAAGTACATAAAAGACATGGAAGAAATATAGAGTAAATGACTCAACCTGTAAGTCTGGATAACTCCGTAAATCATGAAATAATTATAGTTTCATGCATATGTGTATGAATGGCATGTCATGCATATGTACATGTTAAATAACATCATCAGGACTCTGAGGGCATCCCATCATATCATCTCTACCACTGTGGGAAAAATCATCAATGTATACCAGCTGATCAGGTGGTGGTGCGTATATAACGCCGTAACCTTTTCCCATATCCCATATACATATATATACATATATACTGTAACAACCCGGCCGGTCGTTTCATGAGTTACTGCTCTGTTTCCCCCATTTCTGCTTATTATTGCATTGTTCAGCTGTATTATATGCTATCGGGTTGGTTGGCTCAGGTTCGGAGAAGTTTTGGTAAGGTTTGAGATACTTAGTATCTTTTGAGTGAGCTTAAGTTGGAAAAGTCAACCAGATGTTGACCTACGTGTTAAAGGGCTCGTATGTGAGTTTCGATGGTTCGGATAGCTTTGGGAGGTGATTTGGGACTTAGGAGCATGATTGAAATATTTGTTTTGGAGGTCCTGAGTAGATTTAGGCATGAATTGGCGAAATTGGAATTTTGGCATTTTCCGGTTGATAGGTGAGATTTTGATATAGGGATCAGAATGGGATTCCTGAAGTTGCAGTAGGTCCGTTGTGTCATTTGGGATGTGTGTGCAAAATTTCAAGTCATTTGGACGTGGTTTGATAGACATTTTGATCGAAAGCGAATTTTGGAACCTTAGGCTTGAATTCGACGTGTTTTGGTTGATTTGATGTTGTTCGAGGTGTTTTGAGTTTTGGTATAAGTTAGAATAGTGGAATACGGCTTGTTGGTGCTTTTGGTTGAGGTCCCGGGGGCCTCGGGGTGATTACAGATAGTTGGCGGAAGGTTTGGAGTTGAGTTTGGGAGCTGAAGCATTTTGGCTGCTGTCATAACCGCACCTATGGTTGGGAGGCCGTAGGAGCGATGCCCACAAAAGCGGAAGGCAGTCGCAGATGCGGCCAAGTTGTAGATTAGCTAGAACCGCAAAAGCGATCGAGGAGGCGTATCTACGGTGGCGCAGGTGCGATATTTTAACCGCAGATGCGGAAATGGTCAATTAAGTGAAAACTGCAGGTGCGGTGGTCTAGATCGCAGAAGAGGGACCGCGGGAGCGGGATTTGGACTGCAGGTGCGAAAAGCCTAGGCCAGAAAGTATAAAAGAATTCCTTCGGGTTTGAGTTGTTCTTCACCATTTTTATTCTGGTTTGAGCTTGGAGAAACCATTTTGAAGAGGGATTCAAGGGATAACGTCTGGAGGTAAGATTTTTTAACCTAATAATCGATCCTATGGCATTATTTCACTGATTTGGCTTGAAATTAATAGAAATTAAGGGTTAAAAATTGGTGATTAGGGCTTGGTATTTGAAACCTTGACTTAAGGATTTGAGGGGCCATTTGTGGTCGAATTTTGGGACTTTTGATATGTATGAACTCATGGGGAGATAAGAAGTCGATTGATGTAAATTTTATCGAATTTCGATACGTGGGCCCGGAGGTCGGGTTTGGCCAATTTCGGGATTTGTGTTGTAATTTGATTTTTTTTGAGTGGACTTTGTTCCCTTAGCATATTTTGATGGTTTTGCACTGACTTTGGTTAGATTTGGAGCATTCGGAGGCCGATTCGAGAGGCAAAGGTATCGCGGGCTAGAGTTTGGACCGGATAAAGGTGAGTAATGATTGTAAATATTGTCCTGAGGGTATGAAACTCCGAATTTCATATCGTAGTGCTATTTTAAGGAGATGCACACGCTAGATGACGAGCTTGGGGTCGTGCACCATTAGAGATTGTGACTTAGTCCATCCCGAATGACTGTTTTACTGCGTATTTGATTGATAACTGTTTGCTATCATCATATTTTAGGCTGAATGTCATATTTGGGCCTCGTGCCAACTATTTGGACCCTTAAGGGATTTTTACTACTATTTCCTTAGTGTTTTGATTTTTATATCTGTACTCAGTCATGCTGTATTATAGTGTTTTCATAACTCAGCCATGTTTACTCTGTTTTAATACTTTAAATGATATTTTGGGTTGAGAATCATATTTTACTGTGCCCAAGTGGCTTTTAGAGATTTCTGACTGAGTAGGGCCGATGGCCTATGTTGTGAGGTTAATATGGGAGTGGGCTGCACGCCGCAATAGTGTTGTACTGACTATAATTATAAGGCCGAGGACCTGAGTTGTACGCCACAAGGTGGCTTGATATGAGGCAGAGAGTCTAGTGATTATGCCGCGAGATGGCTTGATATTGCTCTTGGGCCGTAAGGGGACCCTCCCGGAGTCTGTACACCCCCAGTGAGCGCGGGTACCCATTGTGATATGAGATATAGCCCGAGGAGCTGGTGTTGTTCCAGGTTATTACCCGAGGGGCTGATTTTGTTGACATTGTGCCCAAGGGGCGGATTTTATGTGTTTATCTTTTCTAGCTGCTTTTTATTTACTTGCTTAACTGTTGAAAATGTGTTTTAAAGAAGCTTATTCTGAACCAAGATGTTTTATAATATTTCACTATTTTATTGCATTTTATTGGTTTTACACTGCCTCTTTATAGCATGTTGTTGTGTTTTTACGTGATTTCTTATCGCTCAGTTTTCATTTATTGTTATTACTCACTGAGTTGAAGTATTCACTTTACTCCCTGTACCCTGTGTGCAGATTCAGGAGCTTCAGGTCCTGCTAATGAGGGTTGATTGCTCCCAGCAGGCCATTCAGAGTCCACTAGGTAGATGCTTGACGTTCGCAGCCCAGTGTTTCTCCCTCCTATTTTTCTTTCTGTTCTTAGTTCTGTAATAGACTATATAAACTCTTTCATACTCGTAAACTTATGATAGATGCTCATGACTTGTGACGCCCCGATGTCGGGCTGTGTTTATTCCGCAAATTGTACTGTTTCACTGTTTCTTTGGGATTTGATCATGTTAATGACTTAAATTGTGTTATTTTAATTGCTTAAAAAAAGTGAATTGGGTATTGTGTCGGCTGGACTTGTATTCACGAGAGGCACCATCATGACCGGGTCTGGGTTCAGGGTCGTGACATATACGCATATATAATGCCGTTTGAGTCATATTTCAGCCACTGTGGGAAACATCATCATCGTATACCAGCTGGTCAGGTGGTGGTGCGTATATAACGCCTTAACCTTTTTCCATATCCCATATACATATATACACGTATATAACGCCATCTGGTCATGAGTAAATGTGCATGTATAAATGTATGAAATGGATATGAAATATGTTAATAAAATCTCTTGGTACGTCATAAGACCATTATGCCTCTAATTAATATCATGAAATAAACTTTATCAACTTACGTATTTTCTGAGACCCATGAAAAGACAATAGAATAATAAGACATATGAGAGTTCAAGAACATAGGCATTTCTAATATTTCTACGAATATAGCCATTTATGGAAGTAGTGCATTTATTCGTTTCATTTGTATCATACAGATCATGCCCAAAAAAGAAGGAAGGGATAGCCTTAACATACCTAAGCTGATTCTCGAGCACTCAAAGAGTATCAGAAAAGGTGGTGCTAGACTTTGTATTATATGTGATTTTGTGCTGTGTACATGTTTTGTAAATACAATCTCTGAACATCTCCGAAATGCTAGCCGTATGAACTTGGCATTGGCAGAATAGAGCTTTTTTTTTGGTATTATCAAGCTTAGTACTAAAACCAACTTTTGCCCCATAGTAAACACTTCTTTAAGATCCCAAATTATTGCCTTCTCAAATCTCCATTTATGTCACGACCCTAAAACCGACCCGATCGTGATGGCGCATATTGTGAAACTACGCCAGCCGACACAACTCCCGAATTAACCATAATAAAAGTCATTTTTAAGTCTTTAATTAATCAAATATTTCATAATGAAAGTCTAAATGAATAGTGCGGAATAAATACACAAGCCCGACATCGGGGTGTCACAAGTCACGAGCATCTACGATGGTCTGAATGCAACGAAGATTCTGAAAATATACTAAAACCAGTCTAAGGAAGAGACAAGAGGGAGAAAAACAGGGTCGCGAACGTCGAGCGGCTTCCTTGCTAACTCCGATGACTCTGCCACTGAGCAATCAACACCTGCTACCGGGTTCAGAAATACCTGAATCTGCACATACGGTGCAGGGAGTAATGTGAGTATGCCAACTCAGTAAGTAATAAAAGTGAATGAAAGTTGAGCAGTAAGAAAATACGTAAACCATGTCAAAACGCTACAACAAATGCAGGATATTTCCAACATAGTACAGAAATCATTTACTTCGTAAACCATGCTCAGTTTCGGTAAAACCTTTTAAAAACAATTATCAATAGTTTCAAACGAGTGATAAAACAATGAGTAAACATGATAGAAATGTAAATAGCCCCTCGGGCAAAACATGTACTATAAACCGCTCCTCGGGCATAATATCAACAGAACCAGCCCTTCGGGCTACCTCACAATCACTCGTAATCAGCCCCTCGGGCATAACATAAATCAAGAACTGCCCCTCGGGCAATAACATGGAACAACATTAGCCCCTCGGGCAATAACATGGAACAACATCAGCCCCTCGGGCTATATCACATCTCATACTAGGTACCCGCGCTCACTAGGAGTGTACAGACTCCGGGAGGGACCCTTACGGCCCAAGTGCAATAACAAGCCATCTCGTGGCATAATCAATATATCACTCATTCAGGGTACCCGTGCTCACTGGGGGTGTACAGACTCCGGGAGGGGACACTTACAGCCCAAGCGCAGTATCAAGTCATCTTGTGGCATAATCAAACAGGCTCTCAGCCTCATATCAAGCCACCTCGTGGCGTAACAAATCAGGCCCTCGGCCTCATAATCATATGTCAGTACCACATTGTTGTGGCGCGCAGCCCAATCCTATAATATCCTCACAACACAGGCCTTCGGTCTCGCTCTGTCAAAAATCTCTCATGCCACTTAGGCAATAGTAAAACATGATGCTAAGCCCAAAATATCATTTAAAATATCAAAACGGAGTAAATATGGCTGAGTTATGAAAACAGCAGAATACAACATGACTGAGTACAAATATGAAGTAAAATCAGTGAGGCATAGTAGTAAAAATCCCCTAAGATTCCAAAACAGTTGGCACGAGGTCCAAATATGGCATGAGGCCCAAAATATGGTAATAATTTCCAGAACACAATGATAACAAACAGTTTTCGATCAAATACACGACTTAACAACCGTATGGGACGGACTAAGTCACAATCCCCAATGGTGCACAACCTCACGCTCGTCATCTAGCGTGTGCGTCACCTCAAAGTAGCACAACGATGTAAAATCCGGGGTTTCATATCCTCATGACAAACATTTACAATCATTACTTACCTCTACCCGGTCCAAACTCTAGCTCGCGATGTCTTTGACTCTCGAATCGGCCTCCAAATGCTGCAAATCTAACCAAAATCAGTATATTATCATCAATATATTCTAAAGGAATAAAGCCCAAGCGAAAATAATTAAATTAACTCAAAAATCCCAAAATTGGCTCAAACTCGGGCCCACATCTCGGAATCTGATAAAAATCACAAAACTGGAAATCACATTCGCTCACGAGTCTACCCATATTAAATTCACCAAAATCCTACATCAAATGGCCATCCAAATCCCCAAAATCAACTCTCCAAACCTTCTTCCATTTTTCCCAATTTTCATCCCAAATTCCCAAATTAAATGATAAAAATCAAGACATAATCATGAGATTTAACAAAATTGGATACCCGTATAACCATCGAAGGCTATTGAAGTGACTAATTCCTGGAAATTAGGAGGCGTTAAAAACAAAGAAATTGTTGGAGTTATCTTATCATTTCTATCTAGTCCCAATAGGCTTGATGTTAAGAAAGAATCTCTTTTGAGTGAAGAACACTTACCCAATCAATTCTCTGAAAATCCCTTCAAATATAGCCTCAATCTGAGCTCCATAGCTCCAAAAATGCAAAAATGGCCGAAATCCTCGAAATAGAGTACTTTATAATCTGCCCCAGGCATTTACCCTACGCTATCACGGACAAACTAATGCGATAGCAAAGCACAAAATTTTCCAGCCCTTCTTTTACCCTATGTGATCGCAGCCATTCCTCCACGATCGCGTAGAACAAATTTTTCCAACAGCCTTCTCCAACTCTTCCGGAGAGCCTCTAGTATAATGGTAATAAGTTTTTATAAAAAAATTCCAAATTAAAATTGGTTTAACTTTCTGAAAACTAGACATCAAGGGATACAACTGTTATTTTTGGATAATCTTCAAATTCCTTATGGATTGTGAGTTATAAGATTCCAAAATCGAGTCAGCGTAGCAAAGATTTTACTCTATGCGATCGCTGGAAGACTTAAGTGATCGCATAGCACAATTCCATTTTTCCAAATTTTCTCTATGCTAACGCAGTCTGATATATGCTAACACACTGTACACCCCTGAAGCCAAAAACCAGAAACTAGAAATGGCCTAAAAATGGTCTGAAACCACCCCGAAACTCACCCGAGGCCCTCGGGACCTCAACCAAACATGCCAAAACATCCCATAATATCATTCAAACTTGTTCCAATCTTCGGAACGCTCAAACAACATCAAAATATCGAATCACCCTCGGATTCAAGCATAGGAACTCCAAAACTTCTGAATTCCGAATTCGATCAAAAAGTCTATCAAACCTCGTCCGAATGACCTGAAATTTTGCACACACGTCATAAAGGACAGAATGGACGTGCTTCAATTTCCGAAATTTTATTCTGACCCCGATATAAAAATTTTCACTGCCGAACGGAAAATGTCAAATTTCCAATTTCGTCAATTCAAGCCAAAATCTACCACGGACCTCAGAAATACATTCCGGACGTGCTTCCAAGTCCAAAATCACCTAACAGAGCTAACCAAATCATAAAAATTCAAATCCGAGATCGAATACTAAAAAGTCAAAATTTGGTCAAACCTTTCAAATTTAAAGCTTTGAACTGAGAACTGATCTTCCAAATTTATTCTGATTACCCTGAAAACCAAAACCGACGATTTACATTAGTCATAATACAGCACACGAGACTAGTCGTGCCCAAGAAATAGCGAGCGAAATGCAAAAGCGCAAAACGACCGGTCGAATCGTTACAATTTATAAACAACTATTACTACTTTTGCTCTACTATTGAATCTAGTGTTGAAACACCTCACTAATCCAAGAGTACTTCGTTCTCACTCCCTACTGTCTTCTATCCTAAAGAAGAATTGAATTAGTTGATGAATAGGTTTTAAAGGTTCCCTTTAGTGATGACTAATCTACAAAATTCCCAAACCATGCCACCTAGAATTGTGACTTAAAAGAGTCACTTATATGGCTGTCACGGTTGGGGGCTAAAATATTTATCCAATAATTTATTAATTAATTAATTAGGCAATACTCGCTATTCGGTAATTAACCAATTATCCCCGTAATTAAGAATTAGCTCAAATTACTTAAAATTATATTTATTTTTTTAATACACTTTATACATCATACTATCATGATCATATGGTGCCATATAAAATAAATAAATACACTATTATTTTATTAAAACATCCATATAAAAATACATATATTTTCTCAACTTATAATTTTTCTAATCTCATATTGAAAAGTAAATTGCCTAGTTAATGAACCTACTACCATTAGAAGACTCATACTGAAAACAAAATTATCTAGTTATCGAATATGCAACCTATTATATCCAGCTAATTAATATCAAATGTTATTACTATTAACTCTAATATTGTTAGAAAAAAACTTAGAGATGTGGATGCATACTGTAAATAATTAAAGGAAATAGAAGGTATTTCAAGACAAGTAATGCCTATCTTGTTTTAAGTTAAATTCGCTCCAGCCAGATTCTTTTTGACGTGCAAGTAAAGTTGTGTTAATATGTTTCTGATATACAATATGATTACCTTACGCACATGTGGGATTAGAATCCTATGCAACCATAGAGAAGATCAGAGAATCTAACGTCCTACAACAGATATTATGCACTATAGTAGAATGATCAATTTTTTTTTGGAACAACCTTTATTCAGATAACCAAATGAAAAAGCAGCAAATTCAGTAAAGAATTAAGAATGAAGAGCAATTTAAAAGGTATAAATTTTCGTACGCTTAATTCTTAAAATGGTAAAAAGATAACTTTCTTTTTTTGTGAGAAAATAATTTTTATCTTTACCATAAAGAAAATCTCATAAACTTTCTCATATTATATATGTATAAAATTTAAAGGATATTCGAAAGTAGTAATATTAACTAGTTTCTCGCGACGTGTGTTGCACGTGTATATATATTATTTTCGATATAATATTATCACAAACAGCATAACCATCGACGTGTATCCTTCCATTAACGGATGTATCATTACTCCACTTTTAATTCTAACTCATAATTATCTTATGCATCAAATTGAATGTCTCTTTCGTTTTGAGTCCTTTTTTTGCATCTTTAATAAATTGTTGCCATATTAATTACCAGCGTGAGTTTATAGATTTTTTCCGACCATTGTAATTCAAATGGTCTTAATCCCTTTGAGCTCATATGAGTTACTACGACTCATACTAATATTAAAGTACAGGATGTAACAAATGTAGGAGTATCAACACTGACATCTCTCACATAGGCTAAATACGTGTCACACCCCTTCTCAACAATTCGTTAAGCTTTAAGAAATTAAATAACTCTGCTGGGAGTGTAATCTAAGGTACCCCTTCACTCTAATCGTGGTAAACCTGGCATAGCCAGCGTCATGGTCTTGGCGTGACAATCATGAATAGCATAATGGGGCGACAACCAGTCCATGCCCAAGATTAAATCAAAATCTACCATGCTGAGCAATAATAAATTGGCACTGGTCTCAAAACCACTAAGAGTAATCAAACACGACCGATACACGCGGTCCACAATAAGAGAATCTCCCACAAAAGTAGACACGTAAATAGAGGAACTCAAAGAATCCTGAGATACACCCAAATTTGGGGAAAAATAAGATGACACATAAGAATAAGTGGAGCCTGGATCGAATAGAACTGATGCATCTCTATGACAGACTGTACCTGTAATGATAGAATCAGAAGCAACAACCTTTGTACGAGTAGGAAGGGCATAGTATCTAGCCTGGCCTCCCCCTCTAGGGTGACTTCTACCACCCCGACCTCCACCTCGGACTGTCTGAGCAGGTGGAGTGGCAGCTGGTGCTGTAATCATAGCTTGAGGACCTGGTGGAGCACGCTGTGGCTGAGAAGTCTATGGTGGTGCACCCCTCCTAAGTCTGGGGCAATCCCTCACCATATGGCGAGTGTCGCCACACTCAAAACAAGCTCTGGGAGGATGTGGAGGCATTGACTGGCTCGGGCCAAGTCTGCTGGACTGACCGCTGATAGTACCCCGTGCAGGAGGCACACTAGATACTGGCGGTGCATAATAAGGCTCCTGAGGTCTAGGAGGAGCTGGAATACCAATGGCGGCTAGAAGAGCTATTGAACGGGGCGACTCACATAGCCCCTACCATGACGAATTGCAGCTAGGGAACGTGCACTAGAATAATGGCCAGACTCTCAAGACCTCTTGGCCTCTCTCTCTTCCCTATCCTAAGCAAGCATGCCCTCCACCCTCCTAGCAATACTCACCACCTGCTGATACGAGATATCCATCTCCAACTCTCGGGCCATGCTAGTCCTGATGCTAGGAATGAGTCCCTTAATAAAGCGGTGAACCCTCTCTCTAACTGTAGAAACCAAGGTCGGTGCATGTTTAGCCATGTCACTAAAATGGACTGCATACTCTGAAATAGTCATAGCACCCTGGCGCAACTGCTCAAACTCCGCATGCCATGCGTCGCTGAGGCTCTGAGGGAGATACTCTCTCAAAAACATGTCTGAGAACTGAGTCCATGTAAGGGAAGATGCCTCAGCCGGACTGTCCAACTCATAAGTATGCCACCACCGATAGGCTGCTCCTCGAAGCTGAAAGGTAGTGAAAAAAACCCCACTCGACTCTACTATGCCCATAGTATGGAGGATATGGTGGCACTCCTCCAAAAATCCCTGAGCATCTTTTGATGGTAGACCAAAGAATGTAGGAAGGTTGTACTTCTTATACCTCTCGAGCCTACGCTGCTCCTCCTCTGAAGCTTTTGCCCTACACTTGGGCTGAACTGGGGCTACATGTGGTACCGGTATAACCTCTAGGATCTGATCAACCTGCACTCGCTGCTCTGGGGTGCGGGCGGCGAGAGTCTATGCTCCTACCTCGGCCTGAGATGTGGCTGCATCAAGGGGAATCAACCCTGCCTGAGCTAGAGTGTTGTATATGCTCATGAACTGTGCGAAGGTCTCCTGGAGAGCTGGTGTAGTAGTAGTAGGCATATCAGGTGCCTGTGCTCCAACTGGAGCTACTAGTGGCTCCTCTACAGCAGCTTGCTCGGGTTCTCTAGTTACACCACGTATGCTCCTCGGCCTCTACCCCGGCCCTGGCCCCAGCCTCGGCTCTGGCCCCGGGCGGCTCTAGCAGGGGGCGCGGGTGCCTGGTCATCTCTGGTAGTGCGTGTCCTCACAATCTGTGAGAGAATAGAAAACAAAAGTTTAGAATTTCAAAGTCAATAATCTCGCATGACAAGGAATTAAATTAAGTGGAATTTTCCTAACAGATCCATAGCCTCCCGAAGATAAGTACAGATGTCTCCGTATCAATCCATGAGACTTTAATAAATCGGCTTGTGAATCACTACGCCTATGAACCTAGAGCTCTGATACTAACTTATCACGACCCAATTCCTCCCTCCGAGAGTTGTCTTGATAGCACCTAGTCTCTACGACTAGGTAAGCCTAACACTTTGCAGAAATGAAATAAAAGCTTGAACATAAACCACTAACAATAGAAAATATCTAATAAACAACTGAATGCCACTCGGCATGTACAAATATCACCTTTCAAATGCCCCAAACAATTCCCAAAACCCGAAATACCACAAGTCACAAGCTACTAAGAAATGTTAACTGTTTATATATCTTTTCTAAAGAAAGAGGGAAACATGAACATAGAAGGATAGAGGGGGACCCCGAGGATCTGCGGGCATGGGTAGATGTACCTTGAAGTCTTCGATAAGCATCATCGATTTCCACTAAAAATGATGCCGATACGATGAACTTGGATCTGTACACGAAAAACATGTGCAAGAAAGGGCGTGAGTACTCCACAATGGCACCCAGTAAGTGCCAAGCCTAACCTCGGTCAAGTAGTGACGAGGTCAGGTCAGGGCCCTACTGGTATATATACAATAAAATTGAATAGAAAGAAATATCGCAGTAAGAATAACTAATGAAATTTAACCATGATATAAGCATAGAAGAACAATAGCTCAGAAACACAAGGGTAACAACAGGGGATCTCCCAGGATACCGTCCCGTAGTCCCAAGCGTAAATGTGCAGGGGGTCTCCCAGAATACCGTTCCATAGTCCCAAAAGAAATATGTAGTGCTGTAGGATCTCCCGGAATACCGTTCTGTAGTCCCAAAGTAAATATGCAGTATAGGGGGGATCTTTCAGAAAACCATTTCGTAGTCCCAAAGGAAATATGCACCTTAACTAGTAGAAATAACAGTTACAGCAAGAAAACCTACACTTTAGACAGTCCAAGGCAAAGAAAGCAGGTAATTTCAGTAAACATGCTTCACATAGTTCAAATAGGTAGTTAAAACACGTAGGCATGCTATTCTAACTAATACATGATAGTTACATATGCTAGTGTAGTTCAAATAAGGAGAAATATGTTATGGCTTAGTGAATACGGGGTTTTAAAACAAATAGCCCGTTTACGTACTCGTCACCTCATGTACATGGCACTCACATATCAAAACAGTGCCAAATTCTAAGGGGAGGCCCCCCACAAGGTTAGGCAAGCTACCTCGAACCAAGCTCAAATTAATCCGTCACAATGCTCTTTCCATGAATATCCGGCTCCGGATTGCCCAAATCTAGCCCAATCAATTACATAACATAAATATAGCAACATGAAACTAATCTAACTAATGAAATCAAAGCTAAGTCAAGAAATTGGAATAATCACACAAAAAGCCTCCCTGGACCCACATCTCGAAATCGGGTAAACGTAACAAATTATAAATACCCATTCACTCACGAGTTCAAGCGTACAAAAATTATCCAAATGCATTTTCAAAATCCAATCAAAACTCGAAATCTTAGTTGAAGAGCTTCTTTCCATTTTTTCTAATGTTTTACCCTAAATTCGAAATTAAATGATAAAATTAATGATAAATTAGTGGGATATAACCAAAATCAAGTTAAGAATCATTACCCAATTTATATCTTTGAAAATCACTCAAAATTCCGTCCAAATCGGAGCTCCCAAACTCAAGTTTTTATAAAAATTGTTAACCCTCGTTTTTGAAATATTTATACTGTCTACCCAAATTTCTTCTTCGCGAACATGGCCTCACTCTTGCTTTCGCGTAGGACAAAACTTTATTGATAAAATATCCCTCTTACGCGAACACGACGGTCCTCTCGCGAACGCGTACTTTCTGATTCCTGAAGCTTCGCGAACGCGACCTCTGCTACGTAAACGCGTAGAACAATCCATTGGGGTCCCAGCTGATCCATTTCTTCTACGCGAGCGCGATGTCCTTCACGCGTTCACGATACACTGATGGACAAACCTTCACGAACACGTCCCATCTTCGTGAACATAAAGAGCAATTCCCCTCCTGCCCCAGGTCTTCTTCGCGGCTGCGAAGAGTAAACTTCTACAACAAAAACCAGAAAAATCTGCTATCTCTCCAAAGTCCAAAATGACCCGTTAACCACCCGAAACTCACCCGAGGCCCCTCGGAACTTCAACCAAACATACCAACCAATCCTAAAATACCATACGAACTTATTCAAGCCCTCAAACCACATCAAATAATGCTAGAAACACAAATCATCACCCGATTCAAACTTAAAGGACTTGAAACTTTCAAATTCGACAACTGATGCCAAAACCAACCAAACCACGTCTGATTGACCCCAAATTTTACACACACATCATATTCAACATTACGGACCTACTCCAATTTCCGAAATTAAAATTCGAACCCGATATCAAAAATTTCACTACCAATCCAAAACTCCAAAAATTTAACTTTTGCCATTTCAAGCCTAAATGAGCTATGAACCTCCAAAACACAATCTGGACACACCCATAAGCCCAAAATCACTAAACAAAGCTAACGAAATTTACGGAACTCCATTCTAGAGTCGTCTCCATACAGTTCCGACCACGGTCCAAATCTTAAGGCTTAAATCTCCATTTGGGAACTAAGTGTCCCAAAACACTCCAAAACCCAAAATGAAACCTCCCGGAAGAAGTAGTTAATAGGGGATGGGCCCTAACTCTCAAAACGACTAGCTGGGTCGTTACGAGTTAATATATGTTGATATGAAGGTGGAGCTATGGTTTGACATAAGTGTGGGGTTTTGAAGGATAAAGTGTATGTATTAAAGTGCTTAGGGAAGTGTATTCACTCTTATATCCAAATAGATCCTACCCGTCCCGCAGCCTACATTACAACCAATAAAAGTTCAACTTGATCCTTGACTGAATGAGCTCGATTAGTAGAGTAGTACACTACGGGCAGTCCTATGGTTCATCTTTTGTGGCATATGAATATTGTTTCTAAGAGTGGGTGAATTCTTTCTATCTTGAGCTCCTAATTGTTTTTAAATATGATTGTGTGTAGAACTACTCTCTATTGTTGTGTGAGGGTACTTAATTTATGAAGGAAAGATAATGTCATTGACCTCTATGTTAGAGTAAGTGAGCGAGTTGTGAATAATGTGTGGTACCTGTGAGTCAAATCTTGAGGCTAAGATGTTACACTATTGTGCTTAATCTATTTTAAATATTATTGGTGTGATGAGTTAGAAGAGTTATTTAATAAAATTGTGTCTATATAAGTGTGGTTTGAGTGCTCGAGGATGAGCAATGACTTAAGTGTGGGGTGTTGATGGTAGGCTATAATCTCGTGTTTTAGTCGCTTATTATACTCTAATTTACTGCACTTTAATTGAGTTTGGGCTTTAATTGCTAGTATTTTGCATTAATTGTGCGTTTTATGCCTTGTAGGAATGATTCCGAGCTATGTAGATGTTATGGAATGAATTTGAGCTGTTTAGAGCTTTGAATTTTGATTAAAATCCCAAGAGATTAAGCCTAGATCGCGTTCGGGGGTCGAAGACTACATCTGGATGTCAAAAACCAAGGAAAATCCTAGCTCTGAGAATCTACCACAACCGCGCTGCCCAATTTCTACTGCTACCAATTTTGCACGCTCTCTGATAAAGTCCACTACCACACCGCATGGCGTGTTGCCCCTTGCGGCGCGCCTGTGTAATTTTTACATAGTTCCAATTCAATTTCGCATAGGAAAAGGTGGTTTATTTTGGGCCCGATCCTACTTAGCCATTTCTTATTAGGTGGAAACTTACTACACTAAATAAACGACACCTCAACTCTAAAGGCTTACCATACAAACCATATAGACAATAAGATTCACTATACAAATCATATAGACAATAAGACTTACCATACAAACAATCTGACGTGAGGATTGGAAGTTAGTAAGGTAGCTTTGTTCAACTTGTTACCAAATTTCGTGAAAATCCCTACAAAATAGTAGCAACGAGATTTCTTCAACCAAATTCAACAAGAATTATTAGAAGCTTAACAACGTAAAAAAATTTGTGGTTGGTGCAACCTTTTCCAAGAATATCATACGGATTTTTTCCTACTCCAGGTATATTAAGGCTATCCCTTCTTTTTTTTTTGGCATGATCCATACGACACAAACAAATCATGCAAATGCACAATTTTCATACGTGACTATATTCATAGAAATATTAGAGATACTTATGTTCTTGATTTCCCATGTGTCATATTATTTTATCATCTGTTCATGGGTCTCAGAAAAATACGTAAGTTGAAAAATGTTTACTTCATGATATTATTCAAAAGCATAATGGTCTTATTTTTGCCTCAATTATTCCAATGATCCAATATTTATAATATTTGTGACAAATAATGCTCCTTGCACAAAGGAAAGGAAAGGAAAATTTGGTTAGAAACTTACAGATCCTCTATTTTTATACTTCTCTGTTCCTTCACCACCAAATCTTGTTTGTATTGGTTGTAATTTTTCCAACAAAATTTTAATGGTTGACTACTATCTTATATTAACATAATTATCTTTACATGTCAATTCGCTTATTTAAGTTTTCATGTTTCAAAGTTATTTGGTGACTAATTGTATTCTATTTTTGACACTCCAAAAGATTTTATTGACGTACTTTTCATACATTGAATTCATTTATATATATACATTGACCCATGGTCAGATGACGTTATATACGCGTATATATGTATATGGGATATGGGAAAAGGTTATGACATTATATACGCGCCACCACCTGATCAGCTGATATACGTTAATGATTTTGGTCATACTAGCCGAGATGATATGATGGAATGTCCTCGGAGGCCTGATGATGTTATGAAATATGTACCTATGCACGACAGGACATTCATACGCATATGCATGACACTATAATTATTTCATGATTTATGGAGTTATCCAGACATACAGGTTGAGTCATTTACTCTATATTTCTTCTATGTCTATTATGTACTTATTTATGTGCCTTACATACTTGGTACATTATTCGTACTGATTTCCCTTTTGCCTAGGGATGCGGCATTTCATACCCGCAGGTCCTGATATGCAGGTCGAGAGCCCTCCAAGTAGGCTATCAGCTCAGCGGAAGATATTGATGCGCTCCATTTGCTTCGGAGTTGTTTGTTTGGTTAGTATGATTTAGACATGTATTGTTTGGTATGATGGAACTCTGTCCCGACCTTTATGAAAATTATGCATTCTTAGAGGCTTGTAGAAATATGTCATGTACGTAAAAGATTGTATGGCCTTGTCGGCCTATGTTCAGTATACGAGTGGTTATTTTGGTCTCATAGGCCCTTATGTCTTATGCATAAGTTGGTATTACATGTTGTACCCTACTTATATCACAGAAGCCTTCCATCTCAATTATCTATGATAGTATGACATGAAAAGATACATTACGTAGGTACTAGGTTGAGTAAGGTACCGGGTGCCCATTACGGCTCATCGGTTTGGGTCGTGACTAAAATGGTATTAGAGCAGTTCTTTCCTAGGGAGTCTACAAGCCATGTCTAGTAGAATCTTGTTTATGGTTGTGCCGTGCACCACACTTATAAGCAAGAGGCTACGAGGCATTTAGGACTGTCACTCTTTCTTCTTACTCTAGATCGTGTGGTAGAGCTTAGTTGTAAGAACTCAATTTCCTAAACTCTATCTTATTCATAATACAATGATGCCTACATCCAGAAAGATAGGTGGTAAGATATTGAATGTGACTATGGAACGGTTGAGTCAGAAGAACTCGATTTTTCATGATGCTTATGATAAATAAAAATAAGGTCTTCAGTAGATCATATGTGTACAAAGATGTATAAGCCTCTTGATAAGAATCCTTTTGGAAAGAATATCTATCCAGCTTTATGGTAAAAGACAATGAGAGATCTAGAAGATAAATACAAGTTTCAATAAGTAAAAGAAGCAAGAGGAAGAAGGGTATGGGGCGCCCAGTTAATGAAGGTTAACAGTATTTACAACTTAGGCAGAGGAATATAAGCCTTTTGAGTTACCTTCAACCGCAACAGAAATATATACAATTGGCCACACCGATTTCAGTTATGCCTTATAGCATCTAATATATATGGTTCAAGAAAAGGAGCGGATATTAAAATCCTACTGGGGTTAGAGTAACCCAAAATGGTGGATTGATTGTGTTACGCCCCAAACCTGGGGAAGGACACCCGGTGCCGTAGTGGCCCGAGCGAACCACTCTGTAACTCATTCATTCCTTTTGTAACTATCATGGGCCAATATGGCCACAACTCGTAATGTATAACTATAAGTGGGAAAATATTGTATCACTGAACCATTTTTCTTAAAACATGAATACATATGGGCCATCAAGGCCTCTGACGTACTGTGCAATATGAACCTCTGCCTACAAAGCCTCTAAGATTTTTGAGGTAAAATGGGATAGGGTACTGGCCTACCCATAAGTCTGTAGCAAAACTCTGACCCGACAACTCATAGACTTGGTTGCACTCCGAATGAAGTGGAGTCTAACCGATCTTTCGCTGAATGTCAGTCTCGTCTACTATGAGAGCTCGTCAAACTAATTATCTATACCTGCAGGCATGAAATCTGTCTACAAGCCTCTAAGAATACATAAAGGTTGGAACACAGTCCCTCTATACTAAACAATACACGTCTAAATCATACTAGACACTTAAGCAACTCCGAAGCAAATGGAGTGCACCAACATCTTCCTTTGAGCTGATAGCCTACTTGGAGGGCTCTCGACTTGTCTATGGGGACCTGGACGTCAGTACCAATAATGTGTCGAGTATGTAAGGACATGTAAATAAGTATATAAAAGATATGGAAGAAATATGGGGTAAATGACCCAACCTGTAAGTCTGGATAGTTCTGTAAATCATGAATATTTATAATGTCATGCATATGCATGTGAATGTCATGCAATGCATAGGTTCGTATGTACATAATATCATCAAGCCTCTAAGGGCATCCCGTCAAATCATCTCAGCCACTGTGGGCAAAATCATCAACGTATACCAGCTGATTAGGTGGTGGTGCGTATATAATGCCATAACTTTTTCCCATATCACATATACATATATTTATATATATACGCATATATAACGCCATCTGGTGCTATTGTGGGCAAAATCATCAACGCATACCAGCTGATCAGGTGGTGGTGCGTATATAACGTCGTAATCTTTTCTCATATTCCATATACATATATATACATATATACGCGTATATAACACCATCTAATCTTGGGTCAATATACATGAATGCAATGCATGAAAAGTACGTCAATAAATCTCTTGAAATGTCATAAGACCATTATGCCTTTGAATAATGTCATGAGGTAAACTTTTTTTTAGTAGATTACAACAGCCTCTAGTTTAATTTTAGTCATTGTCCAGCAGATAGCTGTACCCCACACGTACACACAAAGATAGAAAAATCATGTCTGCCAAGACGACAACATTAATATCAATTTGGCATTATCATCCTAAAACAGAACCTCTAGTTATACCTTCTAGCTCGTCAACTATTAGGTGCATCAAATATATGTTCAAAACAAACTTCTCCAGGAGCTCCTGTCAGGAAATTTTGGTAAAAGAATTCCTGTCACCAATTTTTTGTGTAAGATGTGAATAAAAAACCAAAATGACGGATTACAGAAATGAATAAACAATTATGGTTGCATCACCAATTTCTAATTGTCCCAGAAGGTTCACAATATGAACTCGCTTAAAAGCAGGATTATTCAATAAATTAGAGAAGGTGATAGCATAACAAACCATTTGGTGAAAGACACCTTGTGCACCGTTTGGAATTTCTGGCTCCAAAGTCACCTTTGCTTTTTTATTAGAAGTGTTGTCGTTGTTTACCCTTTCTTTTCCAGAATCTGCTCTTTTAGAATCCTTACTTGTCTGTGTCACGACCCAAAATCCACTAAGGGCCCTGATGACGCCGGACACCGCTGTCAGGCAAGCCAACCATAAATACTAAATTAAATTCTCGTTTAAATAATTGTGAAAATTATGATTTTCCTTCAATTTGGCTAGTAAAAGATAATCTTTACAAAATAAATAAAAGAATGTTTAGAAGTTAATACAGAATACCCCATAATCATCCCAGAACCCGGTGTCACAAGTGCAAGAGCTGTTTCTAGTAAATAATGTAACACAACAACTGTCCGGAATATAAATTGGACAGAAAAGAAAATATAATACAATACTCTGAAAGAGACTCTGCTGGCTGCAGGTCGTCTCGAGTGATGCAGTTCAGCTAAGTCTCTATATCAACCATATCGCTGCGCCCAACTAGGTCACTAGACATACATGTGTCTGTGCAACAAAAATTGCACAGCAAGTGCAGTATGAGTACAAAAATAACGTGTACCCAATAAGTATATATCTCGTCTAACCTCGAAGAAGTAGAGACGAGAGGTCGACTTCGACACTTACTAGTGGTCCAATAATAATAAATTAATAATGCGAATAATCATGGATTTATTAAAAACGACAGTAAACTCAAGTATGTCAAGAAACAAGTAAACATTCCTTTTTATATTTAGAAGTCTCTAAATTCATAATCCATTATTTATCAATTTATCTTGGAACAGGGAGACAATATCAATTTGTAAATCTCAAGCAAGCATTACAAGCATGCGCAAATCATGCCGAGGTCATACGGCCCGATCCAACAAATAATTAAACTGTGCACTGCCAGAGGGTCGAATGGCATGAACCATAGATGCATCTATTACCCCGCTCGCGAATCATACGTGCGATGCGGTCAAATATAAATAATAGAGTTACCCTACTAGCGAATCATACGTGCGACGCAGGTACTCATAGATACACACATTCAAATAATCAATTAAGAATTCATCAAGAAACCTTTATCCAAGGAAAAGTCAATTCTCTTTTAACGATTTAAGAAAATAAGGTTTAACCCGTTTTTGAAATTCTTTTACTAATTCAATATGATTTAGGCAATTTCAGTTGTCAATAAGATTACAAATATTTCTGGTATAGCATGCTTTTGGGTCCTAGACTACCCGGACTTAAATATAATAGTAGCTACGCATGGACTCACGTTACCTCGCGCGTACGTAGCCCTCACAAATAGGAGCACATAAATTATTTCACCTATGGGGACAATTCTCTCTTACAAGGTTAGAAAAGAGATTTACCTCGCTCCGAAGTCTAATAACTGGCTTCCAAGCCCCTTCCGACGACTCAAACCAATGCCCCAATGCTTTAAAACTAGCCAAATAACGGACAAACCAATGAAAATACACCCTAATACTTATAACAATTCAATTTATATAAAATATCAACTCCACTTAAAAGGTTGACAAAATTGCCCTCGAGCCCACGTGCCCGGATTCCAAAAAATTTCGAAGATAAAGTTTACCCACAACCTCACGAACTCAAATATATAATTTTCTCTCAATTTCATGTCAAAAAATATGGTCAAAATCCAAGAATACAAATTTCCTAGGTTTTCATCAAAATTCCAAAATTTCTACTAATTTACATGATTTTTTCATGTTAAAATCTAGATATAATCCAAGTAATTAACTTGCAATAGGCGGTAATCCCTTACCTTAACATGGATGATGAAAATGGAGCTCCAAAATCGCTCATTATACACTGGAGGAAATAAGATGAAATTAGCCAAACTCATTACTTTACACTTATACACTGCCCAGATGACTCTTCTTCGCATTCGCAAGACCCCCATCGTGTTCGCGAAGAAGAAAATTCCCAAAATCCATTTTCCAAACTCTTCTAAGACAACCTCTAGTATAATAGCCATAACCTTTTGTACAAAATTTCAAATGACTTAAGGTTTAATGTTTTGAAAACGAGAAACCAAGATCTACAACTTTATTGTTTTAGTCATCTCCCAGTTCCTTATAGATTTTGAGATATAAGCTGCCAAAGCCAGCCCTGTGGAACACAAATTTCTTCTTCATCTTCCCGGACAGCCTATAGTGTACCAGACATAACATTTTGTACACAAATCCAAATACTAAATAGTTTGCTTTTCTGAAAACCAGACACAAAGGGATATAACTTTTATTTTTGGATCATCTCTAAATTCCTTATAGATTGCGAGATATAAGCCTCCAAAGTCAGACCTGTGCAGTAGATATTTCCTTTTTCGCGAACATGAGGATCTCTTCGCGAACGCGAAGAACAGAGTCCCTGAAGCTAAATCCTTCTTCGCGAACACGAGAGGATCCTCACGAACGTGAATAACAACACCATATACTAGAATCAGCTATTTCAAAACAGCCCGAAATGATCCGAAACCACCCCGAAACACACCCGAGGCCCCGTCCAATCACACAAACCAGTCCCATAACATAACACGGCCCCGCTCGAGGCCTCAAATCACATCAAACAACATCGAAATCATGAATCGCACCCCCAATTCAAGCTTAATGAACTTTAGAATTTCAAACTTCTACATTCGATGCCGAAACCTATCAAATCACGTCCGATTGATCTCAAATTTTGCACACAAGTTATATTCGACATTACGGACCTATTCCAACTTCTGGAATTGGATTCCGACCCCAATATCAAAAAGTCCACTTCCGGTCAAACTCCTCAAAAACCTTCAAATTTCTATCTTTAGCTAAATGACTCCAAAATGACCCACGGACCTCCGAATTCACTTCCGATCGTGCTCCCAACACCAGAATCACCATACAGAGCTATTCCCAGACTCGAAATCACAAATAGACATTGATAACACTGAAATGCACTTCAACCCAAACTTATGAAATTCTTCCAAAAATGCTAACTTCCACAATAGGTGCCGAAACGATTTTGAGTGTTCTAAAACCCGATTCGGACATACGCCCAAGTCCGAAATCATCATATAGACCTGCTAGAACCTTTGATTCCTGATTCTGAGGTCATTTACTCAAAAATCCAATCTTAGTCATTTCTTTCAACTTAAAGCTTCCGAAATAAGAATTCTCTTTCCAAATCAACTCCAAACTTCCTGAAATTCAATTCTGACCATGCGTACAAGTCATAATACCTGAAGTGAAGCTACTCATGGCCTCAAACTGCTGAACGACGCACTAGAGCTCAAAACGATCGATCTTGTTGTTACATTCTCTCCCACTTAAACATACGTTCGTCCTCAAACGTGCTAAGAACTGTGCTGGAGTTGTCCGAAATCACTGTTTAACACCTCATGCACCTACCCGTGCTACTACAACCCAGTTGAGCACATTAGCTCGATCAATTCTGAAGATATTCCCTTTTATTCAAGCAAATAAGCTTAGAGCCCAATTCCAACATCTGGAATTCTCTGCCAGTCGTGCTTCCAATATATGAACACCGCATCAATCACTACACGAGGTATCAGAACATGACTGCATGCCTTTGCTAAATTCTCACCATGCACCGCATCATTCACAGGACCATAATAACATTCTTTGATCATAATAACCGATATTCCCCAAATCTGATGCTGACAATTCACCTCATGATATATATAAGTCTTGTTCTAGCTCTCACAATACTGCCATGACGGAAGAGATGTGTAGAAATTTATAACCAACTGCCGAAACCATTGAGTCTATATTCCTGACAAGAACCGTTACCTCATTCTGAACCAACTAATGATCTTTGCTCTTTAATATACTTCATATAATCGGACTGTACTGATCCTAGATCCAATAATCTTGTCTCACCCAGTACGAACTGCTCAAGCAATAAGCCACCCCGGACATGACCAAAAGTCTCACATGATGCCACCACGTGCCAATAGGCTACAAGCTCGAACGTGATACATAAGGAAAACAAACTGTGGAAGGGACTACTCAACTCACGCAACAAATATGAACTTTCCTAAGAAAAATGGGAAACAAAACACATAAAAATAGATATAGGGAACTGTACTCAACATCACATTGTTGCGCGCATGCAACCCGATCTAAACAGCATACCCGTGGCGGCGTGCCACCTTATCCGCACATAAGGTTCACATAAGAAGATACACACCCAGCTAAATCGCTCATTACTACTAAATACCGAATATCGACCACAAGTACGCTAAGTGCATAATACCATCCTTGGGGAGACAGATAGCGCCATAAGCTACGCAACTCAAGCACAACTGAGGTGCGATATATGATCTGAATCTCAAGAGCCGTCCTGCTCACATAACACCATCGCTATGCGGAACCTCAACACATAAGAATTTTATCAAGTTGTTTCACAACTCACACGGCGCAATATAACATCACATGAAATAGTTGACGACGAAATAACACCTAACATCCGAATACTCCTCCATAAGGAGTGCATTGCGGAAATGAACACATCTAGCCTGATACAGAGCCCACATTCTTATTTAAATCCATCCACAGATCTCTAGTCGATTCTGATCGCACCGTACTAGGCTAATAACCTTTCAAGGGTCCCTAATAACTCTTTTTCCCTATACTTCACAAGAACAACCATCATAACCGAAGTAAACCTCCATAGTCCACAACCAAATAAACCGAGTGCCCTCCAGGCATAAATTCTCAAATTAGTGACATTACCAAAATCTTCAGTAAATCAAGTGACCACATGTCACACTTATACAATCTTCCCGTGGGATATGCCCCCACAACCTTCCGCACCAGATAACAAGTCTGCACAACCACACCACCGACCATACAATGCTATAAAGAAAATTAAGAATCCGCAAATCAATACACAAAGCCTCTTGCACAAGGCATTGATTCAGGTGACACTAAAGACAATACCAACTTACTTTAAACATCCAAACTCCTTTCCTGCTCATCCGAGCTCGTGACATCCTTGTCAACACCGAACTGCAACCTTGATTCCCACTTTCAAATTCTATACCACTCACTGCACCTAACATGCCGATTTGCAATAGTACAAGATTTTCATCATAACTCCCGAACCACCCATATGATAAACACTTCATCACCTAGAAACTTTTTACTTAACCCATTTCAGGAGAACCATAGCAACACACAGGTGAGTTCTCATAACCGTAGAACATTCATATCCATAAGTAGTGATCTAATCTACCATAACCCTTCTGAGATCCGCCCACACATAACAGGTGATAACACTTAAATACTCCCAAATAAAATCAATTACGGCGGCCGTCAAGCCTCACATGTACCATCACAAATCACATGCATACTCAATCACGTTGAAGAAACTGATCACTGTTACCAATATGCCAATTCAACCATGGCTAACTAATATCACATTATTCTAATTTATCCTTAATCGCCTCAGAAATAATAACAACTCCATTCAATATATAATGAACTCAATCCGCACTCCTCCCGAGTGGCTTTGTATCACGAGACCATGCTGTCTCAAATCCCACAAACCATCTCATACCCTCCTTGTGCATATATTCACATCTTCATCTGATATACCCGTTCTGAAAATCCCTTTACGAATCCGAAGTCATTCTCTTTCATTCCTCCAAAAGCTATACTACAAGTCGAAGATATCATAGAACATTCCAAGCCTTCCTTCATAATCTGCTGCAAAAGCTCGATTCTTAATCATACTTGTGGGCTCGAAATCATTAGGAACCACACTTTTACTTTCGAATTCACTAGGACTGTTGTTGAGAGCCACCCGCTCTAACTTGGTCCCGAATATAATCAACTCCATGAATCTTCTAGCATATGAACATCCTCTCGACAAAGGACCCAGTCGAATCACTTTCATTGTAACTGTCTACACCAAGCATAAATCCTAAGTCTTACCAAAGCTTGAACATGAGCCAATAAGGCTAATCATAGCACCTCTTTATCAAATCCTTTACTCAAATTATCACTTATATTCTTTTCCCTTAGCCAAAATAGCTCATCAATGTGCTAATAACCAGAAATCTCACAAATAGATGACCATGCAATCCAACCGTAGGCGATGGGACTCTCCCACTTAGCTTAAGGGAACTATTACACAACTCTGGAACCACCAAGATTCTTTATCTCTTATTGACATGACCTTACGCAATTAAACCGCCAAATTCCTCGAAATCCTTCCATTAGCATTTCACGAACACTTTGAATCTCTATTAACATTCACATATTCGACCTCTTAACGGATGGCCAATAAAAACCCTTCGCAGAAGCTTCACCAACCCCGCGACCGCGGACCTGCTCACAGGAGATAACCCACTTGAGCCCATGCTCATCCACTAGCTGCATAAGTCTATTCACTCCTCATGGATATCAACTAAGTGTGCGATAATATCTTCCTATCTAAAGTCATGTTGTATCCTTCTTCATATCAAATAGCTCATTTCTGTCATATCCAATCTCCCGCCGTATACTAGCCAATATTTTAAATTAAGCTCGTAGACCCAATCACCGTCCACTAACATTCCCGAATCACTCCAAGCTTTCCTCAAGGGGTGTAGTTATCCTGCCACTGAATCCACGTGCTACTCTGCAACTCTCCCACTTTGGCCAAACCCTCTTCTTTAAGAAACTACTCGACCTTCGCTTCTTACACCTGGCCTTCTAGGAATTTAACCACTGCCTGGCACTTCCCACATGTCCTCCTTCATCCTTTGCTGCCCAGCTGTTTCCTTAAACAATATCTATCTCTATCGCACTTGAACCAACAGATCGCTACTACTTGAAACCTTTCCGAAGATCATCCTTCTCGAGCCGCCAACATTAGAAACACTTATTTAATCCTGAACCACCGCACACCGTGATCTCTAACATCCGCTTCCCCGACACTATTTCACAATATCCCGCCCAAGGGCGAATTGAAGGAGATCATAACATCGGCGAACCTAACACAACCAATTGAGGACGACGATACCACATCGCAGATGAAAATTCCACCACACTTGAAAAAACCAAGTCTCGCTACTATATCAACCCAAACCTGGTCATTTATTGTCTGATTGAATTTCTTTCACCGGAAATACAATAGTGAATCTCTAAATCATGCACTGAGAAAACCTCCTCCCAAATCATTCACTACCCCAACACATGGGCATGCATCCCACCATCACATCAATACTGTGCGATAACTGTTCGTGAGCATCATAGCAACCTGTGCATAGCCCCAAAGCTCTCAGAAGTATAGCTACTGAGCATAAATGACAAAATATCCTTCCGCAAGGGGACGACAATAGCCCAATCAACCATGTAGGGAGAACATCCCGCTCCACATTTGTAGTACCATCAAAATTCCTCAATTCTCGATTTATACTAAGTACTTAGCATCGCGTAAGATTGAGTAGGAAAGAAGTAAAGGCACAAGCCTCAAAGGAATCAAACTGCACGATGAGGAATCAAGAAGGGAAGTGTTCCTAACAGCCCTATAGCTTCTCGAAGATAAGTACAAACGTCTCTGTACCGATCCGCAAGACTTTACTGGACTCGCTCATGACTCGTGAAACCTAAGGGAACCTAGTGCTCTGATACCATGTTGTCACGACCAAAAGTCCACTAAGGGTCGTGATGACGCCGGACACTGCTGTCAGGCAAGCCAACCATAAATACTTAATTAAATTCTCGTTTAAATAATTGTGAAAACTATAATTTTCCTTCAATTTGGCTAGTAAAAGATAATGTTTAAAAAATAAATAAAATAATGTTTAGAAGTTAATACAGAATACCCCATAATTATCCCAGAACCCGGTGTCACAAGTGCATGAGCAGTTTCTAGTAAATAATGTAACACAACAACTGTCTGAAATATAAATTGGATAGAAAAAAAAAAATAATACAATACTCTGAAAGAGACTCTGCTGGCTGCGTGTCATCTCGAGTGATGCAGCTCAGCTAAGTCTCTATATCAACCACGTCGCTGCGCCCAACTAGGCCACTAGACATACATGCGCCAGTGCAACAAAAATTGCACAGCAAGTGTTGTATGAGTACAAAAATAAATGTGTACCCAGTAAGTATATATCCCGTCTAACCTCGAAGAAGCAGAGACGAGAGGTCGACTTCGACACTTACTATTGGTCCAATAATAATATATCAATAAAGCGAATAATTATGGATTTATTAAAAATGACGGTAAACTCAAGTAAGTCAAGAAACAAGTAAACATTCCTTTTTATATTTAGAAGTCTCCAAATTCATAATTCATTATTTATCAATTTATCTCAGACCAAGGAGGCAATATCAATTTGTAAATCTCAAGCACGCATTACAAGTATGCACAAATTATGCCGAGATCGTACGGCCCGATCCAATAAATATTTAAACCGTGCACTGCCAGAGGGTCGAATGACGCGAACCATAAATGCATCTATTACCCCGCTTGTGAATCATACCTGCGACGCGGTCAAATATAAATAATAGAGTTATCCTGCTCGCGAATCATACGTGCGATATAGGTACTCAAAGATACACACATTCAAACAATCAATTAAGAATTCATCAAGAAATATTTATTCAAGGAAAAGTCAATTCTCTTTTAACGATTTAAGAAAATGAGGTTTAACCCTTTTTAGAATTTTTTTTACTAATTCGATATGATTTAGGCAATTTCAGTTGTCAATAAGATTACAAATATTTCAGGTATAGCATGCTTTTGGGTCCTAGACTACCCGGACTTAAACATAATAGTAGCTACGCATGGACTCTCGTCACCTCATGCGTACGTAGCCCCCACAAATAGGAGCAAATAACCAATTATTTCACCTATGGAGATAATTCTCTCTTACAAGGTTAGAAGGAGACTTACCTTGCTCCGAAGTCCAATAACCAGCTTCCAAGCCCCTTCTGACGACTCAAGCTGATGCCCCAATGCTCCAAAACTAGCCAAATATGAGGCAAACCAATGAAAATACACCCTAATACTTATAACAATTCAATTTATATAAAATATCAACTCCACTCGAAATGTTGACAAAATCTCCCTCGAGCCCACGTGCCCGAATTCCGAAATTTTTTGAAGATAAATTTTACCCACAACCTCACGAACTCAAATATATAATTGGCTCTCAATTTCATGTCAAAAAACATGGTCAAAATCCAAGAATACAAATTTCCTAGGTTTTCTTCAAAATTCCAAGATTTCTACTAATTTACATGATTTTTCCATATTAAAATCTTGATATAATCCAAGAAATTAACTTGCAATAGGCGGGAATCCCTTACCTTGACATGGATGATGAAAATGGAGCTCCAAAATCGCTCCTTATACACTGGAGGAAATAAGATGAAATGAGTCAAACCCATTTCTTTACACTTATACACTGCCCAGATGACTCTTCTTCGAGTTCGCGAAGAAGAAAATTCCCAAAAACTATTTTCCAAACTCTTCTAAGACAGCCTCTAGTATAATAGCCATAACTTTTTGTAAAAAATTCCAAATGACAAATGTTTAATGTTTAGAAAATTAGAAACCAAGATCTACAACTTTTATGTTTTAGTCATCTCTCAATTCCTTATAGATTTTGAGATATAAGCTGTCAAATTCAGCCCTGTGTAACACAAATTTCTTCTTCATCTTCCCGAACAGCCTGTAGTGTACTAGCCATAACATTTTGTACACAAATCCAAATAGTAAATAGTTTGCTTTTCTGAAAACTAGATATAAAGGGATACAATTTTTATTTTTGGATCATCTCTAAATTCCTTATAGATTGCGAGATATGAGCCACCAAAGTCAGATCTGTGCAGCAGAGATTTCCTTTTCTGCGAACACGAGGATCTCTTCGCGAACGCGAGGAACAGAGTCCCTGAAGCCAAATCCTTCTTCGCGAACTCGAGAGGATCCTCACGAACGTGAAGAACAACACCATATACTAGCATCAACTATTTCAAAATAGCCCGAAATAATCCGAAACCACCCTGAAACACACCCGAGGCCCCGTCCAATCACACAAACCAGTCCCATAAGATAACACGGCCCCACACGAGGCTTTAAATCACATCAAACAATATTGAAATCATGAATCGCACCCCAATTCAAGCTTAATGAACTTTAGAACTTTAAACTTCTACATTCGATGCCGAAACCTATCAAATCACGTCCGATTGATCTCAAATTTTGCACACAAGTTACATTCGACATTACGGACCTATTCCAACTTTCGGAATTGGATTCCGACCCCGATATCAAAAAGTCCACTCCGATCAAATTCCTCAAAACCTTCAAATTTCTATCTTTAGCCAAATGACTCCAAAATGACCCACGGACCTCCGAATTCACTTCCAATCGCGCTGCCAACACCAGAATCACCATACAGAGCTATTCCTTGACTCGGAATCCCAAACAGATATTGATAACACTGAAATGCACTTCAACCCAAACTTATGAAATTCTTCAAAAAATGTTAACTTCCACAATAGGTGCTGAAACGTTCCCGAGTCTTCCAAAACCCAATCCGGACATACGCCCAAGTCCGAAATCGTCATACGAACCTGCTGGAACCTTTGAATCCTGATTCCGAGGTCGTTTACTCAAAAATCCGATCTTAGTCAATTCTTTCAACTTAAAGCTTTCGAAATGAGAATTCTCTTTCTAAATCAACTCCGAACTTCCTGAAATTCAATTCCGACCATGCGTACAAGTCATAATACCTGAAGTGAAGCTGCTCATGGTCTCAAACTGTTGAACGACGCGCTAGAGCTCAAAATGACCGATCGGGTCGTTACAGTCTGGGCCGCTCTACTGTATGGCATTAGCTCTCTAGCTGCAAGACTATTTCCTTGACATACTTAATTAACACCTTGGATAGCAAGGGTAGCACAACTGCCTGATCTAAGATTAGCCTCGAAAGTGACATTAACAGTATCACACTGTTTTAAGGCTTCTTTAATGGCACGACAGCAATATATGTTGAATTGATATGCAGATACCATCATCTATACTAGAATAGAGAAGATATGCAAGATTTAGCTTATTAAAATAGTAATAGATAGGCTCATTTTTTTGGCAACACACAGATTCCTCTATTTTAAATTATGCCACATATACTATAATGTATGAGTCATACTTGTATTAAGGCAAAAATTTGCCACGTTATGTTCTTTCCAAAATATTTTAGATAATTACCAATTATCCGTATAATTAAGAATTGTCTTAAATTACTTAAAAATTACTTATTTTTAATACACTTTATACACCGTACTATTACAGTCATGTGATACCATGTAAAATAAATTCATATATTATTATTTTATTAAAACATCCATGTAAAAATACATATATTTTCTTAACTTATAATTTTCCTAATCTCATATAAAGAGTACAAATTTTCGTACACTTTATTTTTTTGAATTGGTAAAACAATAACCTTCTTTTCACGTGAGAAAATAATTTCTATCTTTCCAATAAATAAAACCTCATAAACTTTTTCATATCTTGTGTATAATTTAAAACATATCCGAACATAGTAATATTAACAACAATATAAAATCGTATTTTTCAAACTATTTTGTTTCTTTTAAGCCTAAATTTTTCTAATCTTGTGCAATGTCAACTCCTTGTTCAATATAAGTTAATGAAACGGTGTCCTTCTTTATTGTCATTTGAAATTTCTTACAAAACCAAAAAATAGTAGTAACTACAAATTTGTTACGTATATGTTGCTTCTTGTATTGTATTTTAGCTCGACATGATGTACAAATAGCACATATTAATTTACGGATGACATATAATTTATTTAATCAAACTTAGGCAATTTCATTAGGTAGTACCACACACGAGGTGCCATATATTTTTTTTCCTAAGTCAAATTAATTGATTTTAGAGAAGATTAAAAAAAAGGTATTTCAGGCTAGCTCTACCCAAGAATTCACCTGTTTTCACACACTTACAAAAAAATGATCCACTCAAAATACCACATATAGATATATATATGTATGTATGTATGTATATATATATATATATATATATATATATATATATATATATATATATATATATATATATATATATATATATAAAGGGTCGAAGGGTGGTCAACGGAGTAGACTGGAGAAGGGAGGCGATTGAAAGGGGTTAGGGTTAGGTTGAGAGAAGAGCGTAGATGAGAGGATACAGAGACGGCGGGCTTTTGGAAATGAGGCTAGGGTTAGGGGTCTTGGGAATTAAAAAAGGAAAGAAGTAATATGAGCCGTTGATCTGGGAGATCAACAGCCAGGATTTATTCTGTATTGGATCGGGTAGACGGGTTCAGGGTTTGGGTCGGGTAATTTAGTAGGAAATTGGGCTGGGGTTGGGTTCAATTTAGGCTATAATTGAAATGTAAATCTGGCTATATTTTAAATAATCAATTTTCCCTATATCATTTATAATAAATAATAAATAATTTCTAAAAAATAATTTTATGTACCAAAATGATTTAAAATAGATATTTAATATTTTAAAAATATAGATGATCAATTTTACGCATATAAATGTAATTATATACTAATGGGGCTAATATTGCAATTACATGCAATTTAGCTTAAAAAATATCAAATGCAATTATAAAAATGCATAAATAATATTTAATCATATTTTGCATAAATATAGAAATTAAATGACTAAATTATCACAACAATAGTTTGGGAAATAATTATTGGCGATTTTATGAATAAAAGGGAAGGAAATAAACCAGTTTAAATCCTTAAAATTATGGAAAAAATTAAAAACCTTGTGCATGCTTTATATATGAATATATATATATATATATATATATATATATATATATATATATATACTATTTCGAAAGTATTTATGCATATATAAAAAATATAGGGAAAAATTGGGTATCAACATGGAGTGTGTTAATGCTTTACATGGAATGAGCTCTTACTCTTATGAGCCTTGGAAGCTCTCTTTGGATCTTGAGAATAGGAAGACTCCACCAACAAAGTCCTCAATCGAGGAACCTCTCGTGTTGGAGTTGAAGCCGTTGCCTCCACACCTTAGGTATGAATTCTTAGGCCCTAGTTCAACTTTGCCAGTTATTTTTTTCTCTTGTCTTACTAACATGCAGGTAGATACCACATTGGCGGTGCTCTAAAAACGGAAGAAGGCAATTGGATGGACTTTAGCTGATATTCGAGGAATAAGCCCCGCCTTTTGCATGCACAAGATTATTCTCAAAGATGATGCAAAGCCTTCTGTGGAACATCAAAAGAGGTTAAACGAGGCGATGCAAGAGGTTGTGAAAAAGAAGGTGATCAAGTGGTTGGATTTCGGGGTTGTATACCCCATCTCTGATAGTTCTTGGACTTCACCGGTGCAATATGTGCCAAAGAAGGGTGGTATGATCGTGGTTACCAATGCGCAAAATGAGTTGATTCCTACCGGGACTGTCACCGGATGGAAGGTGTGCATGGACTACCGCAAGTTGAATAAAGTGACCCGCAAGGATCACTTTCCATTGCCTTTTCTTTACCAGATGCTAGATAGACTTGTTGGACGTGCCTTCTACTGTTTCTTGGATGGGTATTCTAGGTACAACTAGATTTTGATTGCTCCGGAAGATCAGGAGAAAACCACCTTTACTTGTCTGTATGGTACCTTTGTCTTTTATTGGATGCCATTTGGGTTATGTAATGCACCGACTACATTCCAGCGGTGTATGATGGACATATTTACCGAGATGGTGGAGTACATTTTGTAGGTGTTCATGGACGACTTCAGTATTGTGGGTGACTCGTTTGATGAATATTTGAAGAATCTTGACAAGGTATTGGCCCGGTGTGAAGAGACCAATCTTGTGCTTAACTGGGAGAAATGTCACTTTATGGTCGAGGAGGGAATTGTCCTTGACCATAAGTTCTTAAAGCACGGCATAAAGGTGGACAAGGCCATAATTGAAGTGATTTCAAAGCTTCCCCCCTACTTCAGTCAAGGTGGTTAGAAGTTTTCTTAGACATGTGGGGTTCTATCGGAGATTTGTCAAGGACTTTTCAAAGGTAGTGAATCCTTTGTACAAACTTTTAGAAAAGGATGCGAAGTTCGTGTTTAATGAGGAATGCATGATAGCTTTTGAACTCCTCAAGTACAAGTTGACCACCACTCCTATTATTACCGCACCCAATTGGAGCTTGCCTTTTGAGCTCATGTGTGGCGCGAGTGATGTTGCGGTTGAGGCGGTCTTGGGTCAAATAGTGAATAAAATGTTTTACCCAATGTATTATGCAAGCAAAACAATGAATGATGCTCAAGTGAATTACACGGTGACGGAAAAAGAGTTATTGTCTATTATGTTCGCAATGGAGAAGTTTAGGCCTTATCTCATGGGTGCCAAGGTGATAGTTCATACCGACCATGAAGAAGGATTCCAAAGCTTGGTTGATGAGATAAGTCTTATTGCTTCAAGAGTTTGATTTGGAGATTGTAGACCGGAAAGGGTGTGAAAACCAAGTGGCGGACCACTTGTCCCGCTTGGAGGAGGAGGGGAGGCCCCGTGATGGCCTTGAAATTAATGATTCTTTTCCTGATGAGCAGCTCCTCTCCGTATCATTGAATAACATGCCATGGTTTGAGGATGTTGCTAACTTCCTTATGACTGGTATTGTACTGTGTGAGATCTCTTCTAACCAAATGAAGAAACATAAATGGGATAGTTTGGATTACTATTGGGATGAACCTTACTTGTTGAAGATCTGCACTGACAGTGTGATCCGAAGATGTGTCCCGGAGGAGGAGCAATTGAGTATTTTAGAGGCTTGTCATTCCTCTCCCTACAGTGGTCATCATGGTGGGCGAGGACAGCTTCAAAGGTTCTTAGTTATGGTTTTTACTGGCCAACATTTTATAAGGATACAAGTGAACTTGTGAAGAGATGCGACGAATGGTAAAGAGCGGGTGGAATTTCAAAGAAGGATGAGATGCCTCTAACCACTATTCTCGAAGTTGATATCTTTGATGTGTGGGGCATTGATTTCATGGGCCCGTTTGTTAGTTCATATGGCAACACATACATTCTAGTGGCAGATGACTATGTTTCAAAGTGGGTTGAGGCTATGGCTTTACCCAATAATGAGGCTCAGAGTGTTGTTGTGTTTCTCAAGAAGTGTATTTTTACTAAGTTTGGCACTCCTCAAGTAATCATAAGTGATGGGGGGTCTCATTTCTGCAATAGATCTTGTGACACTTTGCTTGCAGAGTACGATGTCAATCACAAAGTTTCTACCCCTTATCATCCTCAGGCGAGTGGCCAAGTTGAAGTCTCAAATAGGGAAATCAAGAGTATATTGTCAAAAATAGTCAATGCAAATAGGACCGATTGGTCAAAGAAATTGGATGATGCTTTATAGGCTTATAGGACTGCTTACAAGACTCTGATTGGTATGTCCCCGTACCGGTTGGTGTTTGGGAAAGCTTTCCATCTACCGGTCGAGTTAGAGCACAAGGCCATGTGGGCTTTGTGGAAGCTAAATCTTGAACGGGATGTGGCAGCAAATCTTTGTGTGGAACAGCTTAATGAACTTGATAAATTCCAATTTCATGTCTACTCCAGTTCTTCCTTGTATAAGGACAAGATGAAGTACCTTCATGACAAGTATGCTCGTGGCAAGGAGTTCAAAGTGGGTGATTTGTTTCTCTTGTTCATTTCTATGTTACATCTGTTTTCGGGAAAGCTTAAATTGAAATGGAGTGGACCTTTTAAAGTGGTGCTTGTAACTCCGTTTGGTGCACTTAACTTGAAAAAAAAATTGAGAGATCTTCAGAGTTAATGGGCACAGAGTCAAGCACTATCTTGACAAGATTGATGACAGTCACGTGGTGGCAATGATCCATCTAAAGTGATTTGATGGTGACCTGCGTCGTGCCGCGATATTAAATCAGGTGCTTTTTGGGAGGCAACCCATGTGTCTTTCTTTTTATTTTTCTTTGATTTTCTTCTTAGTGTAGGATTTGCTTTTGGACTAACTAGTTTTGAGATGTGTGTAAGGCTATTTTGATGTAGCGCAGGACCAAATTGGAAAAATATTGCACTCTCTCAAGTTTGGACTGCTGCAGCATTGCATTTTTCGCGGCCTCAATGGCCTTATCGTGGGGGCAAAATTTAATTGCGGTCCCAATGCTAAATGGTCAAAATTGGAGGCTCTATGAAGTTTTAACCGCGGCCGCAATTTATTCTTTGCGGTCCGCGGTGTTTTAACGCGGCCGCGGTGCATTCTCTGCGGTCCGCGATGAAGTCCATGCTAGTTCCCTTTTGAGTTTCATAACCACGGTTCACGGTGGGTAAGTAGTGCAATGGTTAAATCAAGAGGAGGTGGTGACAAATATAAAGGAAGAGGGTAGTCCTCCCGGGGTAGGGGACGAGTAATGATAAAATTGACCCCATAGGTTTGGAAGGCAATTGGGGAAACCAGAATACAAATCAAGGTTGCAGATATAGTTGCTTCTCATTTAGAGGGAAATGAGTATTTGCCCACCCGGGAGACATCAGAGTCTGACTCAGTGCCAAAATATGTACCCGACTTCTCAGAGAGATTAAGGTTGAGAGATTCACCTACACCTCCGGCCTCTCCTACTGCTCATGCTTTAGTTCAAGTTTCTTCTGAGTCATCTGAGGGCTCAGCAGAGAGCAGTGATAGTGTAGCCTGTACTTCACCTACAGCTTCAACACCCGGTGAGGATCCCATTGATGAAGAATAAGGGGGGAGAGCCCCAAACAGGGGGTGTCGAAAGAACTAAAAACTCGAAGGCTTGGATGCAAGCAGCTACTTCTAAGCTATCTGTGCTTTCTAGCTCGGTGGCAACCTAGTCCGTACCCCCACAGCCACAGGTTCCAGCTTCAGTGGAGGAGACTCTCAAGGAGCTTCTGGACAACCAGAAGAAGCTCCTGGAGAACCAAAAGTTGATTATGGAGGTTATATATGCTCATGGAAAGTCACTGAAGGAGCTGACCAAGTAGACAAAGAAGCTGAAGCATACTAGGGCCTCAAAGGAATCTGTGAAGTAGTTGAGGGGAGAAGTGGAGCAGATGAAGCTGCTGATCATCTACCATTGAAGCTATTGTTGCATGACCAGCCTCCAGCAGCTCAGATTGAGACGGAGCAGGAGAAGGAGTTGGAGAGGGCACCAAAGAGGAGGAGAGTGATCCCCCAGGCAGATGATGTAGTGTTTGAGTTGGAGGACCCGCAGCCTCAGGCCCTAGAGCAGGCACAGGTTACAGGGATCCAGTCACAGGTCCCCGAGTAGTCACAGGACCCAAGGACCCAGGCTCATGACTCCATGCAAACGGAGGACCAATAGGGAGTTTTCTTTACTCTCTATCTTTTTTCTTGAGGGGTAGCCCTATTTTGATGATGTTGGACTATAATTATGATACTATTTTCCTTTTTTTTGTGCTTTTTTACTTTTGGTATGTACATAATTTTACCAGTTTATTTCACTTTTTGTATTTTGCAATCTTGGTTTGTATATAAAGTTACTCTCTTATGTATATATTCATTCCCTCTTATGTATATTCATTTAAATCCTCTATTGTACATATTTAGTTTACCTTCCGTATTTTCTTTCATATCTTCGTACTTCATTTTAGTAGCTTCTTTTTTAGTTCGTAGTTTCTTATTTTGAGTTTTACGTTCAATACGCCTTTGATTTTCTTAATGCCACGGTTCTTTCCAAAGGTGAAGTTTGTGTGAACCGGGTGGCTCTTCCCGATAATGGATGACATGACAACCTTCTTAAGGGTTTGAGTCTGTTTTCTTTTCGTTTTTGGTGTAAATAGTAGCTAGTGAGTAATAGTGCCTCAAGCAAAACTTCACTTGGGCCTAACACATTTGCCTTTGATCTTATGGTCAAAAATAAATTGGTGTGTATAGGATGGTGACAGTTGTGACCTTGAGACTCTTGTGTTGGCTAATAATCGTCAAGTGGTTTTTCGGGACCATTTGCGCTGCTCAAATCTTAGCTAAGTTGTTGTGGGCCCCCGACTCTGTCTCTTTAGAAATCCTATAGCTTGTGTGGTGAGAATTTGATTTACAAGTCCAAGTCCCGTGCCATTGAGTCTAGAACTTGCCCTAAATATTTGTCTAGGATAAATCCTAAGCGTAGTTTGACTTGAGAAGTGATTATTGACCCTCATTGATCCGAATAGTATCTTGAAAACATCCATAGCCTACCAATGATAATTTTCCTAGTAAACCCCTTTGAGACATAGCCCTTTTTCTTTCAAAGACCATGATACAAGCCTTTACCTATTCTAAAAAGACCCTCTCTTGGCACCCGATCTTTCTTTAGCACAAGGCAAAAACATAAGTTTGGGGGGAGAGACGAGGAATGCAGAAAGTGGTAAAAGGTACAAAATGAAGAAAAGGAAAGGCAAAAGGAAAAGAAAGAAAATCAAAAAGTCAAAAAGAATGAAGAATGTAGAAGAAATGAAGGGATTCAATAAAAGTAAAAAGATGAAAGTCGTAGAAAGATTAGAAAGGAGAAAAAGGTTTGAAATGAACAAGAAAGAGCAATGGTGTGTCTCTCTAACCCCTAAGAAAGAAGTAAATGACTCAAAGAGTCAAGAGAATATGTGCCAAAATGAAGCAAAATAAAGTGCTTAAGAGAAGATGGAACCTTCGTAGACCACATATATCCTACCCTGAACCAAAAGCCTTCATTGTATCCCCACAAAAGCCCTATATGATCTTAAGTTGGGTGAAGCTTACATTAGTAGTGACTCACATAAGGGGCAAGCTTATGGTACTTAGAGCCGGACTTGTGTCCTTTCTTTGAGAGAGATGAGTGTGTTTTCCACAATCCTCATTCTGAGTGCTACAATCTAAAAGTGAGGTTTTGCTTAAGGAAGAGTGAGGAGTATGAGTTTGGGGTTCCACGATGACCAAAGTAGTAGAAAGAGTTTCCTTGATGAGTTGAATCGACTCTTGATGCTTTTGTGTCGCACTAAAACCATGGTGCTTAAAAGGTTGAATGCGTTAATGATTCATTTGAATTGAGGGCAATTGTTAGTCCCAATTGATTCTAGATGAGGTCACTTTAAGTCAACTGAATTTTCTTGGTTTTATTCTCAAGGAGGTGGGACTTACTTTGTTTGCTTGAGGACAAGCAAAAGCTTAAGTTTGGGGAATTGATAACTAGGGATTCTAGTCTATTTTATATTCTTTTTTGCTTGAGTTTTGGATTAAAAGTGTATACAAGTAATCCTGAAAGCTTACATGTTGTGCTTGTTTGCAGTGTTTGGTCAAAAATTGACAAGAAGTCAAAATCAGCTCAAAAAGGAGTGAAACCTGCACAAGTACCAAGAAGAAGTCAAAGCACCGCTATAGTAGTAAATCCACCGTGGCTGCAGTAGACCCACCACGACCGCGGTCCTTTTATTACGGTCCGCAGTGGCAAAGATCAGAGAGGATGTCTATTTGGAAGTTCAAGCACCGCGGCCCACAGTTGATTTTTCGCGGTAGCCTCATCGGGGCTGCAGTCCATTTGTTGCGGTCCACGGAGAAGAGTTTCAGAGAACATGAAGTTTGGAAGTTTCAAGACACCGCAATCTATGGTCCATTTATTGCGGTCCGTGATGAAGCCATCGCGGCCGCGGTCCATTTACTGCGGTCCGCGGTGGCCAGATTCAGAGATTAAGATTTGAAGCCAAAAATCTTCACCGCAACTGCAGTCCATTTTCCGTGGTCTACGATACCTCCTTCAGGGGCATTTTTGTCCAGAAAATTCAACCTTGTATAAATACTTCTGTAGCTGAGCACGCGAACACCGTTTTTGAGCTATTTCAAGTAATTGTGTAGCTAGTTTAACATTGAATCTTCAAATCTTAGCTTGTAATTATATTTTATGGGTTATTCTTCATCTCAATATCTGACATCTTCTATTATGATGAGTAGCTAGACCCATTAGCTAGGGTTGTGGCTCAACCCTAGTGTAGGTATTTGATGAGTCTCTTGTTTTAGGGCTTAGATGTTTATGGGTGGTTGATATTTAGCCTGATTTGTGTTTTCCCTATTGAATTAGTGGTTTCAAACACTAATTTGTGTTTTTTTGACTTGGGCTCTTCTTGAGAAAGAGAGCTTGAGTCTAGGAAAATTAGGCCAACAAGGAATTGGGGCGTAGTCAAGAGATTGATAGCCCCAATTAAAGGGTTAAACCTAGAGATAGTAATACCCGACTTGAGCCTATATTGCTTGCACAATTTTGACACCCATTTGGTCTTGAGAAAGCCAATTAGGGCAAAGTCACTCAAGTTACCAAGAGGTATAGAGTGAGTAGTTTGGTGCATTAGCTATATCGCAATCCCAAACATAACAACTTTGCCTTGAGCTTTATAACTCGTCAAGTATTCACCTAGGGGAAAGTCACTTCCCTAGTGCCTCTTTAGCCATTTAGAAAACCTTACAAACATTTATACTTAGCTTAATTTTGCACATCATTAGTATTAAATTAGAAGTAACAAACAAACAAATATGATTGGAAGTGTAACCAAGAGCACTACACACTGCTAGTTTAGATAGGAATCCAACTCCTAAACATTCTGGCTCCTTGTGGATTCAATCCCGACCTTCTCGGGTAAAAGCTTCATCGACCGGTCTCACCACACTGTAGTGGTGTAGGGTTGGACCCGATCATGCGCTCGGACTGTCTATCCGTCTGAGGATGAAATGATGTGCTCAACTCAACCTGTGTGCCCAACTCATGCTGTACTGCTCTCTAGAAGTGCGAGGTGAACTGCATACCTCGATCAGAAATGATAAACACAGGCACACATTGAAGGAGAATGATCTCGTGGATGTAGATCTAAGCTAACCGCTCTGAAGAATAGGTAATTGCCATTAGAATGAAATGAACTAACTTGGTCAACCTGCAATGACCCATACCACGTCAAACTTTTGCTGAGTTCGTGGGAGTCCAACAACAAAATCCATAGTGATACACTCCCACTTCCACTAAGGAATCTCTAACTTCTGAAGCAAACCACCAGGTCTCTGATGCTCGTACTTAACTTGCTGACAATTTAGGCACCGAACTATATATGCAAATATATCCTTCTTCATCCTCCTCCACTAATAATATTGCTGCAAGTCCTAATACATCATGGCAAACCCCGGATGAATAGAATACCAAAATTGTGGGCCTCCTCAAGGATCAACTCACGAAGCCCATCCACATTGGGCACACAAATACGACTCTGCATCCTTAAAATCGTATCATCTCCAATATTAACCTGCTTGGAACCACCGTGTTGTACCATGTCCCTAAAGATAAGCAAACGAAGGCTCATCATACTACCACTCCTAGATGAGCTCATACAAGGAAGACCGAGCAACTATACAAGCTAGAACATGACTGGGCTCCGAAATGTCTAACCTCACGAACTGATTGGCCAAAGCCTGAACATCTGATGCAAGCTGTCTCTCACCAACTGAAATGTATGCAAGGCTGCCCATAATCACTATCTTTCTACTCAAGGCATTGCCACCACATTGGTCTTCCCGGGATGATCAAAATGGTGATATCATAGTCCTTAAACAGCTCCAACCACCACCTCTGCCTCAAATTGAGATCCTTTTACTTGAACAAATATTATAGGCTCTAATGATCCGTGAATACCTCGCACGACATGCCATAAAGGCAGTGCCTCCAAATTTTCAGGGCATGAAAAATGACCGCCAACTCTAAGTAATGAACAGGGTAATTCTTCTCATGAACCTTGAACTACCGCGACACATATGTGAACACCCTGCCATCCTGCATTAACACTAAACCGAGCCCAACACAAGATGCATCATAATACACCATGTAAAATCCTGAACTGGTGGGCAACACCAACATTGGCGCCGTAGTCATAGTAGTCTTGAGCTTCTGAAAGCTCAACTCACACTCGTCTGACCATCTGAACGAGGCACCTTTCTAGGTCAATCTGGTCAATGGGCTGTTATAGATGAAAGCCCCTCTATGAACCGGCGGTAATAACCCGCCAAACCTAGGAAACTCCAGATCTTTGTGGCTGAAGTGGGTCTAGGGTAGTTTTGAAGTGCCTCAATATTCTTAGGATCCATCTTTATTCCCCCTACCGATATGGCGAGCCTAAAAAAAGTGACTAAGTCCAACTAAAACTCGCACTTTGAAAACTTGGCATATAACTAGCTATCTCTCAGATCCTGAAGTACAATCCGAAGATGCTGCTCGTGCTCTTCTCAACTGCGGGAGTAGATCAAGATATCATCAATAAATTCAATCGCGAAGGAATCCAAGTAAGGCTTGAACACGAGGTTCATCAGATCTATAAATGTTGTTGGGGCATTTGTCAACCCAAATGACATTACTAGAAACTCATAATGCCATACCGAGTCCGAAAAGTTAGCTTAGGGACATCAGATGCCCTAATATTCAATTGATGGTAGCTAGACCTCAAATCAATCTTCGAAAACATCTTGGCACCCTGAAGCTGATCAAATAAGTCATCAAACCTTGGTAATGGATACTTGTTCTTGATAGTGACTTTGTTCAACAGTCAATAGTCTATGCACATCCTAATCGACCCATCCTTCTTCTTCACAAACAACACGGGCGCACCCCAGGGCAAGACACTAGGTCTAATGAAGCCTTTATCAAGAAAATCTTGCAGCTGCTCCAATTTTTTCAACTTTGGCAAGGCCATACGGTATGGCGGAATAGAAATGGAATGAGTGCTTGGAACCAAATTAATACCGAAATCAATATCCCTATCAAGTGGCATCCCCGGAAGCTCTACAGAAAACACATCTGGAAACTCACAAACAACTAGTACTAAATCCATGGATGGAGCCTCCGCACTAGAATCACGAACATAGGCCAAATAGGCTAAACACCTATTCTCGACCATACGTCGAGCCTTTACATAAGAAATAACTCTGCCGGTAGAGTGACCAGGAGTCCCTCTCTACTCTAGTCGAGGCAACCCCAGCATGGATAAGGTCACCGTCTTGGCGTGAAAGTCCAATATAGCATGATAAGGTGACATTCAATCCATACCTAATATGACATCAAAATCTACCATATCAAGAAGCAGGAGATCTATGCTAGTCTCAAGACTCCCAATAGTAACCACACACGAGTGATAGACACAATCTATAGTAATAGAATCTCCCACAGGTGGGGACACATACATAGGAGCACTCAACGAATCACGAGGCATAACCAGATATGAAGAAAAATAGGATGACACGTAGGAATAACTAGAGCCCGGATCAAATAAAACTGAAGCATCTCTATGGAAAACTAGAGCAATACTTGTGGTAACAGCGTCAGATGACTCAGCCTCAAGCCTAGCTGGGAAAGCATAACATAGGGGTTGGGTCCTACTACTCTGAACCACGTCTCTAGGACGATCTTTAACTGGCTGGCCTCCACCTCTAATGGCCTGACCTTCACATCTAATGGCATGACCTCCACCTCTGGTTGCCTAACCCCTACCTCTAGCTGGAGGAGCAGGCAGTGGAGCAACTGATGCTGGAACCATGGCACGAGAACCCTATTGTTTTGTGCTGCCCCGCGTCCAAGGGCAAAATCTAGCAATGTTCTTCGAATCACTAGAGTGTGACAGGCCCTCGATTGTTGTCACTGCTGCCCTTGGAACTGACCCTGTCGACCTGGGTAACCACCCTGAAAATTCTGGAGCGAAGGTGCACTAATAGGAGCTGGTGGTGCACTATAGGCTAGCTGGTCGAGATGAGAAACTTAAGGGTCGCGACTCCTTGAAGCACTATGTAATGCCTGGAGCGCCGACTGAAATGGCCTGGGAGGATGGCCTCTACCAAAAGTACCCTTGCCTCCAAACGTGGCACCACTGAACCCACCGAAATGACGAGGCCTCTTATCAGACCCTTGCCCCCTCTCCTGAGAAAGAACTATCTTGATCCTCTTAGCAACATTTGCAGCCGTCTGAAACACCCCCGGTCTCCTTAGCCATCTGTATCCTGATAGTGTAAGTGAGTCCATCAGTAAATCACCTCACCCTCTCCCTCTTAGTAGGAGGCACGATAAGGGCATGACGATCTAGATCTACAAAACGGGTCTCGTACTGAGTAACAGTCATACTGCCCTGCTAGAAACGCTCAAACTACCTGCGGTAATCCTTTCTTAGTGTGACAGGGAGGAACTTCTCTAGAAATAGCTGTGAGACATGATTACAAGTAAGTGTAGGTGACCTACCTGGTCTGGCCAATATATAATCTCTCCACCACCTCATGGCGGAACCCGTCATCTGAAACACAGCAAAATCAACCCCATTGGTCTCAACTATACCAATGTTCCGCAGCGCCTCATGACAATAGTCAAGATAATCCTGTGGGTCCTCAGAAGGTGCACCACCAAAATGAACTGGAAAGATCTTAGTAAACTTGTTCAATCTCAATAAAGCCTCAGAAGACATGGCGGGCCTATCACCGGCTTGTGCCGCAACAATCGGCTAGACTACCCCAACTGGGGGGGCTGCTAGAGTCTGATACTGGGAGCCATCTGCTCCGGAGTGTGAGTAGAGGGAGTCTGTGCTCCTCCCCCAGCTTGAGAGATGGGTGGTGCCACCGGAAATGTACCGTCCTGGGCCACACTCCCATAAGGACCACCAAATGGACTAGAGTGTCCTGAAGCACTATAGTGGCGGTGAACCCCTCCGGGACCTACGCTTGTCCGATAGGTACAGTCTGAGCTAGAACCCCCTCATCAAAATCTACCTGAGGCTCCACTGCTGGTGCTGCTGCTCGAGCTCTATGCTGAGCTCTGCCTCGGCCCCTGATGCGACCTCAGCCTCGACCTCTGCCCCTAGTAGGAGCTGCCACTAGGGGCTCCGGCTATTGTCCAACTGTAGATGCAGTACGTGTTCTCGCTATCTGCGAGAGAACAAGAATAGAAGAGTTCAATCATCTATGATAGAATAAAATCGCACATAGAGAAAAGTAGAAGTGATATTGTTCCTAAAATCTATAGCCTCTGGAAGATAAGTACAGATGTCTCCATACCGATTCTCTAGACTCTACTAAGCATGTTCGTGACTCGTGAAACCTAGGCAACGTAGTGCTCTGATACCAACCTTTCATGACCCAAAATCCCCACCTTCAAGACCGTGATGGCGCCTAAAAATTCTTAAGTCAATTTTAAACAATTTAAATAATTAAAACAAATAAAACTAAAATGAAGCTGAAATGAAGTACAAAGTGGCATAATAACCAAAATATCTAAGTACAACTCTCGGATCTGGAGTCACAAGTGCACGAGCTACTAGAAATTCTATAAATAGGGTCTGAAACTACAACTGTTTCGAATGAAATGAATAGTAAATGAAGAAAGAGGGAGGGGACTTCAAGGTCTGTGGATACCAGCAGATCTACCTCGAGTCTCTAAATCTGATAATCCGAGCTGAAACATCTCACGTACAACTGGGACCAGTAGCAAAATCTGCACAATAAGTGTAGAGCGTAGTATGAGTACAACCGATCCAATGCTCGAGTCTCTAAATCTGATAATACGAGCTGAAACATCTCACGTACAACTGGGACCAGTAGCAAAATCTGCACAAGAAGTGTAGAGTGTAGTATGAGTACAACCGATCCAATGTACTCCGAAAGTGTCGAGCCTAACCTCAACGAGGTAGTGACGAGGCTATGACAGGACACTCACATAATTTAACCTATACAAACATAGATATATGTTCAACAAAGTAACAAATAAAGATTTAATATACACGATTAGGAGGGGACATGCGAAAGGGGAACAAAATACGAACTACTACAGGAAGGACAACATAATCCAGTCAAATAAATCATCAACCAATGAAAACGGATAAACATAATGAATAAAGATGGCATGGCATCACCCTTCGTGCTTTTACTCTCAACCTCACCATGAAACGATAAACATGGCATGGCATCACCCTTCGTGCTTTTACTCTCAACCTCTCCGTGAAACGGTAAGTACGGTACAACATCACCATTCGTGCTTTTACTCTCTTCCTCACTATGCATTAATCAATAAATGAAGCAATAAACGACACGACATTAACACTCTCCCTTACCATGTAGTAGGGAATATAAAACATTTGGAGATAGCTAATGCAAGAAAAAACCTTACGTCAATAATGGTTCCAAGATGCCAAACCTCAATTTCCAAAAATGCTCAACCATCACAATTAATTCGTAAATGCGGAAAGAACGATCAAATAAATAACAATCTAATCTAAGCATGGATGTCATAATTAAAGAAAAGAAGTAAATCACAAGGGAACAAGTCTCATCCGCATGAGTTTAACCCAACAACGATGCATAAGTACTCCTCACCTCACACATACATTGTATCCAAATATTTAAACACATAGCAAATAGGAAAACAAGTCCTAATCCCTCAAGTCAAGTTTAACCACGACACGTACCTCACTTCGATATCAACTCAAAGCCCTACCCGGGCCTTTCCTCTAGAATCCACCTCCAAACCATCCGTATATAACCAAAATCAACTCGATAACATCAAATAATGCTAAGATAATCAATTATAATACATAAAGCTAGGATTTTTATACTTTTCTCAAAAAGTCAAACAAAAGTCGACCCCAGACCACTTGGTCAAAACCTGAGATTCGGACCAAAACACAATACCCATTTACTCTCGAACCTGATTATGTAATTAGTTTCTAAATCTGAACCCAAATTAAGGTCTAAATTCCGAATTTGCAAAAATCCCAAATTCTTCCTACATCCCTAGTTTTCTACCACGGAAGAACAAAGATTAAGGCTAGAAATGGAAAAAAAAATGAGTTAAAGTATACTAACCTATGAATTGGTGATGAATTTTCTCTTTAAAATCGCCTGTAGGCCAAGCTCTAATGGAAAGATGGTGGAAAATGGGTGAAATCCCGTTTTTGAAATGGTTAAATGACTGGGCATCAGGCCTTCTCACGTTCGCAAAGGGCCTTCCACAATCGCGGAGCCCAACAACCCAATCAGCCTACACGTTCGCGAGTTACCCTCTATACTCGCGAAAGCTTATACCCAGCTACCCACGTGTTCACGATCCTAGTGTCGCGTTCGCAAAGAGTAATGGTCAGTTCCCCCTCCAAGGCCCAGTCCCAGATTCCCCTTCGGGATCGTGAGAGAGGCTTCGTGATCGCGAAGCACATGACACCAGCTACAGCAAAAATTCAAGAAACTAGAATTTTCTAAGTTCGAAACACCCATAGCCTATCCAAAACTCACTCGAGCCCTCGGGGCTCCAAACCAAACAAGCACACAAGTCCAAAAATATTATATGAACTCGCTCGCGCAGTCAAACACCAAAATAATGCCTAGAACTACGAATCAGACACCAAAATGAATGAAAGTTTCAATGAAACATAGGAACTTTCAATTTTTAAACCGGACATCCGAATCACGTCAAATCTCTTCCGTTTTGCACCAAATTTTGCAGACAAGTCATAAATACAGTAATGGACCTACACCAAGTTCCGAAACCAAAACCAGACCCGGTATCAATAGAGTCCAACTTCAGTCAAACTTTTTAATTCTATAAACATTTAAGCTTCTAGTTTTTAGTAAATTGCGATAAATTAGGCTAGCGACCTCCAAATTTAATTTCGTGCATACTCCCAAGTCCCAAATCACGTTACGGACCCACCGGGTCCGTCAAAATACGGATCCGGGTCTGCTTGCTCAAAATATTGACCAAAATCAACTCAAATGAGCTTTAAAGCACGATTTCATATTTTAATCAATTTTTCACATAAAAGCCTTCCGAAAAAAGCAAGGACTGCGCACGCAAAACGAAAAAGACTAAAAGGAGCTATTTGAGGTTTCAAAATACATAATTAATGTTTAAAACTCTAGATCACCTATCGGATCATCACAACGCGCTAAATCAAATCAAGTACCAATTAAATCATGAAACATGCTTAACTGATGTAGCATGCCAAGTTAATAAAGAACTAATTAAAGTTGCCAAGTGTTAAATTGATATGGTTCGATCAATCACATGCAATCTTATCATAAAGATTTAGTGATAAATATGATGACTAATGTGAACTAATCAAATCCAAAGAGAAAGAGTCTTTTCCCTTACAACTAAAAATAGAGATCTCCATAAAAGCAAAAAGGCATGAATCAAAAGAGGAAAAGAAATACAACCATCAAGAATCCTTTCTCCACGGTGACGATCCACGAGTCTTCCATAAATCAGGAAGACTTCTTCGCAGATGGTGATCTGCAAGTCTTTCATAAATCAAGAAGCCTTCATCTCCGGTTGTGATCCGCAACTCTTGATCATGTACTCCACATTCGTGATCAAAGTCTGGCTTCATGTTCATGATTAATTCAACAAACAAGTTTAGTGTCATGACACGAAATTCCCACTCTCGGGACCATGATGATGCCTAACATTTCACTTGCTAGGCAAGCCAATGTTAGATATAGTTCTTTGCCTTTTATAACAATTCAAATCAAATGAAAACTAATAAGCTGAACAAACTGAAATAACAGCGATATCAAAATACAATCCCAGAACTGGTGTCATGAATACACGAGTGTCTAGAGTACTACAAATTATAGTCTGAATAAAAGCATAACCGTCTGAATTGAAATAAATAACTAAGGTAATGTAGAAGAGGACTTTAAGGCTGCAAACGTTGTGTAGCTATACCTCAAGTCTCCGTCAAGTACTAGATCTGAGCAATCTACTGACTGCCGTTAGGACCAACTCCAAAATCTACACAAGAAGTGCAGAGTGTAGTATGAGTACACGGGATCCCATATACGTTGTAAGTGCCGAGCCTAACCTTGACGAAGTAGTAACGAGGCTAAGGTGGGTCCCTTAAAATAACCTGTATGCAGTAATAATAATAACAGGGAAGGAAACAAGAAATAACGGTAAAGTAGCTAAATTATGAAAATGAGCTCAATCCTCGCAATCAGAGAACCCGGTGTCACACCTCCTTTTCCGAAGGGATAGGGAGTTTTTCCAATTAAAGTGACATTAATCTAAATAGGATTATTTATTGATCCAGAGTCACCACTTGGAATAATTTATGGTATCCCAAGTCACCGGTTTATTTTAAATCTCAAATCGAGGAAATTTGACTATGTTTTAAAGTCCGCAAAACCAAAAGATCGGGTGAGAAAGTTTGTTATACCCAGAGAAAGTGTGAGGCACTCTCGAGTTCTGTGGTTTTAGCATGGTCACTCAACTATTAATAATTGGCCTAATTATCTGTTTTATTACATGTTTAAAACTATTGTGCATTTTTAACTTTCTAACCGCTTTTAATTAATTATTTGCTTTTAGGATTTATGGATTTATTTAAATAAGTCATGATGTCACACACTTATTATTCTTGTACATATTACAAGTCACACCACGTGAAACGCACCCGCGATTTATAACATGTTTGTTATTATTATTATTTGAAGTTAAGGTCGAGTTGCGTGAAAGCACACTCGAATAGGGATTATGTATCATGACTATGCCAAGGGAACCGTACTCATAGTTACGATGATTTATATATTAATCACGCCTAACGCAACTAGCATGTGTTCCTAGTTATTCATTTCCTATATTTTAGATTGTTTTGAGGCCATAAATTATGGATAATTAAATGAGTTGTATCAAAATGTATGAACTAATAGCTCATCTAAACTTTTCAAAAACTACATAGAACCAAAGGCTTAAAACCATAAACTCAATCTACGTCTCAACATCTTTCAATCACTAATTTCTATATTTGCACATTGGTAATTAAGAGTTCACTATTAATGTGACAAACACTAACCAAATGAACACTATAACAATTACATCATGAAGGAAGTAAAATAGAGAGATAAGAGATTCCTATGTGCACTCCCGACAGGAAGAAAAAATAAATTAAAAAATGAAGACGATATAATGATCTAAATTCTTCAACAAAATAATTGCACTCAACCTCAAATTAATCCACGAATTATAAAGAATATAAACTAACACAGAAAATCAAATTAACTACAAAAATTTAGTTTGTATTATTATCACCACTTAGTATAAGGAAAATAAAAGGGTTTTAACATTTTAGGTGATTACTCCTAGTTAGTTTATGGAAATGGTGTATTAACAAGTAAGCTACGGATAAGGATATTATAATTAATTAATTAAGTAATTGATAGTTTAAATTAACTAAGAGATAATGACGGAACAGAATATCAAAGGAAAACTAATACAAAGAGGCAAAATTAATCATAACCCAAAAATTTAGATGAGAGAAGATCACATTGATGCAGTAGTATTATCAAAATGGTAGAAAATAGAAGCCGACCTTTAAAGGAAAAAAGCTTTGAAATTTGATGATATATTGAATCTCCCTGAATACATCGGAGAAGAGAGTACCGATATAACTCCAATACTACCCGAACCATCAACCAAAGACCACGGACGAAGATCCTTGAAATAGGGACCTCGACGAACTTAACGGACTAAGCTCAACTTAAGAGAACAACATCAGTTAGTGAAGATGGAGCTGTTGCAGCAAGAGAGCTGACCGGAGATGGTGAAACTCCGACGAAGTACCATCAAGGCAGTGACCTCAGCAAGCTTATTTCCTCATTCTTGAAAGGATTCCACAAGCTTTATTGTATCATCATCATCATCTCCATTAGTAAGAGAAATTAAGTTACTCTTCGATACGGCTTCGCTTTTAGAAATAGTAAAATCGTGAGTAGGGATTTCATCTTCGAAAGGGAGATTTTTGGAGAAGAGGAGTTGCAACTCTTTTTTTTTTGCTATTGGAAAGGTGGGGGTGGCCGCTGGTCCTTTTTGGAATTGGCACTGAGACTGTCACGACCCAAATTCCACTAGTCGTGATGGCACCTAACCCAACCAGCTAGGTAAGCCAACTAATAACTATCCAATTCCACTAATATTAATAAGACAATTAAGCAAAAGTAATTATCTAAATCTTATACATTTCCCAATGACTGGTAGTAGAAATCATGTGCTTCTAAGAATAGAATTTACAAAGCTGATATGAAGTAAATACATCTTCTGTTTGAAAAGTACATAAATAGAGTTTTTATAAATCTAAGGCTACCATGAACAAGAGGCAACTACAATAGGAATGCAGGTACATATTCAAATCTGGCAACCATCGAGCACAACAACAGTAGCCAACATCTGCACGCAATGTGTAGTAGTGTAGTATCAGTACAACCGGCCCCATGTACTGAGTAAGTAACAAACCTAACTTTAGGTTGAAAGCAGTGACAAGTTGGAACATAGGTCGGGTCCAACACCAATAGGCAACAACGGTTTATAACAACATAAAGCAATTAAATAAAGAAGTAACTCAGAGATAAAATGCTCAACTTTTTTATAGTTTTTCGAAAATAGTTCTGTTTTTCAAGTATATCAGTGAAAACCCAACTCCATTACCAAAAATGTCGAAAATACAAGTAAATTTGAAAACTGTTAGTTTTTCCCAAAATTCCTTTCAGAAGTAAATATGATGTTTCATTTTCTTTCCAGATAGCAAGTGCAAAATACCTCCCTATGCCCATATGTCAATATATGTGAGAAGTCATGAATGACGTGATACCGTAAGACATGAGGAAAATACATCTTTATGCCTATATGTCATGTGCATGTCAAATGCGATGCAACTCAGTAATAAAACCATATGCATACTCTCAGTCCTCCCAGTCACTTAGTCCTCACAATCACTCTATCCTCCCAACCACTCGGCACTCGCACTCAGCAGGTACCTGCGCTCATTGAGGATGTGTACAGACTCTAGAGGGGCTCCTCCAACCCAAGCGCTATAACAAGCCAATCATGGCATATATCAATAAAACATGTTGCGGCATGTAGACCGATCCCATATATATACCCTCACCATCAGGCCGTTGGCCTCACTCAGTTATCAATCTCTCCAGTCTCTCGGGCTCTCAATGTCATGAAATATCAGCCCCAAAATAATGATGTGTTGTATCAATAAATAGTAACAGAAACCGAAATATGATATGCATATGAATGCATATGATTGAGTATATAATGCAATGAAAGAAATAGCTCCACGAAGAAATAAATCTCAGTGGGTCCGAATAGGATAAGAATGTAGCATAGACATGGATTCTAGCATGGATCACAACTCAATAGCTCAAGTACTTAGAAATTTCATGGTTACAAGTAAGATCAGATAACTACACAGTACTACAGAAATAACGGAGTCACATTTCACACGGTGCATGCCCATACGCCCATCACCTAGCATGTGCATCACCTCAACACCGATCACAGAGCACATAATTCGGGGTTTCATACCCTCAGCACTAAGTTTAGAATAGTTACTTACCTCGAAAAAGTCAATTCCAATACTGAGCAAGCAAACCGACGCTCCAAAAATGTCATCCCGCACGTTCCAATCTCTGAACGTCTCAAAACTAACCAAAAACAACTCAAATACATCAAACAATGCTAAAGGAACCAATCCCAATCGAAAAAGTTTGAATCTTTAATTAAAAGCCCAAAATCGGCCAAAAAGCCCAACCCGGGTCGGCGCCTCAAAACCCAATAAAACTCATAAAATTTGACAACATATTCAATTACGAGTCCAACCATACTAGTTTCACTCAAATCCAACTCCGAATCGATGTTCAAAACTTAAAAATTCACTTTATCAAATTTTAGAGAAAACCCCCAAATTTCAATTTAAAATCATCAATCAATTACCAAAAACGAAGATGGATTCATGAAATATAACTAAAATCGAGTATAGAACAGGTACCCCCAATCCATATGACAAAAATCGCCTCAAAAAATGGTCAAAATTCAAGCTTCCCAACTCAAAATATGACCAAATGAACAAACATTCGATATTAAGTACTTTTGCCCAGTTGTTTTGCCTTGTTTTGCATGTCAAACGATTCCAAAACATACTTTTGGTGCCTCCAATAGATTCCTTGTGAAATTTCAGTAAAGATAGGCTTTTGAATCACTCCATTTGACCTTAATGATAGAGATATTTTGGTTTCAATATTTGGAAATAGTGCAGATTTTTAAATACGAAGTCAGTGGCAATTTCGTAATTAATCTGAAAAATGTGGTAACCCAATTCTTAGTAAAATGACCATAAAATCCTCATACGATGTCTAAATCCAACGATTCTTTTTGATACAGATATGTAATTACGATACGGACCTAGTGCTTCAAACAAAACAGAAATCGGAGCTCATTTGTTCAATGTGGTACCATTTATGCTTGAAGAAACGACGTCGAAACATAAGAAAAATGAGCACAACACAACCCAATTGTATCCAAAACTCACCTGAGCCCCTTGTGACCCCGTACGAACATACCAAAAAGTACCATAACATGATACGGACTTACTCGAGGCCTCAAATCATGCATAACAACATCGAAACGATGAAACACACCTCAAATCAAACTTAATGAACTTTCAAACTTTCGACTTCCAAAAACTTGCGCCAAAATATATCAAATCGACTCGGAATGAACTCAAATTTTGCACACAAATCCTAATACATCATAAGGAGCTACTCCTGCCCCGAAACTACCAAGTGAAGTGCAAATGCTCAAAACAACCGTTCGGATCATTACAGAGACTGTCGTTGCTAGGTTAAGGATTTGGTAGTGTCTTCTTGTCGCGACCCAGATTTTCCACCCTCGGGAGTCGTGATGGCGCCTACTAATATAAGCTAGACAAGCCAATCCTTTAACTACTTACTTCTTTATCCAATTATTTCTTTTTAACAAATATAAGGCGGTAACATGATAACAGCGGAAGATCCAAATTTAAGCGGAAGACAACAATAAAATATATGAAATTTGTATCTATTACAAATACTTAAGTCTTAACCACCCAAAACCTGGTGTCATAGTGTCACAGATGGTCTAAGATTGCTACATACAAAGTCTAAAGAAATAACAGTATGTTGTTTCTGAATAAAAGGGAAAATGAAACAGGAAATAAGGATAGAGGGAGACGCTAGAGCCTGCGGACGTCTGCAGGACTAACTCGGGCCTCCTAATGAACAAGAATCAGCAATTCCACTGCGATCCGGAGTCTACAACACTGGGGTCTGCACAAAAGAGTGCAGAGTGTAGTATCAGCACAACTGAACACATGTGCTGGTAAGTGCCTAGCCTAACCTCGGCAAAGTCGGGACGAGGCTAGGACCAGACTACCAAATAAACCTGTGCAGTTATATAATATACAGCGGAAAGTAAAGCAGGAATAAACAAGTAAAGATGGTAGGGGGAAACATGTTGCGGGGGTATACCAGTATTAACAGTAAATCCAGAGTAACAGGCTAAGGGCAGCTTAGAATTCATAGCAAAACAAAAGAAAGCTAATATCCAAATTAAACACACTTGTACCAATAATTGTTACGGCGCGCAACCCGATCCCAATATATAACAACATTGTTGCGGCGTGCAACCCGATCCATATCATTTATCATTGTTGCGGCGTGTAACCCGATCCACATACATCATTGTTGCGGAGTGCAACCCAATCCATATATAATATTGTTGCGGCGTGCAACCCGATCCACATATAATATTGTTGCGGCGTGCAACCCGATCCACATATAATATTGTTGCGGCGTGTAACCCGATCCATATATAATATTGTTGCGGCGTGCAAACCGATCCATATATAATATTGTTGCGGCGTGCAACCCGATCCATATATAATATTAACAACAATAATAACAAGAGTCCCGACAAGGGATCAATAAGGTCTATGCTATCCTATCAAGGGATTCGACAACATAAGTAATTACGTCCCGGCAAGGGAGAAACAGCTATAACCAAATTTGTTACAACATCTAACTACCTCAGCTATAACAAAACTTCTTACAACACCTAACTACCTCAGCTATAACCAAACTCGTTACAACAGCTAACTACCTCAGCTATGACCATAATCCTTACCCAACACAAAGAATCATCAACCTAAGCATACGTAATATCAATTAAGAACACAATGGAAGGGAACCACAACTCAACAATAGCCCGGCGAGTGGGCAACATAATGATCTCTTCTCTTTCTCACTTTTACTTCACAATTCACTTCACAACTCGAGCCAATGCTCTAGAGTTCCAATTATCACTTATACTTTCACAATTCATTATACAACTGGAGTCAACGCTCTTCAATGTTCATAAGTCACAATTCTTTCAACAACTTTACACAACAAATAGAAATCTTCACCAAGGCATGTATAATACAACGAAATAATGAAAATCACAATATAAGACTCACGGTCATGCTAGATACCAACGTATAGATACTCGTCACCATGCCTATATGTCGTACTCAACAAGAAACAAATAGCAAATAGGACACAACTCCAAATCCCTCAAGCTAAGGTTAGACCGAACACTTACCTCGAACTTCCACGGCCAACTTAAGCCTCAAACACCGCCTTTCCTTTCGAATTTGGCTCTAAATCAATTGTATCTATACATAATTGACTTCATAACATCAATAAACGCTAAACAATCCAATTTCAATGCTTAATTATAGCTTTCTAATCATTCTTCCCAAAAAGTCAAAAATTGATCCCAGGCCTGCTTGGTCAAAACACGAGGTTCGGACCAAAACCCGATCACGCATTCACCCACGAGCCCGAATATATAATTTGTTTTCAAATCTGACCCCAAAACGAGGTCAAATTTCCAAATAATCAAAAAGCCCTAACTCTACCTAAATCCCTAATTTTCTACCCTTAATCACCTGTTTTAGGCCTAGAAATCTAGTGGGTGTTGATAAATATGGAAGAAAACAAGTCAAAGATTACTTACCCAAGAGGTTATGGTGAAGAAGTTCTTCAACAATCGCCCAAGAGGTGTGGAGAAGATGAAGTTTGTGAAAAATAATGAAAATCCCGTAATGTGTTATGTTTTTGGAACTTAAAATAACTGGGCGAAATTACCCATCACGTTCGCGATGGGTTAGGCCTGCTAGGCCTTCGCGTTCGCGGAGGACAGCTCGCGTTCGCGGAGAAATGACCCCTCGAGCCTTTGCGTTCGCATCCATGTGGTCGCGTTCGCGTAGGTTTAATGCCCCACCCCCTGCCCAGGCTCAATTAGCCTTCACGTTCGCGTTACTAGGCCCGTGTTCACGAAGGGAAGACCCCCCCCCCAATGCCTCGTGTTCGCTACTTGGGTTACACGTTCGCGTAGAAGGAATTTCCTTCAGCATAATTAACACATTGCGTTCGTGAGGGTCCTCCCGCGAACGCGAAGAAGGAAATATCAGAATACCAACAGCTGAAAACCTGTAACTTTTTAAGAGTTTAAAACCTTCCGAAACTCACCCGAGCCCTCGGGGATCCAAACCAAACATACGTACTAACTCGAAAGCACCATATGAACTTATCTGTGCGATCAAATCTCCAAATTAACATCATTAACATCGAATTAAACCTCAAAATCAATGAATTATTTCAAACTTCTTAAAACATCAAAATTTGCAATTTAGGTCCGAATCACGTCAAATGACATCTGTTTCTTACCAAACTTCACAGAGTTATCTTAAATCACATATAAGACTTGTACCGACGCCAGAACAAAAATACGGGCCCGATACCAATATGTTCTAATCAAAGTTTATTTCAAATTCCTTTAAACAATTTCAGAAAATAATTTTCTTTAAAAATTCATTTCTTGGGCTTAGACCTCAGAATTCAATTCCGGGCATATGACCAAGTCCCATATTTTCCTATGGATCCTCCGGGACCGTCACATCACGGGTCCGGGTCCGTTTACCCAAAACGTTGACCGAAGTCAAATTAACTCATTTTATAGTCAAAACTTATCATTTTTCATAGATTTTTCATATTTAGGCTTTCTGGCTACGCGCTCGAACTGCGCACGCAAATCGAGGTGACGTTAAATGAGGTTTTCAAGGCCTCGGAACACAGAATTCAATTTAAAAGCAAGTGATGACCTTTTGGGTCATCACATTCTCCACCTCTAAAACAACCGTTCGTCCTCAAACGGGCATAAGAAGGAAGTACCTGAGTCAGGGAAAAGATGAGGATAACGGCTCTGCATATCGGACTCGGACTCCCAGGTCGATGCATAAGGAGGCTGACCTCTCCACTGAACAAAAACAGAAGGAAAACTCTTCGATCTCAACTAACGAACCTACCGGTCTAGAATAGCTACCATCTCCTCCTCATAAGACAAGTCCTTGTCCAACTGGACAATGCTGAAATCTGACTTGGGATGGATCGCCATAATACTTCCGAAACATGGACACATGAAACACTTGATGCACGGCTGATAAGCTCGGCGGCAATGCAAGTCTATAAGCCATCTCTCCTACTCGATCAAGAATCTCAAACGGACCGTTGAACCTAGGGCTAAGCTTGCCCTTCTTCCCAAATCTCATCACGCCCTTCATAGGTGATACTCGGAGCAATACCCGCTCACCAACCATTAAAGCCAAATCTCGAACCTTGCAGTCGGCATAACTCTTTTGCCTGGACTGAGTTGTACGAAGCCTATCCTGAATAATCCTTACCTTGTCCAAGGCCTCATGAACCAGATCTGTACCCGACAATCGAGTGTCTCCCGGCTCAAACCATCCAACCGGGGAACAACACCGCCTACCATATAAAGCCTCATAAGGAGCCATCTGGATACTCGATTGGTAGTTGTTGTTGTAGGCAAACTCTGCTAACGGCAAAAACTGATCCCACGAGCCTCCAAAGTCAATGACACAAGCTCGGAGCATATCCTCCAAAATCTTAATAGTCCGCTCGGACTGCCCGTCCGTCTGAGAATGAAATGTTGTGCTCAACTCAACCCGTGTTCCCAACTCTAGCTGAACTACTCTCCAGAAATGTGAGGTAAACTGTGTACCTCGGTTCAAAATAATAGACTCGGGCACACCATGAAGACGATTAATCTCTCGGATATAGATCTCAGCTAACCTATCAGAAGAATAAGAGACTCCCATAGGAATGAAATGCACTGACTTGGTCAGCCTATCAACAATAACCTACACTGCATCGAACTTCCACCGAGTCTGTGGGAGTCTAACAATGAAATCCATAGTGATCCGCTCCCACTTCCACTCAGGAAGCTCAATCCTCTGAAATGAACCACCAGGCCTATGATGCTCGTACTTAACCCGCTGACAATTCAAACACCGAGCCACATATGCAACGGTATCCTTCTTCATTCTCCGCCACCAATAATGCTGCCGTAAATCCTGATACATCTTCGCGGCGCCTGGATGAATAGAGTACTGACAGCTATGGACCTCCTCTAAAATCAACTCTCGGAGCCCATCCACATTAGGGACAGAAACTCGACCCTGCAATCTCAAAACTCCATCATCATGTAAGGTAACCTGCTTGGCACCTCCACACTGCACCGTATCTATAAGGAGACACAAATGGGGATCATCATACTGTCGATCACGGATACACTCCAATAATGAAGAACGAGTGACTGTGCAATCTAACACACAGCTGGGCTCAGAAACATCCAACCTCACAAACTAATTAGCCAAAGCCTGAACATCCAAAGCAAGCGGTCTCTCACCGATCGGAATATAAGCGAGACTGCCCATACTGGCTGACTTCCTACTCAAAGCATCAGCCACCACATTGGCCTTTCCTGGATGATATAAGATAGTGATATCATAATCTTTCAACAACTCCAACCACCTCCTCTATCTCAAATTCAACTCCTTTTGCTTGAACAAATACCGAAGAATTTTGTGATCCGTGAACACCTCACATGCCACGCCATACAGATAATGCCTCCCAATCTTAAACACGTGAACAATGGCTGCCAAATCTAAATCATGAACCGGATAGTTCTTCGCATAAATCTTCAACTGCCGCGAAGCATAGGCAATGATCTTGCCATCCTGCATCAATAATGCACCAAGCCCAATACGAGACGCATCGTACTAAACTGTATAAGGCCCTAAACCGGTGGGCAAAACCAACACCGGTGTCGTAGTCAAAACTGTCTTGAGCTTCTGGAAGCTCGCCTCACACTCATCCGACCATCTGAACTGGGCACCCTTCTGGGTCAACTTGGTCATCGGGGCTGCGATAGATGAGAACTCCTCCACGAACCAACGATAGTAGCCTGTCAATCCCAAGATACTCCGAATTTCTGTAGCTAATGCTGGTCTAGGCCAGTTCTTGACTGCCTCAATCTTCTTCAGATCAACTTGAATACCCTTTGCTGATACAACATGACCCAGGAATGCAACTGAACTCAACTAAAACTCACACTTTGAGAACTTAGCATATAACTGACTATCCCTCAAGGTTTGAAGAACCACCCTAAGATGCTTCTCGTGCTCCTCCCGGCTGCGGGAATATATCAATATATCATCAATGAAGATTATAACAAACAAATCCAACTAAGGCCTGAACACTTGGTTCATCAAATCCATAAAAGCTATTGGGGCATTTGTCAACCCGAATGACATAACCAAGAACTCATAATGCCAGTACCAAGTGCGAAAAGCTGTCTTAGGGACATCGGATGCCCTAATTCTCAACTGATGGTAGTCAGATCTCAAGTCAATCTTCGAAAATACCTTGGCACCCTGAAGCTGATCAAACAAATCATCAATCCTCGACAATGGATACATATTCTTGATTGTAACCTTGTTTAACTGTTGGTAATCAATACAATCGATCCATGCTTCTTCTTAACAAACAACACCGGCGCACCCCAAGGCGAAACACTATGTCTAATGAAACCCTTCTCAAGCAAGTCTTGCAACTGCTCCTTCAACTCTTTCAACTCAGGCGGGGCCATACGATACGGCGGGATAGAAATGGGCTGAGTGCCCGAAGCCAAATCAATGCAGAAATCAATATCCCTGTCGGGTGGCATACCCGGCAGGTCTGAAGGGAATACCTCAGGAAACACATGAACAATGGGCACAAAATTAATAGAAGGAACCTTAGCACTAGAATCATGAACATATGCCAAATAGGCCAAACACCCCTTCTCGACCATATGCCGAGCCTTTACATAAGAGATAACACTACGGGTAGAATGACCAGAAGTCCCTCTCCACTCTAAATGAGGCAAACCCGGTAAAGCTAAGGTCACGGTCTTGGCATGACTGTCCAAAATAGCATGGTAAGGTGATAACCAGTCCATCCCTAATATGACATCGAAATCAACCATGTTCAGAAGAAGCAAATCTACACGAGTCTCAAGACCTCCAGTCACTACTATACATGAATAATGGAAACGATCCACCACAATAGAATCACCCACCAGTGTAGACATATAAATAGGGGAACTTAAAGAATCACTAGGCATGACCAGATACGATGCAAAATAAAACTGAAGCTTCTCTACCACAAACCAGAACAATACCTGCACCTCCACCTCTAATACCTTTACCTCTACCTCCAGCATCTCTACCTCCGCCTCTAATTCCTCTACGTCCACCTCCAACTAACTGAGCGGGCTGGACGAGTCCCTCAATGAACCTCCTCACTCTCTCTCACAGTGGAAAGTATGATAAGAGCATGACGATCCAAGTCGAGGAATATGATCTCGTACTGAGTAACAGTCATAGAACCCTGCTGGAGACACTCAAACTGCCTCCGATAGACCTCTCTCTAAGTGATGTGGAGAAACTCCTCCAGAAATAATTGCGTGAACTATTCTCAAGTCAAAGCTGATGACCTGACTGGTATAGCTAATCAATAATCCCTCCAACAGGTCTTGGCGGATCCAAACAAGCAAAAAGTAGCAAAATTCGGCCCCATTGGTCTCCACGATCCCCATGTTCCTGAGAACCTCATGACGGCTGCCTAGATAATCTTGGGGGTCCTCAGAAGATGCACCGCTGAAAGTAGTAGTGAAGATCTTGGTGAAACTTATCCAACCTCCATAAAGCCTACGAAGACGTAGCTGATCTATCACCGGTCTGTGCTGCTGCTCGGTTGAAGAAGCGATATATGACCTCTCCATTCGTGAAAGGACAAGAGTAGAGGATTTCAATTTAGAATGGAGAGATCAAAATCGCACGAGGAGAAAGAATAGATGTGAAGTTTTTCCTAACCCTGTAGCCTTTGGGGGATAAATACAGACGTCTCCGTACCGATCCCTCAGACTCTACTGAGCTTGTCTGTGAACTGTGAGACCCATGTAACCTAGAGCTCTGATACCAACTTGTCACGACTCCTGAGGGTTGAAAATCCGGGTCGTGACACTTCTCCAATTAGGTTAGGGTTTGGGTATAATGTGTATTTTTTATGGGAGGGAAAATGATTCTCGGCCTTTGGATTGAAAGAGTTTTAACGACTGAAATATCATCTTTATTTCTAAAAGGGCTGATGGGTCAAGCTATTTGGGCTGTGTTAATCCAAATTTTGGCTCAAAATTTGGGATTTCAACTCTTAAAGTCCATCAATTAAGAAACTTAATCCTTTTTCCATTAATATAATTTTAAAATATACTATTAAATATTAAATCAATTCCAATTAATTAAGGTAAACTATATGAAACTATTTATGTTTTCTTCAATTTATATTTTAGAGTAAAAAGTAGAGAAAATAGGCTAAAGGCATGATAAAATTAAAATACTATAAACATAAATATACTAATCGACCTTAAACTAAGGATAAAAATATTATTGTGTTTTTAAATTATAATTAGAAGTAAAAATTGACTAAATAAAGTTAAGTTAAATAAATATTTTAAACACTAAAAATAGCTCAAAAACATGATGGGTCAAAAATTACGTGCTTACAGCTGCCCCTCTTTGCTTGGAAACATGAAATATTTTTTTAGCAAAGAAACAAGGAAGCGATGTAATTGATTTCTGACCCGACACTTACCCAAAACAAAACAAAGATGGATAAAAGATTGTGACCGAGACCTGCTATCTGAGCTGCCAACATATCCTTGGCTATAAAAAAATTAGGCCACATGTAGTTCAGAGCAAATGAAGTGACGGAGTATGTGGAGAGGATGAAAGAGTCGAGTGAGGTATCGTTTGAGGCTCCGGTCCGCGGTCCCTGCCGTTACATCATAAATTGAAAGCTAAAGGAACTAAACAAGCCTATTAGCTATGAGTTACAAGATTCGTATCTATAAGTCTTCTGAAGCTTGATCTTGAGTCTTGAATAGTTGTTCATGCAGACTTTTGATTTGAACCTTGATACTTGCAAGCTGCAGGTACTAGTTTATTCTTCTACGGCTTCTTCTGGTAAAAACGGGGAATGCAGTGCTCGTGACTTCAGCCATGTCTTGAGCAGTTCACATCTTTCATCTGCTTCTACATTTTGGATTTACTTCTTTTTTTTCTTTTCTTTTATTCTGGATTGAGACTTCTTCTTTTGGTCATCTCGAACCTTGTGCCACGAGGTAGAACCTGCTCAGACACCCAAAACAGACAAACGAACAAAAATTTTCTACCCCAGCTTTCACTAGAAAAATTTCGTGAGTTATTTGTAGCAAAACTTTATACTATTGATGAGGGATGCAATGATGAGAGTAAAATTAAAGACTCGACTAGGATGTACGTTTCCTGTGATATCGACTAAACTAAAAATTGACCTTATTCTCCAGGCGGTACCCCTGAACTCAAGAAAAATTAGAGATTAAAACATAAGGAAACTAGAACTGACCCTATTCTCCAGGTGGGACCCCTGAACTCAAGGAAAGCTAAAGACTAACGACTTAAGGAAACTAAAACTGGCCCTACTTTCTTGGCGAACCCCCTGAACTCAAGGAAAACTAAAGATTAACGACTTAGGAAAACTAAAGCTGGCCCTATTTTCCAGGCGGGACCCCTGAAATCAAGGAAAACTAAAGACTAACGACTTAAAGAAACTAAAAGTGGCCCTATTTTCCAAGTGGAACCCCTGAACTCAAGGAAAAATAAAGACTAACTGTCACACCTCCTTTTTACGCACCCGAGAGGGTACAAGGGAATTTTTCCAATTAAAGGACAATCGAAACGGGATTTATTCATTTTATTTCAGAGTCGCCACTTGGGAGATTTTAGGGTGTCCCAAGTCACCAATTTTAATCCCGAATCAAGGAAAAGGATGACTCCATATTACAGTCTGCGTACCAGAAATCCGGATAAGGAATTCTATTAACCCGGGAGAAGATGTTAGGCATTCCCGAGTTCCGTGGTTCTAGCACGGTCGCTTAACTGTTATATCCGGCTTGATTATCTGATTTTATACAAATGTGAACTTATGTGCTAATTTTAACTCTTGGCCGCTTTTATTATTATTTTTTACGAGAATTGCAACGTCGTAAAAATATATCTCGAACCACGTTACATTAATGCACCCGTGGTTATTGACATATCTCGACTCGGTTGAGATTTGGATTTGGGTCACATAAATGTGCACCCGAATTAAGAAAAATAAATTATTAAGACGCGCCTAAAGCAACTAACGTAGTGTTATTTTGGGGAAGGCCGCAAAATTCGCTAAACGGCCTGTCCCGAATTCTAAGTATTTTAATATATACATTCGGAGGGCCCCGCAGTTTGTGCATTTTTGTTTGTCGAGGCTCGTCTCATTCATTATTTTTAAAAGAAATTTGCAACGTCATGGAAATGCATCTCAAACCACGCCACAATCAATATACCCGTGATTAGAGACACATTTCGATTTCGTTGAGATTTGGATTTGGGTCACAAAAATGTGCACCCAAGTTTAAGGAGATAACATTATTAAATACGCGCCTAAAGCGACTAGGGTATCATTGTTTTGGGTAGGGCCGTGAAATTTTCTAAACGGCCTGTCCCGAATTCTAAGCATTTAATACATACATTTAACGAGGGCCCCACCATTTATGTATCTATCCAGCGAGGCTCATCTCATTTAATTAAAAGGATAATCTTAGCATGACTATAATTTTCTACTTTGTTCATCTCTAAAATGACGGAGAGCAAAAGATCCTAGCCCCATTTCATACTTAAAGTATTTGTAGTCGAACCCCAAACAAGAGATAAAATTTATGAGTTTCCAAATACAAAAGCACGTGTGGGCTTGGGTCCAACGCATATGGTATTACACTGGACTTGGCTGTCCTTATTCCGATATTAGCCTAACTGCTTGTTCTTATGCTAATTCGTGAGTTTGCAAACTGGAAGATAAAATGATACTATTTCCTTTAACAGTCTACTGTAAGTTTAAAATAGGCTAATCTGTTGTCATGAAAGGACTTTAAGATCAAGTTTTAGTCCTGATTCGAACCATTTGGTATACTGAGATTAGACTATTACGACAATTAGAAGTCCATTTACTTGATTCAAGTCTAACATGCATCTTTACAAACGTCATGAAATAAGCAGGATGATTTCTAGCCTCATATCCCTCTAAGGACTTACCTAGGGAGTTCATAAGCTAATTATACAGTTCCATGGAAGGAAATTACATATTATTGATACACAAAATGGTTTAAGTACAATCGGCAGAAAAACTAAATTCAGTTTATAACTTCAACTTCTTCATGTGTGTATTCATGATTCAAATGTCAACTTCAAACATGGAATTACATCGACTTAGTATGTGTACCTGGATTCAGATAACCAAACAAAAGAAAAGGAAGGATGTCAGCAGCAAGCAACCAAGCAGCAGTCACAGCAGTAACAGACAGCAACAACACAACAACAAACAACCAGCCACAAGTGTCACCAACAGTCCACAGACAGCCAACAACAGTTTCCACAACAAGGAAAACCAACAGGTGGTCGAGCACCAAACAAACACTCCCAGACACAGTGTAATAAGATGCGGCCAAGAAAACCAGAATGTTCAATGCAGTAGCAGCAGAAAATCAATAAACACAAAAACTCAGCAAACAACCAACAGCAATCAGCAAAGACAGCTCGACCAACTTCAACTCTTACACAGTTTTCAGATGATACTTATTCACAGTATTCTGAAATTTCTTTCTATTTTTTTTTCTTTCTCTGAAGACTAAAAGTCCAGCCCCTTTTTTAGTTCTGCAACAGCTTATTTATAAGCCAACAATCCAGTGCAGTCAAGCTGCCTGGATTCTGTCAGTTGCAATCTGCCCATACCCCTTAACTCCCCATGCCTAAAGGCATTTTTCTTGGTAAACTTAATCAGCCCCCATGCTTTGTCCTATTGCTCTAATCAAGAGTTATGGGTTTAAAGTATTCATTTAATTCCCATGCTCTTGTGTTTTGTTCCCCATTAATAGTATTTTAATTAACACTTGACAGCTTCTTCTAATCCTGAACACTTAGTCAGATTTTCCAGTTCGAATCCCCCCTCCCACAGCTAACAAACCAACCTATAATCAGTACAAACAAACCTTCAACAAAACTAGCCAGTAACTGGCTGTGAAACTAACCTAAATCACTCAGTTAGGTCGTTTGTTATTTAATACTGTGAAACTAACGTCAAGCATGTGACGAGTCGACTTTACGAGTTATAACGTATACTAATTAGCCGCTGATCGACTGAACTCAAAACAGAACAAATGAGTGACTCAGGCATTTTTACGGACAACGATGGAACTTTACGACACTTAATTATTTGACGACGTTACTCAAATCGACTATACGAACTAACATACGTAACAATTAAACGACTAACAACATAGACTAAACAGGGTACCAATTTATTTCAACACTCGGGCCATTTCATTATGCAGTTTGTGAAACTTAACTAACCGACAATATCAATCGAAGCGACTAAACATCTTATAACACTTAACTAATATTCGAGAAAAGAAATCGACCAAACAAAAGGGTCTTTGGAGACGGACAGAGAATAATCAAAAACAAACTAAACAAAACCATAAACATATGCATAACACCTAAACAAAAAACAAGAAAGGGCGATTACATCGGAAACTTACCTCAAACGAAAACAGGTTTAGTTTTTTAGGGTTCTTGAACTCAGATTTGGGATTTGACAAGTTATGCTTGTATTTGACCGGAACCAAAGCTAGTTAAGGCCTGAGGGACGTTAGGGGAGTGACCAGGGTGAATATGGGGTGGTTTGGTGTAGATCTAGGTTTGGTCTCGGATCTTCGAATGAAGATTCGAGACGTTCGGGTGAGATTCGAGGTAACCTGAGTGTGGATTTGGAGAGGGGGGGTCATGGTGGCTCAGGGGTGTTAGACTCACGGCCAACGGCATCGTTGCCACCGACTTTCAGGTGAAGGGGTGGGGTGGCGGCTAGGGTTTGGGTGTTAGGGTTGGTCAGGGAGACGATGAAGCCGGGGGGGGTGTTTTGGATAGGGGCCGGGGTAACCAAGTTGGGGATTTATATATGATTTTGAAGTTTAGATCCTGGCCGTCGGATCATGCGAGATCAAGGGCCAGGATCTACTCTTTGAAGAGAGACGACGTCGTTCGGGGGCTGATAGTGGGTTGAGACCGGGTAGGGGATTGGATCGGGTTAAATTTGCCGGGCTTAGGGGAAGGCCTAGATCCGTTGGATCAAGGGGTTGGACGGCTCAGATCAATTGCCTAAGACGATGTCGTTTAGGGTTGAATGAGTGGCCTGATCGGGACCGTTCATTCGAATCAAATCAACGGCTCAGCACAGGGACGCTGATACGGCGTCGTTTGGGACGTACCCGGGCAGCTTATGTTTGGACTGGACCTGTGTCCTGGTTTTGGGCCTGATTTTAATTCATTTTTGGCCCAAACCAATTTCCTTACTCTTTTCTTTTTGTTTTCTAATTTTAAAAAAAATGAAATTAAAAACCATCATTAATGTAATCACTTAACCCAATTATCACACACATATGAAAATATTTAAGTAGGTTAAATCACAACCCAGAATAAAAGATGCATATATATTTTTTGGATTTTCTTTTAATGATCGAATTACGGTTTAATTACACATGACATACATATTTTGTATTTCGTTTTGGTAAATTTAAACGAAAAATGGACAGAACCAACAAATGACTGCCAACACGTGTCACGCAAAAATCGAAAAATTGTATAGCGAGGCCATTTGCCATTATTTTTATTTCTTTTTGGAGTGATTGTCCGCAAAGCAAAAATCACGTGCTTACAGCTGCCCCTCTTTGCCCGAAGACACGAAGGGTTTTCGCGCAAAGATAAAGCGAGCGATTTTTGCTCGTCCGAGTACTCCGTGTGAAGCATTTTTTGAAAAAAGATTTGACCGAACCTTTGCTTCCGAGGTTTCCTACATATCTTGGGGCTGAACAGGAATCAGGTCAATGTAGTTCGGGAAATTTTGGTAGCTGGGACTACCGTGTGACTGTAGTGTTTGCCGCTGTTGTGTGCTGCTTACATGCTGCTGTAGGATGTTACCGCTTACCGATCTCCTTGTTACATTGTTCTAAAAGGAAAAACAAAAAGCTAGGCTAGATCTCCTCTATCTTCAACTTGTTCTTGTCGCCTTGCTTTCTTGTCGACTTGCGTTTTCCTCCGATGCTTTTATTTTGTGAACTTGAGGGATGGTACTGGCCTTTTTCTCTTCCGAGTACCAGTTTTCATCATTTTTCTTGGTCCGCTGGGTATATGTCCTTCTTCATTAAGCTTTTCAATGATTCCTTCGGTGGTAAAGCTTTCTTCATCAGATTTGTTGTGCTGGGCATGGTCTAATGTTCACAAGCCGCTTCTTTTAAAACGCGTCCTTTTGACTCGTGCGCCTGAGTTTGCAACCTTCTGCTTCCCGGTGCGGGGGATTTTTGTTGTTTCCTGTTGGATATTCCTGCTGTAACCTTTGGCCTTCCGGTGGGGTTACTGCTCTCAAAATCTGAAATATTTAAACTAAAACATGAAAAGTATTCCTCTCGTTATACAGGTGGGCGCCTATTTAAACTAAGACATGAAAATTATTCCTCTCGTTATACAGGTGGGTGTCTATTTAAACTAAGACATGAAAATTATTCCTCTCGTTATACAGGTGGGCGCCTATTTAAACTAAGACATGAAAATTATTCCTCTCGTTATACAGGTGGGCGCCTATTTAAACTAAGACTGAAAATTATTCCTCTCGTTATACAGGTGGGCGCCTATTTAAACTAAGACATGAAAATTATTCCTCTCGTTATACAGGTGGGCGCCTATTTAAACTAAGACTGAAAATTATTCCTCTCGTTATACAGGTGGGCGCCTATTTAAACTAAGACATGAAAATTATTCCTCTCGTTATACAGGTGGGCGCCTATTTAAACTAAGACTGAAAATTATTCCTCTCGTTATACAGGTGGGCGCCTATTTAAACTAAGACATGAAAATTATTCCTCTCGTTATACAGGTGGGCGCCTATTTAAACTAAGACTGAAAATTATTCCTCTCGTTATACAGGTGGGCGCCTATTTAAACTAAGACATGAAAATTATTCCTCTCGTTATACAGGTGGGCGCCTATTTAAACTAAGACTGAAAATTATTCCTCTCGTTATACAGGTGGGCGCCTATTTAAACTAAGACATGAAAATTATTCCTCTCGTTATACAGGTGGGCGCCTATTTAAACTAAGACTGAAAATTATTCCTCTCGTTATACAGGTGGGCGCCTATTTAAACTAAGACATGAAAATTATTCCTCTCGTTATACAGGTGGGCGCCTATTTAAACTAAGACTGAAAATTATTCCTCTCGTTATACAGGTGGGCGCCTATTTAAACTAAGACATGAAAATTATTCCTCTCGTTATACAGGTGGGCGCCTATTTAAACTAAGACTGAAAATTATTCCTCTCGTTATACAGGTGGGCGCCTATTTAAACTAAGACATGAAAATTATTCCTCTCGTTATACAGGTGGGCGCCTATTTAAACTAAGACTGAAAATTATTCCTCTCGTTATACAGGTGGGCGCCTATTTAAACTAAGACATGAAAATTATTCCTCTCGTTATACAGGTGGGCGCCTATTTAAACTAAGACTGAAAATTATTCCTCTCGTTATACAGGTGGGCGCCTATTTAAACTAAGACATGAAAATTATCTTTCAAAACGAATTCTTAGAAAGAACAATGAAAGGGATAGAAAAAAGGAGGAAAATCTTTCTGAACCAATACTTGGTGGAAAAAGGAAAAGAGAAAAACTTATCTGGACGACATGACTGGTCCTTGTGATCATGACGTGCACCATAGATTCCCGACCCAGTCTATTTGTATCAATCAACTTGCCTGATGACCCTACTTGCTTGGGATAAATGGGCGTCCATTTCTTTGCGAACGTGGATCCTTTTGCTGATCTGTCTTGTCGCCTCATAGTGCCTTTCGAGGGGTTTTCACTAATGAGGCTCTCTCTTTTCTCTCAGCTCCCGGCGCCTTATGGTGCCTGTGAAGGTTTTCACCGATAAGACTCTCTCATTTTATATCCCTCATCTTTCGTCGCCTTGTGGTGCCTGCGAAGGTTTTCACCGCCAAGACTCTCTCATTTTATTTCTTCAACGGAGGATTGGAGTGCTGCCGATATGATCCTCTCTTGTGGAGATTCCTGTGGACTATCAATTCATTTCCAGTTTTATGATCCTCTTCTTCACCGGGGATCAGTGTACTGTTCTCGGCTTTATTTGCCTGACTTGGCACCTCTTGGGTATTGATCGGGAGGTCTTTTGGACGTCGATGTGGGTTTTGGTGTGGGGTTAAAGAAAGGCTATCAAAAAAATGAAATAACTTTAATGGGTGACCCGCTACAACTTTCGGAATCAAACCTTTGTTGAAACTTTAAAACATAACCTCTGCCCCAGTTTTCTTGCTTGGGGGATTTTATTTTTTACTCTATGTTGAGCTATGTGCATTACGCAGCCTATTACGCACACTTATGGACATTATGCACACTATGACCGAGCCGTGAGGCGCCTACGTATCCTCTTTGAGGAATCAGGTCAAACGTAGTTCCCACGGTTTGTGATTTTTATCTTCTTCTTTTTTTTTCTTTCTTTTTTTTTTCTTCTTCTTTTTTTTTCTTAAAAATTTTCTCTTCTTCTTCTTCTTTCTATTTTCATATCTTTTCCGTTAGTGATTCCAAAAGAGGGGTATGAAAGAATAACTTAAGGCTCAAAAGGGGGAAACAAGGGTAAAAAGTGTTTGGATAGAAGAAAGAATTGCCTCCGTCATTTCATTATCCAATAAGTACCAAGTACAAACAAACGAACCAATAATTGCCATAATCAAAGAAATTACGCATAATATCTCTTGACTGCATCCGAATTGATAGCCATGTCAACACATCTTCCCTCGATATCCGTCAAACACAAAGCTCCATTGGACAATACTCTGGTCACGATATAAGGCCCTTGCCAATTTGGGGCGAACTTGCCTTTTGCCTCGACCTGGTGTGGGAGGATCTTCTTCAATACCTGCTGCCCTACTTCAAACTTCCTGGGGCGTACCTTCTTATTATATGTTCTCGCCATTCTCTTCTGATACAGCTGACCATGGCACACTGCTGCCAATCATTTCTCGTCTATCAAGCTCAACTGTTCCAATCGAGCTTTGACCCATTCATCATCATCAATCTCGGCTTCAGCGACAATCCGGAGGGACAGAATTTTGACCTCCACCGGTATTACGGCCTCAGTTCCGTACACCAACAAATAAGGAGTTGTACCTATGGAAGTCCGGACGGTAGTGCGGTAACCCAACAAAGCAAAGGGTAATCTCTCGTGCCATTGTCTGGACCCTTCCACCATCTTTCGCAGTATCTTCTTGATGTTCTTATTGGCTGCTTCGACCGCTCCATTCGCCTTGGGACGATATGGGGTGGAATTGCGGTGTGTAATCTTGAATTGTTGGCATACCTCTCTCATCAGGCTGCTGTTAAGATTCGCACCGTTATCCGTGATGATTACTTTTGGGATCCCAAATCTGCAGATGATATGGGAGTGCACAAAATCCACCACTGCCTTTTTAGTTACCGACTTGAAGGTTTTAGCCTCAACCCATTTGGTGAAGTAGTCAATGGTTACTAGAATGAACCTATGACCGTTGGATGCTGCTGGCTCGATAGGTCCAATGACATCCATGCCCCATGCAACAAACGGCCAGGGTGCTGATATCGTATGTAACTCTGTTGGCGGAGAATGAATCAGATCTCCATGTATCTGACATTGATGGCATTTCCTCACGAAAGTGATACAGTCATGTTCCATGGTGAGCTAATAATACCCTGCCCTAAGGATCTTCCTTGTCAATACATATCCGCTCATATGTGGCCCGCAAACTCCAGCATGTACCTCTGCCATAACCGTCATGGCTTGACCGGCATCTATACATCTCAACAATCCCAAATCCAGGGTTCTTTTGTACAAATCTCCTCCGCTGAGGAAGAAACCATTCGACAAACGCCGAAGGGATCTTTTTTGGTCTCCAGTGGCCTGATCCGGATATATCCCCATTCTGAGGTATTCCTTGATATCGTGAAACCAGGGCTCGCCATCTGCTTCCTCTTCTACGGCGTTGTAATAAGCGTGCTGATCACGGACCTGGATGTGCAGAGGATCAACATACATTTTGTCAGGGTGGTGCAACATTGATGCTAAGGTGGCCAATGCATCCGCAACCTCGTTATGAACTCTCAGGATATGTTTGAACTTCACCGATCGAAATCGCTTGCTCAGATCATGCAAGCATTGTCGATATGGTATGAGTTTCAGATCCCGCGTTTCCTATTCACCCTGAATCTGATGTACCAAGAGGTCCGAGTCTCCCAAGACCAAGATGTCTTGGACATCCATGTCCGCAGCCAATCGTAGACCCAAAATGCAAGCTTCATACTCGGCCATATTGTTGGTGCAATAGAAGCGTAGTTGAGCCGTAACAGGATAATGGCGTCCTGTTTCAGAAATGAGTACTGCTCCTATTCCAACCCCTTTCGCGTTTGCAGCTCCATCGAAGAAAAGCTTCCAACCCGGTTCCTCGGGTAACTCCAGCTCATTTGTATGCATTACCTTTTCGTCGGGAAAATACGTTCTTAAAGGCTCGTATTTTTCATCGACGGGATTCTCTGCCAAATGGTCGGCCAGCACCTGGGCTTTCATGGCTGTCCTTGTCACATAGACGATATCGAACTCTGTGAGCAGAATTTGCCATTTTGCCAACCTCCCTGTGGGCATAGGTTTCTGAAAGATATACTTCAATGGGTCCAAACGGGATATGAGATAAGTAGTATACGAGGACAGGTAGTGTTTCAACTTCTGAGCTACCCAAGTTAGGGCGCAGCATGTTTTCTCGAGTTGAGTGTACTTGACTTCATATACTGTGAATTTCTTGCTAAGATAGTAGATGACCTGCTCCTTCCTTCCTGTGTCATCATGTTGCCCCAGTACACAACCAAATGAATTTTCCAGGACCGTCAGATAAAGAATTAAGGGCTTCCCTGGCTTAGGCGGGACCAATATGGGTGGATTAGACAGATACCCTTTGATTTGGTCGAAAGCCTCTTGACACTCTGCCGTCCAACTTACCACAGCATCCTTTCTCAGCAGCCGAAATATGGGCTCACAAGTTGCTGTGAGTTGAGCGATGAACCTGCTGATGTAATTGAGTCTACCCAGCAAACTCATTACCTCTGTTTTGTTCTTTGGCGGTGGCAAATCTCGGATGGATTCGATTTTGGATGGGTCTAACTCAATCCCCCGTCGACTGACGATGAATCCTAACAGCTTTCCTGACGGAACCCCGAAAATCATACCTTCAAAGTCTTTGGAAGAATCTCCTTAGGTCTGCTACATGGTCTTCCTGACGCCAAGACTTTATGATCACATCATCTACGTACACCTCAATTTCTTTATGTATCATGTCGTGAAACACAGCAGTCATTGCTCGCATGTACGTTGCCCCGGCATTCTTCAGTCCGAACGGCATTACCCGATAGCAGTAAGTTCCCCATGGCGTGATAAATGCTGTCTTTTCCGCATCTTCCTCGTCCATTAGGATCTGATGATATCCCGCATAGCAATCCACAAAGGATCCGATCTCGCGCCCAGCGCAATTATCGATCAGGATATGAATGTTGGGCAACGGATAATTGTCCTTGGGACTTGCTTTGTTGAGATTGCGGTAGTCGACGCACACCCTGATTTTCCCATCCTTCTTTGGAACTAGCACCACATTGGCCAACCACTCGGGATATCGAGTGACCCGAATGACCTTCGCCTGCAACTGTTTAATCACCTCTTCTTTGATCTTTACACTCATTTCTGTTTTAAATTTCCTTAATTTTTGCTTGACCGGAGGTTATGCCGGGTTAGTGGGCAATTTGTGAACCACTAAATTGGTGCTTAATCCTGGCATATCGTCATATGACCATGCAAAAACATCTTTGAATTCCATGAGGGTTTTGATCAATTCTTCCCTGACACTCGGCTCAATATGGATGCTGATCTTGGTTTCTCGGATATTATCAGCGTCTCCTAGATTCACAGCCTCAGTTTCATTTAGGTTAGGTTTGGGTTTTTCTTCAAATTGGCACAGTTCTCAGTTTATCTCTTCGAAGGCTTCATCTTCGTCACATTCAGAGTCATCGTCGCAAACGACCTCTTGTATCATTAAGTCGGATTCAGATTGATTTATTAGACTAGGTCGAAGATCCGCTGTGCATGCCATGTCATTAGAACCAGTAAAAAGAGAACTGTTCAGAGAGAAAAAGAACAAAACAAAAATTAAAATGGGACAAAAGAAGAGAACTTTATTAAACTTGCGGGAAAGAAGGGTTCACACTTTTACAAAACAAAAGTAAAATTTGGATTACACCCTGGAATAATCCGAACAAAACGAAACAAACAAAACATAAATCAAAGCCTACTACCAAGACTCCCCTCGGACAGGAAGAGGAGTAACCGTCCAATTGTTGGTTTTGGCCTCAGGCCCCACAAACTGTATCTCTGCTCTGCTGGAACCTTCTCCATCTTCTACCATACTGACATCAGCGAATAGCCTCTCGAAACTCTGATTCAGGTCCCCATCCATACCAATCAATGGTCCTAGAATCTTTGGGACCGGTGGCCCTTTGGCGCTTGCTCTGACAAAAGATCTTGAGAGACGTGGCACGGGTTTGGGAAGATACCAAACTTTCTTCTTCATTTTCCGCGCTTGCTTTACATCTGCTGCGGTTGGTTTGAACCCCAATTCCAAAGTTTCCAGATTTTTAGGCAGGGAAACAGGTTGGACAATCCCCTGAAGCTCGACTCCCAGGCCCTTTCCCGGCACAAATCCGTTACCCAGCATTTCCGAAACCATCATGACTGTCGCGGAAGCTACCCTAGGGTGCGGGATGATTTCTCCTTCAGAAATTTTGTTTGCCGACACTGTATCAAAGATCTGGTAGACCTAGGGACCTTTGTCATCATCGGTCTCTATGAAAGGTACAATGGCGCCACCCATGGTGCACGCCGTGTCCTCGCCGTGTAGCACGACCTCTTGTCTTTCCCACTCGAACTTCACCATCTGATGTAGGGTGGAAGGCACTGCTTTGGCTGCATGAATCCATGGTCGTCCTAACAGAAGGTTATAAGATACTGTGGCGTCTAGCACCTGGAACTCCATGGTGAACAGGACTGGACCGATGGTCAATTCAAGTACAACATCCCCTACAGTGGCTGTTACGTTTCCATCAAATCCACGGACACAGATGCTATTCTTGCGGATATTTCCGTGGTCGATCTTTAACTGGTTCAGAGTGGATAATGGGCAGATATTGGCACTTGAACCGTTATCCACCAATACCCGAGTAACTACCGAGTTTTCACATTTGACAGTTAGGTAGAGAGCTTTATTATGCTCTGTACCTTCCATCGGCAGGTCATCATCTGAGAATGTTACCCTGTTCACCTCGAAAATCTTGTTGGCAATGGTTTCCAGGTGGTTCACAGAAATCTCGTTGGGCACATGAGCTTCGTTCAATATCTTCATCAAGGCCCGACGATGCTCCTCAAAATGGATCAGTAATGACAGCAGCGAGATCTGGGCCGGTGTCTTCCTCAACTGTTTGACCACGGAGTAGTCCTGCACTTTCATCTTTCTTAGGAACTCCTCAGCCTCTTCTTTAGATACAGGTTTTTTGGTTGCAACTGGGTTGGTTTTCCTTAACTCCACCGGAGCAAAACACCAACCTGATCGAGTCAGCCCTTGCACTTCGCAACTAACTTCCTCCACCTGTTTTCCTTTGTACATCACCACTGCCTTCTCGTATTTTCAAGGCACAGCCTTGCTATCAATCATTGGCAGCTGGACTACGGGCTTTATGGTGACCAGTTCTCTGTATACCCCTTTCAGCACAACTGCGGGTGTGGGCGGAATCCCCAACTTGTTTGGCTCAGGTTTGCTTGTTTTGGCGACGGGCTCTTTCCCAATATCATTACTGGCTTGACGCCTTCTCCCTACGACTGTAACCCCACTCCTCCACTGGTCGATCCTTCTCTCGAAGCGGCCTGGATCATCATCACTGTTTGCGAGGGTTTTCTCAACTCTCCTCCCTCATACACCAACTCGATCATGTGCGTCTCGTGGTGCACTGGCAGTGGGTTCTGATTGATGTTAGATGCCTCCGGTGTTTGGACCTCGATTTTGTTAGTATCAATGAGGTCTCGTATCGCCTGCTTCAGTCTCCAACATTTTTCAGTTTCATGTCCCAGCATCCCTGAGCAATATTCACAGCTTATCGTCCTGTTCACATTTTGAGGCGGGGGGTTTTGCTCTCTGGGTTCGACAGGACATACCAAACCCAACCGTCTCAATTTGTGGAATACGGCGGTATAGGACTCTCCCAGCTCGGTAAAGGCTCTATGTTTCTGTAGCCTATCATTCTTAGCAGCTTGACTCCCTCGAAAACCTGTCCCTGGGGGGTTCCTGTATGCTCTGGGTGGAGGGTAAGTATTTTGTGGTGGTGGGTAGGTATTATGTGGAGCTGGGTATGTATTGGGTGGAGCTGGCGCACGCCATTGTGGGCGAACCGGAGGTTGGGTGTATGTCTGGGCTTGATGGATGGTGAAATGCGGTTCTCGGGGTGGATAGTAGTGATGTGGTGGGTTGTATGGGTAATTTGTCCTGTGAGGTCTGGGTTGGTTGTAGTGTGGCCTGCTAGACCCGGACCAACTGCCTGCCTCAATCATGGCAACTTCTTCTTTCTTTCTTCTCAGCACACCTCCCGTGCCGTTCTGAATAGCCTGGGTCGTTTCCTTGAGTGCCGAGTAGTTCAGGATTTTGTCAGACCTCAGACCCTCTTCTATCATGACCCCTATCTTGACCACCTCGTTGAAGGATTTTCCAACCGTTGTCACCAAGTGACCAAAGTAGGTTGGATCCAATGTTTGTAAGAAATAGTCCACCATCTCTCCCTCTCTCATGGGAGGATCGACTCTGGCCGCTTGCTCTCTCCAGCGGAAACCGAACTCGCGAAAACTTTCCCCGGGTTTCTTCCCAGTCCTCAACAATGTGAGACGGTCAGGGACTATCTCGAGATTGTACTGGAAATGACCTGCGAAAGCCTGCGCCCGATCATCCCAAGTGTACCACCTGCTGGAATCCTGCCTGGTGTACCATTCTAGTGCAGATCCGCTCAGACTTTGGCCGAAATAAGCTATCAGTAGCTCATCTTTGTCGCCTGCCCCTCTCATTTTGCTACAGAATCCCCGCAAATGTGCCATGGGATCACCGTGCCCTTCATATAAATCAAACTTAGGCATCTTGAACCCAGCCGGGAGTTGGACGTCCGGGAAAGGGCATAGATCTTTGTAAGCTACGCTGACTTGGTTGCCCAAACCATGCAGGTTCCTGAAGGACTGCTCCAGGCTTTTGAACTTTCTCAATACCTCATCCTGTTCAGGGTCTTTAACCGTCTTTTCCATCTCTGCCGGTACCTCCAAGTGCGGATTGTAGGCCTGTGGTTCGGGGGCATGGAATGTAGGCTCAGGGGATAGTATTGCGTATCGTGAGCCTGAAACAATGGCTCACTGGTCGTTCTTTGCAGGGTGGCTGATGTGGGTCCCACAAAAGCGGGAATATTTGGTGTTGGGAGAGGTTGATGGGGTGGTGGAGCTTGGGAATCATGTGGGCTTCTTTCCTGATGATAACGGGGATTCGGGAGGCTTTTTGAAGGGCCGGAGTGAGGGTATTCCGGCATGTGCCCTAGTGGCTCAGGGCTCTTTTGTGCTTTGGCTAGAGCCAGCTGCATTGCATTCATCTCTAGTCCCATCCTTTCAATCTTTTCCATCGCTTCTTTTAACAACTGGCTCATCGGCCTTTCTTCCTCGTTACTATTCTCTGAAGTAGTCATGCTTGTTGCTACTGGTCCTTTGGATCTGGTTTGGTAAGAGTGTGTTGCCAGAATTCTTTAACAACTAACTTGTCTGGAAACAGACAACAACAAACTTTGTTAGCGTTAGAGCTTAACAGATTTGATCATAACACATAGAGGATGCAATGCTCCTAGGCAGTTAACCGTTTCTACATGCTTTGCTTCGAACAACATGCGTCATCCCGGCTTTCTCATTTGTCCCTTTTTAAAAGTACTTTGGGAAACCATGTGTTTTATTTTATTTTTGTATTTTCTTTCTTTCTTTATTAAAAACGGTCGAATCTTATGGGGATTGCCTACGTATCACGTCCCCGCGCGAATCAGACCAGGCGTAGTTCTGCCATAAAGTAAAGAAACGCAAAATTCTTTTGGAATCATTAAATTCATTCTCAAAATTTTGCTATTACAAATTACTTCAAACAAAGAATAGCAATAGTACAGACTCCTCAGTTCTTAACCTGATTTGACTAAAAGAAAAGAAAACACCATATGGGAAAACATCAAAGCCTAAATAAACGAGACTCGACCAAAGATTAATTTTCCAACTTAAGGGCCCGCGAGGCATCATTCGGCCTTTTCGCGGTTCTTGGTGCGAGATCCCTTTTGAGCTGCTCCAACTCGTGCATGGTCTGTTTGACATAACCCATCACTACTGAGAGAACGGTAACGCTGGTCATGTTCTCACACCATAGACACCGTCTGATGATGGCGGGGGCAATGGCCCTGATCTTATCTCTGGTTTGTTTCTTCTCTATGAGTAGGCGTCTTATCTGATCACTGCGCGTCTTGAATACCTGTGAATCCTGTATATGCTGATTCTACAGCTGCCGCACTTCTGTCTTCATTTGGGCCAACAAGTCGTAACAGTATCTACTCTCCAATTGGAAATCCTTGGCCTGCTTAACTGCTTTAAACTCAAGTGTAGCCATCTCTCTCTTTATTTTGGCAACAGTCTTCTCGTGGTCACGTTTCAATTGGTTCAAGTATCGGCGATGCTTATCTACTCTTGTTCCCCACTGTGCCTTGAGCTCTGCCATGACCTTTTCGGATTCTTCTAACCCATCTCGCCATTCCATGATTTCTCTTTTCAAACCCTTTATCAACTGCTGGTCTGATCGACTTCTGGGCTGTTCATCAAGAGACAATCTCAATTTTTGGATTTGGGCCTTAAGTTCTTCATTCTCTTGGATCAATCTATTCTTTTCGCTTCGATCCGCCGTGATTTGTACGCTGTTATTGAATTTCAGACTGTCCATTTGTAGCTTCAAATCACCGATCTCTGCCCGATAACCCTTCTCTTTTGCTAACCAGTTCCATTGCCCTTGGGACGATTCTACGAAATCTTTGAGATGCGGTCTCTTAGCCGGTCTTTCGTAGGACAGGCTACCTCTAAACCAAGCATGATACCTCGGGGCGACTTCCCCTTTTGCTGTATCAATCACACAAGTGTTTGCTGTCAGATGTTGGCACTCACTCCAGATTTGGCGAACTTCTTCTTCAGGGAAATGACCGTTCGGACTGATTTCAATCACTTGGGTACTCAAATCTTCATCTTTCGGCACCACTTGATACCTCCCAAGTTGCCTCAAAACCCGATACGGTGCATAGGGTTGGATGCTTTTAAGTCCCATCAACAGAAAGTGAGGCCGGGTTGCCGGCATGTATATGATTTCCTCAATAGGTGACCATCCGAGCGTCCATTGGATTTGGCTGGCAGTGAGAGTTCGGAGAAATGAGGTCCATGATGTGACTCCCTCAGGTAAATTGAGCCCTTTGATTCTCGTGTAGAATTCTCCAATACAAGTTTTCTCTGGCGAACCATAACCCAAAAGTGAGGAGCGATGGCATAAATGATCGGTCATCCACATTTGCAACAGTAGGTTACATCCTTCGAAAAAGTCGCCCCTGGCTCGACAAGCAGTGAGAGCCCGGAAAATGTCAGCCATAATCATAGGCGCCAGAGTACTTTTATCTTGGGTAAGCAAAGTATTGACGACCCCGGTTACCTTAAGATCAATGTTTCCATCTTTCCTTGGGAATACTATAAGACCCAGAAAGGCTGTCATAAAAGCCACTAGCCTGTGTTCGTCCCACTTTTGTCGGTTGCCACTACTGCATAGTTTGAAATCCGGCTTATTGAATCCACCCACGTGGCCGTATCCAGCATATATGAGGTAGAGACTGCAGAATCCTTTGGCAAGATCTGGATGGTGGAACGTTCGAGGTATTTTTAGGAAATCCAGAAACCGGTGTACCGTGACAGCCCTAGGTGCAATCAAGTATTTGAACCTTAAAGGGGCTTCATCACTTCCGATGTATCCTGCTATTTCTTCCAATGTCGGGGTGAGCTCAAAGTCCGAAAAATGGAACACGTTGTGTGCGGAATCCCAACAAGTGACCAATGATCTGATAATATCACCCCGAGGCTGAACGTTTAGTAGATCCGGGAGATCTTTCAGATATTTCCTTACTTAGTCTTGCCCTTCTTTGCCTAAGTCGTTCCACCATAATCGCAACTCAAAAGGGATCTTGGTCATTACTGAAAAAGGTTCGTTTTGTATCGTGCTCATCCTGCACATTTATTAGGGTGATTATGCCAAGTGAAGGAAAAAAAAAACTTCATATAGATTTTTTTTTTCTTTTTTTTTTCAAAGACTCCTCTTTTTTTGAATGAGGGGTTGGACCCGATGAGAGTTGCCTACGTATCTCACACCCTGCGAGAATCAAACCGGCGTAGTTCTCGCAATCAAGAATAAGTAGGTGAACTAACTTATTAGGGTGATTATGCCAAGTGAAGAAAAAAAACTTTATTTAGATCTTTTTTTTAAAAAAAAAAAATTTGTGAAAGGACTACTTTAAAAGGAGAAAGGAGGTCTTTTTAAAAAAAAATTAAAAGACTTTCTAAAGAAGTTAATAATGGAAAATATTTTTGGATTTTTTTTTTGAAAATTAGGGGTCTAAAAACTTTTCAAGACTTTTTGGCAAGACAAATATTTTTGCAACAAATAAAGACATATATATATATATTTATTATTATTATTATTATTATTCGGATTTTCATAAAAATAATAAAAAAACATTTTTTTAAAAATAAGACTTTTTTCATCTTCATTTTTATGACAAGACAAACTATATATTTTTTGAAAAACAAAACAGAACAACGACTTTTTTCTTCTTCTTTTTTCTATTTTTCCTTTGCTTTTAATAAAACAAACTAATAAGACATTTTTTTTTCTCATTTTCTCAAAATTTCGGCAGAGTTTTGACAGTATTTTGGCATTGGTTTTTTCCAAAAATAAACAATTAACTCCCTAACCGCTATTTCTTCTTCTTTTTTGTTTCCAATTTCACATTATTCATAATATTCAAACACCGGTCAGCATGCGGGCGCGAGACAAATAAATGCACGGAAAACAAATAGGATGCATTAGGATGGTCCTTTCATATCAGGTTGCTAGTCCTAGACGGACTCAACCCCTGTGTTGAGTCCCCTAAGTCAAATGCAACGTGATGCAAATAAGCGTTCCTACTAGGGATCCGGCAAGGAGTTTCGTTATACTAGGTTTATAACCTGGATATATGTTCTAGACTGTATACCCGAGCGGACAACTCGAGTCGAGGAGGGGCAACTTACCGGGAACCAAAAGGTCGTCCGGCTTCGTAACTTATCCGTCCTCTTTCTTATTTTGGGTATTGACACTAACAGAATAGGGAGCCTCGACCAGCGATCTTCTCCCCGGAGGTAAGAAGAGAGAGGTTTCGGCACAGTTTATACAGTTCAAATAATATCGAAGCGGTAAAAGCAACATTTAGCACATTAGGCTCAAATATGTAAAATTAGATAGAACCAAATATAACAATTTATCTAAGCTCGAATTCTAACCCTGAACTAGTGGTTCTGGATCGAAACAGTCCCCAGCAGAGTCGCCAGAGCTGTCACACCTCCTTTTTACGCACCCGAGAGGGTACAAGGGAGTTTTTCCAATTAAAGGACAATCGAAACGGGATTTATTCATTTTATTTCAGAGTCGCCACTTGGGAGATTTTAGGGTGTCCCAAGTCACCTATTTTAATCCCGAATCAAGGAAAAGGATGACTCCATATTACAGTCTGCGTACCAGAAATCCGGATAAGGAATTCTGTTAACCCGGGAGAAGGTGTTAGGCATTCCCGAGTTCCGTGGTTCTAGCACGGTCGCTTAACTGTTATATTCGGCTTGATTATCTGATTTTATACAAATGTGAACTTATGTGCTAATTTTAACTCTTGGCCGCTTTTATTATTATTTTTTACGAGAATTGCAACGTCGTGAAAATATATCTCGAACCACGTTACATCAATGCACCCGTGGTTATTGGCATATCTCGACTCGGTTGAGATTTGGATTTGGGTCACATAAATGTGCACCCGAATTAAGAAAAATAAATTATTAAGACGCTCCTAAAGCAACTAACGTAGTGTTATTTTGGGGAAGGCCGCAAAATTCGCTAAACGGCCTGTCCCGAATTCTAAGTATTTTAATATATACATTCGGAGGGCCCCGCAGCTTGTGCATTTTTGTTTGTCGAGGCTCGTCTCATTCATTATTTTTAAAAGGAATTTGCAACGTCATGGAAATGCATCTCAAACCACGCCACAATCAATATACCCGTGATTAGAGACACATTTCTATTTAGTTGAGATTTGGATTTGGGTCACATAAATGTGCACCCGAGTTTAGGGAGATAACATTATTAAATACGCGCCTAAAGCGACTAGCGTATCATTGTTTTGGGTAGGGCCGTGAAATTTGCTAAACGGCCTGTCCCGAATTCTAAGCATTTAATACATACATTTAACGAGGGCCCCGCCATTTATGTATCTATCCAGCGAGGCTCATCTCATTTAATTAAAAGGATAATCTTAGCATGACTATAATTTTCTACTTTGTTCATCTCTAAAATGACGGAGAGCAAAAGATCCTAGCCCCATTTCATACTTAAAGTATTTGTAGTCGAACCCCAAACAAGAGATAAAATTTATGAGTTTCCAAATACAAAAGCACGTGTGGGCTTGGGTCCAACGCATATGGTATTACACTGGACTTGGCTGTCCTTATTCCGATATTAGCCTAACTGCTTGTTCTTATGCTAATTCGTGAGTTTGCAAACTGGAAGATAAAATGATACTATTTCCTTTAACAGTCTATTGTAAGTTTAAAATAGGCTAATCTGTTGTCATGAAAGGACTTTAAGATCAAGCTTTAGTCCTGATTCGAACCATTTGGTATACTGAGATTAGACTATTACGACAATTAGAAGTCCATTTACTTGATTCAAGTCTAACATGCATCTTTACAAACGTCATGAAATAAGCAGGATGATTTCTAGCCTCATATCCCTCTAAGGACTTACCTAGGGAGTTCATAAGCTAATTATACAGTTCCATGGAAGGAAATTACATATTATTGATACACAAAATGGTTTAAGTACAATCGGCAGAAAAACTAAATTCAGTTTATAACTTCAATTTCTTCATGTGTGTATTCATGCTTCAAATGTCAACTTCAAACATGGAATTACATAGACTTAGTATGTGTACCTGGATTCAGATAACCAAAAAAAAGAAAAGGAAGGATGTCAGCAGCAAGCAACCAAGCAGCAGTCACAGCAGTAATAGACAGCAACAACACAGCAACAAACAACCAGCCACAAGTGTCACCAACAGTCCACAGACAGCCAACAACAGTTTCCACAACAAGGAAAACCAACAGGTGGTCGAGCACCAAACAAACACTCCCAGACACAGTGTAATAAGATGCGGCCAAGAAAACCAGAATGTTCAATGCAGTAGCAGCAAAAAATCAATAAACACAAAAACTCAGCAAACAACCAACAACAATCAGCAAAGACAGCTCGACCAACTTCAACTCTTACACAGTTGTCAGATGATACTTATTCACAGTATTCTGAAATTTCTTTCTGTTTTTTTTTCTTTCTCTGAAGACTAAAAGTCCAGCCACTTTTTTAGTTCTGCAACAGCTTATTTATAAGCCAACAATCCAGTGCAGTCAAGCTGCCTGCATTCTGCCAGTTGCAATCTGCCCATACCCCTTAACTCCCCATGCCTAAAGGCATTTTTCTTGGTAAACTTAATCAGCCTCCCATGCTTTGTCCTATTGCTCTAATCAAGAGTTATGGGTTTAAAGTATTCATTTAATTCCCATGCTCTTGTGTTTTGTTCCCCATTAATAGTATTTTAATTAACACTTGACAACTTCTTCTAATCCTGAACACTTAGTCAGATTTTCCAGTTCGAATCCCCCCTCCCACAGCTAACAAACCAACCTATAATTAGTCCAAACAAACCTTCAACAAAACTAGCCAGTAACTGGCTGTGAAACTAACCTAAATCACTCAGTTAGGTCGTTTGTTATTTAATACTGTGAAACTAACGTCAAGCATGTGACGAGTCGACTTTGCGAGTTATAACGTATACTAATTAGCCGCTGATCGACTGAACTCAAAACAGAAAAAATGAGTGACTCAGGCATTTTTCCGGACAACGATGGAACTTTACGACACTTAATTATTTGACGACGTTACTCAAATCGACTATACGAACTAACATACGTAACAATTAAACGACTAACAATATAGACTAAACAGGGTACCAATTTATTTCAACACTCGGGCCATTTCATTATGCAGTTTGTGAAACTTAACTAACCGACAATATCAATCGAAGCGACTAAACATCTTATAACACTTAACTAATATTTGAGAAAAGAAATCGACCAAACAAAAGGGTCTTTGGAGACGGACAGAGAATAATCAAAAACAAACTAAACAAAACCATAAACATATGCATAACACCTAAACAAAAAACAAGAAAGGGCGATTACATCGGAAACTTACCTCAAACGAAAACAGGTTTGGTTTTTTAGGGTTCTTGAACTCAGATTTGGGATTTGACAAGTTATGCTTGTATTTGACCGGAACCAAAGCTAGTTAAGGCCTGAGGGACGTTAGGGGAGTGACCAAGGTGAATATGGGGTGGTTTGGTGTAGATCTAGGTTTGGTCTCGGATCTTCGAATGAAGATTCGAGACGTTCGGGGAAGATTCGAGGTAACCTGAGTGTGGATTTGGAGAGGGGGGGTCATGGTGGCTCAGGGGTGTTAGACTCACGGCCAACGGCATCGTTGTCGCCGGCTTTCAGGCGAAGGGGTGGGGTGGCCGCTAGGGTTTGGGTGTTAGGGTTGGTCAGGGAGACGATGAAGCCGGGGGGGTGTTTTGGATAGGGGGCGGGGTAACCAAGTTGGGGATTTATATATGATTTTGAAGTTTTGATCCTGGCCGTCGGATCATGCGAGATCAAAGGCCAGGATCTACTCTTTGAAGAGAGACGACGTCGTTCGGGGGCTGATAGTGGGCTGAGACCGGGTAGGGGATTGTATCGGGTTAAATTTGACGGGCCTAGGGGAAGGCCTGGATCCGTTGGATCAAGGGGTTGGACGGCTCAGATCAATTGCCTAAGACGACGTCGTTTGGGGTTGAATGAGTGGCCTGATCGGGACCGTTCATTCGAATCAAATCAACGGCTCAGCACAGGGACGCTGATACGGCGTTGTTTGGGACGTACCCGGGCAGCTTATGTTTGGACTGGACCTGTGTCCTGGTTTTGGGCCTGATTTTAATTCATTTTTGGCCCAAACCAATTTCATTACTCTTTTCTTTTTGTTTTCTAATTTTAAAAAAATGAAATTAAAAACCATCATTAATTTAATCACTTAACCCAATTATCACACACATATGAAAATATTTAAGTAGGTTAAATCACAACCCAGAATAAAAGATGCATATATATTTTTTGGATTTTCTTTTAATGATCGAATTACGGTTTAATTACACATGACATACATATTTTGTATTTCGTTTTGGTAAGATTAAACGAAAAATGGACAGAACCAACAAATGACTGCCAACACGTGTCACGCAAAAATCGAAAAATTGTATAGCGAGGCCATTTGCCATTATTTTTATTTCTTTTTGGAGTGATTGTCCGCGAAGCAAAAATCACGTGCTTACACTAACAACTTAAGAAAACTAAAATTGACCCCATTTTCCAGGCAGGACCCCTGAACTTAAGGAAAACTAAAGATTAACGACTTAAGAAAACTAAAACCGGGCCCTATTTTCCAGGCGGGACCACTGAACTTAAGAAAAACTAAAGATTAACGACTAAAGGAAACTAAAACTGACCCTATTTTTTAAATCCAGAATTCTTGTTTTTTTTAAATTATCTTAGGAGAAAATTCATCAGACTAGGTTTTCTTATCTTGTTATCTTACAAGAAAGATTAATTAGACTAAGACTTCTATCCTAGGAGACAATTCAACAGACTAGGGCTTTTTATCAGACTAAGACTTCTATCCTAGGAGACAATTCAACAGACTAGGGCTTTTTATCTTAAAATAAAAAATCATCAGACTAGGGTTTTTTATCTTAAAAGAACATTCATGAAACTAGGGCTTTTTATCTAAGGAGAAAAATTTATCAGACTAAGACTTCTATCCTAGGAGAAAATTCATTAGACTAGGTTTTCTTGTCATGGGAGAAAGATTCATCAGACTAAAACTTCTATCCTAGGAGAAAATTTATCAGACTAGGTTTTTTTATCTTAGGATAAAGATTCATCAAACTAAGACATCTATCCTAGGAGAATATTCGTCAGACTAGGTTTTCTATCTTAGGAGAAAGATTCATCAGACTAAGACGTATATCCTAGGAGAAAGGGTCTCAGACTATGTTTCCTTATCTTAGAAGAAAATTCATCAGACTAAGACGTTTATCCTATGAGAAAATTCGTCAGACTAGGGTGTTTTATCTTAGGAGAAAGTTTCATCAGACTAAGATTTCTATCCTAGGAGAAAATTCATCAGACTAAGGCTTTTTATCTTTGGAAAAAGATTCATCATACTAAGACTTTTATTGGGAGGAAAATCCATCAGACTAGGATGTATTACCCTAGGAGGAAAATGTGAGGAGCAATGACAAGAGTTTATGCACACTAGCAAGACAAATAAAGGCAAAGCCTTGAGAAACTTCTGTTTGTCGGCCCTTCTCTTCTTTTTCTCTTTTCCTTTTTTTTAACCACTTTCTTTGCACTCCTTTGTTCCTATTTCAAACAATGAAAACTTTGTCAGCTTTGAAAGTGGTGGTCGGTTTGTTGCCTTGAGTTTTTGACAGGTTGGCTTTTTGATCATCCAACCTTTTGGAATACCGACTGTATTGGTAGTTGGTTGCATTGATGGGAGACTTTGTTGTTGATTTCAAGGAACCTTTACTTTTTGTATCAACCATGATTATTTCACTCCCACTTCCATTGGTGTTTTGTGGCTCAATCAACCTTATCTCGAAAAAGAGATTTCTTTTCTTGGATAACCTTTTCTGATATCTTAAATGGCTTTTGCTTCCAGAGTAATTTGTCTGTTAGAGAGAATCACAACTGGAAGTGCCTTTTGCACGATGTGCACACTCCATAGTCCCTGATTAACCTTAAGGTTATCTTTGCTTGTTTTAGCTAAGTATACTGACAAGAGTCTTTTGGGGGGACACCTTGCATGAATTCTCAAGGCATGTTGACTGTAACAACTGAGTGTGCTGGCCAAATTTACTTTGTGAAACTGAAAAGCTGGTAGCAAATTTTAAAATCTTTTCTTGCTTGTTTTGACAAGGACGGACTCAGAGTGAAGGGCACAATGATGCAAAGAAACAATATTAACAAGAAATGTCCCTATCGGGAAAGACAGAAGGAAGAGTTTTTTTTCTTTCTTCTTCTTTTTTTTTCAATAACTAGCCTTAAATGATCATGACATGCATTTTGGATGCAGCGGCCTAATCTATCAAACTTATCTAATCTTTTCTTTTACCATTCCTATGACCTTGGAGTCGGGCTTGTTCGTGTCAATTCTTTGCATCTGCTTCACGACTCACTTTCGACTAGTGATGCCCTGAGGAATTTTCACCAACACATCTCTCTCATTTATTTATTTCTACTTACCGTCGCCTTATAGTGACCGTGAGGATTTTCACTAGTAAGACTCTCTCATTTTTCTTTTGTTTTTCTTTTTCTTTTGCCTTCTTATGTGAGCAACTTGATAGTGTTCTATGTCGTGTGATAACTGTTGCTCATTGCATGCATCTATTGGCATTCTTGAAGGCTGACCAGGAGGTCTTTATTTGAAAGGTTTTTGGATAGGATTGGAAAGAAGGATCGATGAAGGCTAGTAGACTCAAAATAAGGTGTTGTAGACTTATAACTCTTAGAATCGACTCTTTCAAAAGTGAAATAAAATCTTTGCCCCTGTTTCAGATACTAGGGATTTTTGGATTTTTTTTTCTTTTTATTTTTCTTCTGAATTCTTATTTGGTTGGACCGAACTGTGTAAGGCTACCTACGTATCCTTTTTTAAGGAATCAGGTTAAACGTAGTTCAAACATCTAACCTAACTATTTTTCATCCTGTTTTCTGTTTCTTTTTGTTTTTCAAAACAAATTGCCACAGCTTCTATTTTCTAGGGGTATGGACCTTTGACTGTTCTTTCTTCTTCTTCTTCTTCTTCTTCTTTATTATTTGAACTTTCTAAGAGTTTTCCCAATTTGTACTCTTGGGGCATGAGCTTTTTTTCATCATTTTTTTTTATTTTTTTTACTTTTAACTCGAAACTTGATTCCAAAACACGGTGGTCAAAGAAAATAACACAAGCTCAAAAGGGACAAAGGGTATAAAGTATTTGGATAGCAGAAAAAGGGTCTCCTAGCCTTGAGAACACCAAGCATAGTATCTTTTCGCGATCACAACTTTGATGAACATGTCTATCTTCTTGGTGTGTCGTGGTTGAAAGACACTTTTCATCCATCAATGTCAAAACTTTCAAATAAACTTCAATTGATTTCATCAAACCCAACCTTCACAATGATTTGAAGGTAAAGATCATTAACCTCCACGGGAATGACTATTCTTGTTCCACATAAATTTTACTCGAGCTTAATTCCAAAGTGTTTCGACTTTTTATTCATCCTCAAAAGTATTTTTTCTGAGTTATTCAAGACTAAATCAGTTTTTTAGGATCTGGCCAAAATTCCGCATGCATGTTATGTCACTAGAACTAGCAGGAAAAGGATTAAGCACAGAATGACACAAAAGGACAAAGTGTATTTTATCGAGTAAAGGATGGAAAAGTTAGACAACAAGACAAACAACCTAAAATCCGAGTTACAACCCTAAAATAACCCAGATAATGAAAATAGCAATAGAACAAACAGACAAGACTGACACGGACAAAACAGATTGATGGAAGTGTTTGACTCAATAAAACATATAAAATCTGGATCATACCCCTGAAATAACCCAGATAATAGAAAAAATATCAAAACAAGCTACCAAGATTCTTTCCTAGTGAGGAGGGAATGACTTTCAATTGCTAATTTTGACATTTAGCCACAAATTTGCTCATCTGAATCACCAGGGCCTTCTACAATTTCAATCAATTTTTTCTAGATCATCCTTTATACTTCTATTTTCAAATCCCGACAGCTTTCAACATTATGCCCTTGGACATTGGAATAGTATTCACACCTTTTAAAAGGGTCAAAGCTTCTTGCACGTGGGTCCACATAATTTCAACGAATAGGTGCAATCATGTCATAAAGCTTTAATTTCTCAAACAAGCTTTCATAGGACTCTCCTATTGGTGCAAAATTATCTTTCAACCTTTGTTCCCTTTTATACCCCTGGCTTGGAACTTAAAAATTTTGTGGAGGCTGATGGAGATTTTGTGATGCTCCTGCTCGTCTTCTGGGGTGTTTTGGTGGCTGGAAAACACACTGAGGTGGAGAAACATAGTATTGTGGGTTCTGAGGTGGATAGTAGTACTCAGGGGAATTATCGGAAACCAGACAAAGCTGGTCATACCTTCGAGACGCTCTCCTAGGACCTCTTCTCGACCCTGATGTCATCATGGTTTCTTCATCCTTCTCATTCGTATCACTAAAATTATCAAATTCAATCTGGGCAGTCTGAATTGCGGCTTTGAGAACTGCTTGACTTATAATCTTGCCTGTCTTAAGGCCATTCTCACCATTTCCCCCATTTTGATTGCTTCCTAAAAGGATTTGCCCACTGCAGACATCATGTTTTGAAAATAATCTAGCTCTTGAGACTGAAGGAAGACAGTGATTAACTCGTGGCCATCCATGGGTGGCTTAACTCTAGCCTCTTGCTCTCTCTATTTAATGGCATATTCCCTGAAACTTTCAGTTGGTTTCTTCTTCAAGTTTGAAAGGGAATTGCAGTCTGGGGCAATGTCGATGTTATATTGGAACTGTTTGACAAAGTCCTAGGCCATGTCATCCCAGACATGCCAGTGAGAGATCTTTTGATCCATAAACCATTTAGAGACTACCCTTGTTAGACTTTCCCCGAAATAAGCCATTACTAGTTCTTCTTTTTCTTCCGCACCTCTTAACTGATTGCAATACCTTTTCAAGTGGGCTATGGGGTCCATAATACTTTCCAAATTTGGGAGTCTTGAAGCTAAGTGGAAAACAAACATCAGAGAACATACATAGATCCTTGAAGGAAATACTCTTCTGACCTGCCAACATGTTTTTCAACTGTTGTTCTAAGCTTTTCATTCTTTGGGTCATTTCTTCCCGTGTCACCTTTCAGGAAGGCTTCCCAATCTTTTTAGGAAGATAAAATAGGTACGAGTGGTACTCAGGAGAGTGGTACTGTTCTTGCTGGGTTGCAAATTGTGACTCATGAGTTTTCCTTTGCACCACCATTGGTTGTGGGATGGTGAAGATGGGCATAACAGTAGTGGTTGTCTGATTGGCTGTCAATGGCACACTTTGGGAGTGCGCAACAGAGGCTCCAGTTGTAGTCGTACAATTGGGACAAAGACTGAACCTAGGTGGATAAGATTGATCAGACAATGAGGTCGAAATGGTAGTAGTCGAGATAGATGTGAACTATGGGAAACCATGAATAGAAAAAGGTTGTCCTTGGCCATTGGCCCATGCTTAACACTTTTCGGTCATTTTCTGTTTTAGTATTCTATTTTCCTCAACCACAGTAGACTTTTGTTGAACCCTCTGACCCCGAGTCCCTTGAGCACTTGTAACAACTTCGATGTCAGTTGTCAATGGCATTTTTTTCTTGGATCTTGTGTTGCCAGCATACCACAAATCGACCACCTCAAACTTTCTTCACAATTCAAAAAAAGAGACACGTTAGAACGGACTCGGTCGGTCCTTATTATTATCATCATCATTTCTTTTTTTTAAATAGTCGATCGAACCAGATGTGGGTTGCCTACGTATCATGTAGAGACATGAATCAGATCTTGCGTAGTTCGGGAAGATCAAGATCTTCCCGAACTAACTCTTTTTTAATCGGGAAGATCAAGATAAACTAACTCTTTTTTAATTTATAAAAATTAGACCATGAAGCTCCTAACAAGGAATTGCTTTTATGTTATTGTTTTTTTTAAATTTTGATATATGCTTTTTTAAGATTTTTTTTAATTTCCGAAAGAAAGATATATAAAGAAGAAAGAAAAATATTTTTTTTAATTTCATTTTTTTTTTGGTAATTTCGAAAGAAAAACTTCTAAAGAAGAAAGGAAATATTTTTGAATTTATGGACTTTTATTTTGAATTTATGAAAGAAAGACTTCTAAAGAAAAAATAAAATATTTTTGAATCTTGAATATTTTTGCCTTTAAATTTCGAAAAGAATGACGGCTAAAGAAGAAAGAAAATATTTTGGATTTTGATTTGAATTTTTTTTTCTTTTTTTTTCCGAATGAAAGACTTTAGAAAAGAAGGAAAATATTTGGATTTAATATTTTTTTTATTTTCTAAGAGAGAATTAATGAAAGGGAAAATAGTTTTGGATTTTTTTTTAAAATTGGGGGCCGAAACCGATAAGGTTTGCCTACGTATCTTACATCCATTGAGAATCAGACCCGCGTAGTTCGGCCAGAAGCGGGTAATAGAGCAGTAGATCGTCGATTGAAGAGCCAGGTCAGTAAACTTCTATTGGGACTTCTATTGATTATTAATTCGACTCTAGAGACAATCTTAATCTATTTTTCAACACCTTTTGAGTAAAATCAGACGCATTTTGATTTTTAAACACATGGATTTTATGAGAACCAGGTGAATTTCACTCTATTATTCTCCTTCCCCTATTTTTTTTAATTTTCTTTCCCTATTCTAAAATCCAGTCAACATACAAAACAGATCAAACAAATGTACAAGTAGCAAGTAAGATGCATCAGAATTGTGTTTTTAGTTTCGGGTACACTTGCCCTAGACGGATCCAGCCCTTGTGTTGAGTCCCCAAATCCAAATACACGTGAATGCAAACCAACGTTCCTATAGGGATCCGGCATGAGGCTATGTTATTCTAGGTTTGAATCCTGGGGTGTGTTGTTCTAGACCTGGTTTACCCAAGCGGATAACTCGATGGGGGGGGGGGGGGGCAACGTACCGGGAACCAAAAGGCCATCCGGCTTTGTAACTGATCTGATCCTCATTCTAAATTAGGGATATGATACTCTAACAAAAAAGAAGCTATGACAGTGTGCACTTCCCAGAAGCTTTAGAAGACTCAGAGAGAAGAGGCGTTTCGTAACAGTTTATATACAGTTGAAGTAATATCAAAGCGGTAAAAAGCAGCATTTAGCACATTAGGCTCGAACACGTAAAAAATCAAATAATAAACAAAAGCCAACTATATCTAAGCTCGAATTCTGAACCTTGAACCAAAAGTTCTGGGTTCCCTAGCAGAGTCTCCAGAGCTGTCACACCTCCTTTTTCGAAGGGATAGGGAGTTTTTCCAATTAAAATGACATTAATCGAAATAAGATTATTTATTGATTCAGAGTCGCCACTTGGAATAATTTATGGTGACCCAAATCACTAAATTTATTTTAAATTTCAATTCGAGGAAATTTGACTCTATTTTAAAGTTAGCGAAATCAGAAGACCGTATAACGAATTCTGTTAACCCGGGAGAAGGTGTGAGGTACTCCCGAGTTTCGTGGTTTTAGCACAGTCGCTCAACTATTAATAATTGGCCTAATTATATGACTTATTACATGTTTAAAAGCTATTGTGCATTTTTAACTTTCTAACCGCTTTTAATTAATTATTTGCTTTTAGGATTTTTGGATTTATTTAAATATGTCACGATGTCACGCACTTATTATTTTTGTACACACTGCGAATCACATCACGTGAAAGCACCCGCAATTTATCACATATTTATTATTATTATTGTTATCATCATCATTATTATTATTATTATTATTATTTGAAGTTCAGGTCGAGTCGCGTGAAATGCACACTCGTATTGGGATTATGTATCATGACGATGCCACGGGAACGTTACTCATAGTTACGATGATTTATTTATTAATCGCACCTAAAGCAACTAGTTTGTGTTCATAATTATTCATTTTCTAAGTTTGAGATTATTGTGAGGCCATGAATTATGAATAACTAGATGATTTGTACCACAATGTATGAACTAATAGCTCATCTACACTATTAAATAATTACATAGAACCAAAGGCTTAAAACCATAAAATCAATCTACGTCTCAATATCTTTCAATCACTAATTTCTATATTTGCACATTAGTAATTAAGAGTTTATTGTTAATGTGACAAATACTAACCAAATGGACACTATAAAAATTACATCATGAAGGAAGTAAAACAGAGAGATAAGAGATTCCTACGCCCACTCCCGACAGGAATAAAAAATAAATTAAAAAAGAAGACAATATAATGATCTAAATTATTCAACAAAATAATTGCATTCAACCTCAAATTAATCCACGAATTACAGAGAATATAAACTAACACGGAAAATCAAATTAACTACACAAATTTAATTTGTATTATTATCACCACTAAGTATAAGGAAAATAAAAGGGTTTTAACATTTTAGGTGATTACTCCTAGTTAGTTCATGGAAATGGTGCACTAACAAGTACGCTACGGATAAGTATATTATAATTAATTAATTAAGTAATTGGTAGTTTAAATTAACTAAGAGATAATGACGGAACAGAATACCAAAGGAAAACTAATACAAAGAGGCAAAATTAATCACAACCAAAAATTTAGTTGAGGGAAGATCACATTGATGTAGTAGTATTATCAAAATGCTAGAAAACAGAAGCTGGCCTTTAAAGGACAAAAGCTTTGAAATTTTATTATATATTGAATCTCCCTGAATACATCGAAGAAGAGAGTACCGATATATCTCCAACACTACCCGAGCCATCAAACTAAGACCACGGACGAAGAACCTCGAAATAGGGACTTCGACGAACTTGATGGACTAAACTCAACTTAAGAGAAATACATCAATTAGTGAAGATGGAGTTGTTGCAGAAAGTGAGCTGGCCGGAGATGGTGAAACTCCGGCTAAGTGCCGGCAAGGCAGTGACCTCAACAAGCTTATTTTCTCGTTCTTGAAAGGATTCCACAAGCTTTATTGTATCATCGTCATCTCCATTAGTATGAGAAATTAAGTTACTCTCTAATACGGCTTCGCTTTTATAGGCAGTGAAATCGTGAGTAGGGATTTCAACTTCGAAAGGGAGGTTTTATGTAATAGACTAGGATTTATCTCAATAATTAACATAAAATGAATAAGTGAACAATGAGGAACACAAGCTTTATTATTCAATTGATAATGAAATTGAATTACAATGAATCCACCATAACTAAGTACAATAGATCCACCATAGCTACTGGACAAATGATACCTGAAAGAGAGAAGAAGAAGAAAAGTCGGTTAGGAATTGAGAGAGAGAAAAAAGAGAGAAGAATAGGCAGTTGGAAGTTGTAATAGAATTATACTGGTAATTGCTTCAGTCCTTAGCTCCCTTTGCTTGTATTTATTTTTAAGTGGTATTGGGCTTCTATTTCCAATTGGGCCTTATTAACTAATAAACCGAAGCCCACTAACTCTCTAATCAGCTGAAGCCCATTTCTTATCTTGCCCAAGTTCTCAAGAGATATAGAGAAGGGTTACTTTCATAATTAGTAACTTAGGAATCTCCGAACATAACATTCCCTTCTCCTTCAAGAAAGACTTTGTACTCAAAGTCGGAGTTGAGCCACAAATTCTAGAAATCGATGTTTGATGTAGCTCCAATCTTCCCAAGAAGCTTCCTTTTCACTCAAGTTAATACTTTTACCCCAACCTCATTGTTGACTCGTATCATTTTTCTCTGAAGAATGGCTATTGGTTGAATCAAGACTTTTCCCTCCATATCATAGAGAGGAGGTTGTTGTGCTGGGACGATGGTAGGACCTATTCGACATTTCAGTTGCGAGACATGAAACACTGGATGTATTTGCGAACCTGGTGGGAGCTACAATCGGTAAGCTACAAATTCAATTTTTTGTTCAATCTTATATGGACCATAGTATCTGGCACACAACATTACATTTCTGCGCACATCTATAGAGGATTGGCGATAAGGCTGTAGCTTTAGGTAGACTTGGTCCCCCACTTCTAGTATTCTTTATGATCTCAACCTATCTGCGTAGAACTTCATGCGAGCCTGTGTTTGAGTCAAGTTGTACTTTAGTATTTGTAGCATATGCTGATGCTAGGCCACGCTCACTCCTGCTGGTGATTGACCGGTATTAGGCAAGGATCTTGTAGGTAATTGTGGTGGTGGATAGCCATATAGTACCTGAAATGGTGTGATTTTCAGTGCACTATGGTAGTTGGTGTTATACCACCATTCCACCAAATGAATCCATTTGGTCCATAGCTTAGGATTATCAAATACCATTGCCTGTAGGTAAGTTTCCATGCACCTGTTAGCCTTTTAGTCTGCCCGTGACTGTGGATGATAGGTTGTACTCATGTTCAATTTGGTACCCATAGTCTTGAAGAGATGTTGTCAGAAATGGCTAGTGAATATAGGTTCTCTATCAGATACTATTATTTTAGGTAACCCATGTAGTCTATAGACTTCTTTGAGAAATAGATCGGCTACCTCTTGAGCTGAAAATGGGTGTTTAATAGCCAAGAAATAATCATACTTAGTGAATCTATCAACCACCACTAACACTGCATTCTTACACCCACAATTGGGTAATCCCTCCACAAAATTCATGGATATATCCTGCCATGCCTGATCTGGTATTGGAAGTGGCTGAAGCAAGCCTGGTGAATGGACATTTTCAGATTTAACTCGTTGACAGACATCACACTCCTCTACCCATTTACACACTTCTTTTTTCATGTTTGACCAATGAAACAGAAGTTGTAATCTCTTGTAGGTACCCTGCTAACCTGAGTGTCAACCAATAGCAGAATGATGCATAGCTTGTAGGATCTTTTCCCTTAGATCAGTACCCTTCCCCACGTAAATCTTATGTTTGTACCTGATGACTCCTTGGCGTAAAGTATAGTCCTCCTTGCTACTAGGAGTTATGGTTAACTCCCTCAGTAGTGGTAATGCTATAGAATCTCCTTCATAACTATCAATAATATCCTATATCCATGTAGCCTGTGGGCTGGATATGGCTAATAGAGTAGATTCATCTTCATGTCTTCTTGAAAGAGCATTTGCCACCCTATTCTCACTGCCCTTCTTATATTGAACCTCACAGTCAAGGCCCATAAGCTTAGTTAACCCTTTCTGCTATAAGGTTGTGGTTACCTTCTGCTCCAGTAAGTATTCAAGCTTTGATGATCAGTCATAACAATAAAGTGCCCCCTTGTAAGTAATGCCTCAACCTATCTACAACTGATAGAACTGCCATATACTCTTTTTCATAAGTAGACAATCTCCTATGCTTGAGTGCTAAGGCTTTGATAAAGAAAGATATAGGTATATCTCCTTGCATCAATACAGCACCCATTCCAGTAGCACATGCATCAGTTTCTATCACAAAAGGCTTGGTGAAATTAGCCAACCCAAGCACTGGTACTGTTGACATAGCTGTCTTTAATTGCTAAAAGGCTGACTCTGCCTCCTCATTCTACTGAAAGGCATTCTTCTTAAGCAGATTAAATAATGGTCTGCTTATGATTCCATAGGATTTAACAAACCTCCTATAGTAGCCATTCAATCCTAGGAATCTCCTTAAGACTTTCACAAATTTAGGTACAAGCCAGTTTAATATTGCCTCAATTTTAGCACGATCAGTAGAAACCCCTTTACTTGAGATAATATGTCCCAATTACTCCACATTATCTTGTCCAAAAGCACATTTAGACATTTTTGCATAAAGCTGTTCCTTCTATAAGATCTCCAGTACTTTTCTGAGATGAGATACATGAGTCTCCATAGAAGAATTGTAAACTAGTATATCATCAAAAAACACCAATACAAACTTCCTTAAAAAGGTTTAAACACTTAATTCATGAGGCTTTGAAAAGTAGCAGGGGCATTGGTCAAGCCAAAAGGCATGACCCTGAATTCATAGTGCTCTAAATGTGTTCTAAAAGCAGTTTTATAGATGTCCCCTTCCTTCATTCATAGATGTCCCCTTCCGTCATTCTTATTTGATGATAACCATCTCTTAAGTCAATTTTTGAATAAATGCAAGAACCATTAAGCTCATCAATAAGATCATCTATCAAAGGAATTGGAAACTTATCCTTAACTGTCATTTTGTTTAATTCCCTATAATCAATGCAAAATCTCCAACTTCCATCTTTTTTCTTAACTAACAATACAGGGGAAGAGAATGGGGAGTGGCTAGGTTGTATAGTACCATTATTAAGCATTTCACTAACTTGCTTTTCTATCTCATTCTTCTGAAAATAATTGTACCTGTATTGTCTAAAACTGATTGGTGTTGCTTCAGGTTAAGTGGAACCTGATGATCATGCGTTCTTCTTGGTGGCATGTACTTTGGTTCAGCAAACACTCCTAGGAACTCAGCTATAATGTCTTGAATCTTGTCAGGTATGCTACTTTGCAATTCTGTAGTTTCTACATTAATTGTGAACAAATGTGCCCACAACACCTGTCTTTTCTTCAGAAATTGTTTCACCCAAGTAGCTGATGTGAGCACGTGATTTTTGTCCTATGTGAATTACTCCCATAAAATACAAGAAAAATAATTTTTCCATTTTTTTACAATTTTATAGGATTTTGTGAAAATTTATGCTAATTATTTCCATTTTCTGTGCATGTTCATTTCTATTAAAAATCATGAAAAAGCTAAAAAATACCTTGCATCACATTTAGGTTTAATTTTACATTTTTTGGAATTAATTAGTAATTATTTCTTTTACTAAAAAACGAAAATGACAAAATAGCTCATTTTACCCCTTTTAATTTTAGTCTATTGATTTTTCCCGTTAATTTAGGATCAAGTAATTTTATAATTATTGTGACTAGGAAATTAATTTAATTTGACAACTTAGAATAATTTAGGAGTTAATTTTAGGATTTTGTTAATTAAAGAAAAAGAAAAGGAGAAAAAAAGAAAAGGAAAATGAATTTGGGGAAGGAGATTCGTTCATTGGGCTGGAATTAAGCTAGTTCCTTCCCCAGCCCAAATGCCCTCACCCGCTGCCCGACCCATTCCCCTGACCCGCCCCACTCGCCCAAAATATACTCAGACAATACAACGAGCTCTAAATCATAGAACTCAGAGAAGCGACGCAGTTACTATTCAAGCATCTCTCTCACTCAAACCAAGCCCCAATTCAGTCCAAATCCATGGCAAGTGAGCCCCAATCTCCAACCACACGTTCCCTCCTTCTCTCATCTTGTCATTACTAACGGTTTCTGACACCAAAGATTCTGCCTCCTCTCACTCGCCCGATTTTGAACTATAACACAAGATTGGAAGGTTCTGGAGAACGATCGTTGGATGAGTGTGAGGCGTTGGATTGATTTCACTCAATTTGAGCCCCACATTCATCAAGGGCTCGTTGTCAAAAGGGACCGCATCCAATTTTTTAAGGAGAAGAGGATTCAGAGGGATTTTTGGAGAGGATTTTGGAAAAGAATTTGAGAGATTTTTCTTCTTCAGCTTTTATTATTCTTTTATTTCTGATACTGGAACAACAAAAAAAATCACTGAGTGGTCAGCAATTTCATTTCATGTCAATTATTGTTTAAAGTTTTTTTTTGAACTCTCTAGAGTCCGTCTTTTTCATTTCGATTCTAGATTTTGGTTTAAAAATGGAAGTCATTTGAGAAGTTCAAGGTTGTTGCTGCTCGAGGGTTGATTTTCAGCTGCTATTTGCTTCCTTTTGATCGATTTCAGTGTTGTATTAATTCATTCTCTTAATTCCAGGTTCATTTCTTTTCTTCCCTTTAGTTCTCGTTGTGAATCGATCTCTGAATGAACTATAAAACGTGTTGAAGTTTAAAGTAATAGCTGAGATTTGTCATTTTTGCTACTCTGTTCTTCTTGTTTTCAGCTTCTTCCATGATTTCACAATTGTGCTATTGAATGTCCATATAATCCTCTGGTCTTGGAATTCATCTAAACATGTAGCTGCATGTGCTCATCTGCCCTTCTATCACTATTCGATCATGGTTTGTTTGGGAAAAATGTTTGAAATCTGGTTGCTAATTAGTCGAAGTTTAACTTTGTTTGGTTTTATTGTATCATGAATTGTCAAGTTGGTGTGTTCTCGCTAGTTGAATCAGGTGAATGAATCATGTATTGATATGAAATTTCATGTTTGCTCATGTACTAGTCGCAAATCAGTCAAGTCACGCATAGTTTTCATTCATGCATGAACGTTAGGAATGTATGACTATTTGGACACTAAAATTCCAATTAGTTGAACTAGCTATCTATGTGCTCACAATTCTAGCGGTCTGCTTCACTTTTGGCCAAGATTGGCACCATTGCAGTTGTTACTCTACTGAAATTAGGACTAAAGTTGCATGTCTAGCTTTTTGCTGAAGTCAGTTTGCCAGTTTTGTTCATGCCTATTGCTAAAAATGTATAGATCATTTGTTCCCTTTCTTGCTTCTTTCAAACACGAGTCAGTTGTGTTAGGCTAGTTGAAGCGCTAGCTTCTATTAGAGTATCTGCATTTGGCAGCTATGATGGTGATAATCTTGCTTCTTATATTTTGGGTTCAAAACAGAGGTTAAGTTGTCATGCGAAATATGTATGTACAGAACTGCATCCATTTTTCTTTTTCACTTGAATAACACTCTTGCGCTTGGATTTTGAAATAACTGAATCATCGTTCTTGAGTTTCATAGCTTTCTTTTGCATATTCCCTTGAGTTTCACTTCTAGAGTTAACAGTTCTGAAGAGGTTAAATATCTTGTAGTCTTCTCTTCTCGGTTTCTCCTTGTCCCATTGGCAGTAGTACTTTGATATGAGTGCCTATTTTACTCAGCTAGCTTTATTTGGCAATGAAGCAGTGGTATATCAATGAACATTTCCCCAACCCTCTTTGGCAATTGATTTCTCAGTTTGCTTAACAAGGGGAGTGGTCGCATTTGGGTGTTCTGGGGGCTAAAGACAGCTTGGTCGATCTGGGGATGAATATTTATGCTAATTTGTAAGTCCTGTTAAGTCAATGAAAATCCAAGTCGTGCTTTAGTTATAGTTGTTGGTTTAAAATCCATTTTTAGGGTATCAAATTGAGAATGAGTCAAACTGTTGCAATTGGTTTTTCATGATTCAAATAGCTTTGTGCGGGCTCATTTCTCTGCCGTTGCATTTAATTTTTTGAGGTTATGTGGAGTAAATCAAATTTGCCAGAATTTCTTATATTGTTGCATTCACCAGAAGTTCTTTCTATTTAAATAAATCTAGTGCCTTGGAGTGTTTTATTAGCCAGGTTCTTTCATAGTAGTTGCTTGATTTTGTATTCAATTTTTACTCCATGACAATGAAACACTCTACTGAATGTATGAAGAATATAAGTTAGAAGAGTTTGGCATTAAAAGTTTGTCCAATATAGTAAAATAGCGGCCAGTTTGATTTCTTTTCCTTCATCAAATTATTTTCTTTGCTTATGATGTCCCTATCAGTTTAAGTTCAAATCCTATCTTATTATTTTACGTATTGATGAGTATTCAGGGATTGTGCTTGGATGATTAGATTTAAGTTGGGCGCCATGAGCTAAAAAGGGTTGATGACGTGAGTTTTTTAGTTTATTTATTTGACCTCGCGGAGTTTCAACTGAGTTTAGATTAGTAATTAGTCTTTGAACATTTTAACTTGCTCTAGGCGCGTCATAATAAAACATCACAACTATGGGTACGGTTCCCGAGACGTAGTCGTGACATTTAATTTCTAAAAATACGGGGGTACATTCATGTGACCCGGCCATAATTTAATCTTGTTAATAAAATAAACATATTGTGGATCGTGTGTACAGTTTCCGTGACATGATTGCAATGTGTAATCAAATAATTAATTGTATAACAATTGGATTATTAAAAGCGGGTTTAAAGGGAATAAAATGCACATAGGTTTCAAAGATATTTTAAAATCAAATAAATAGGCAAATAATAACAGTTGAGTGACCATGCTAAAACCATGGAATCCGGAAATGCTTAACACATTCTCTTGGGTTAACAAAATTTTTACCCGGATTTCTGTGTTCGTGGACTGAAAATAGAGCCAATCTTCCTCGATTCGGAATTTGAAACTGGTGACTTGGGACACCATAAATTGTCCCAAGTGGCGACTCTGAATAAATAATAATCTCGTTTCGATTGTCACTTTAATTGGAAAAAACTCCCATATACCCCTTTCGGGTGTAGGAAAAAGGAGGTGTGATAGCTCTAGCGACTCTGCTAGGGATCAAACCTAGAATCTCTGGTTTCACAGACCAGGGTTCAAGAATTCGAGCTTAGAATAATTGTTATATTTGGCTTTATTTATTGTCTGATTTTATTTACATGTTTGGGCCTAATGCGCTAAATGTTGCTTTTTACCGCTTTGATATTATCTGAACTGTATATATAAACTGCTATGAAACCCCTCTCTTCTATCTTTTGAGGAGTGCACGCTGGCATGACTTCTTTCTATTAGTGTCATATCCCAATTTAGAATGAGGTTTGGACAAGTTGCAAACCCGGATGATCTCTTGGTTACCGGTACGACGCCCCCCCTCGGCTCGTGTTGTCCACTCAGGTAAGCCAGGTCTAGAACAATACACCCAGGTTTTAAACTTAGAATAACTTAGCCTCACGCCGGATCCCTAGTAGGAACGCTTGTTTGCATCATGTGCATTTGACTTTGGGGACTCAACATAGGGGTTCGGTCCATCTAGGACAGGTGTACCCGAAAATAAAAGACCAACCTGATGCATTTTATGTGCTACCTGTGAATTTAATTTGTTTCGGATTGCGTGTTGACCGGCTTCTAGATTGAGTGAGGAAAATCAAAAGAAAAACCAAGTCGAGGTATGAGAGAGGATTTCACCCGTTTCCCAAAAATGATGCCCAAAATGTCCCGAAACTCTGCCGAATTTTTTAAAAAAGAGAAGAAAAAGGATTCCTTGAAAAAAAGAAGTCTCTTGAAAAGAGAAGAATTAGTCCAAAATGATTTTTTATTTTTTTCCTTTTCATGTCAAAACTAGCCGAACTACGCGGGTTTGATTCTCACTGGATGTGGGAAACGTAGGCAACTCTTATCGGGTCCAGCCTCACTTTTTGAAAATTATATGAAGCGTCGTCATTTTGTCGTAAATAAAGTGGGTAATGTCGTTCTTGTCTAAATAGCCGAATGTCCCAACGGGACTCCGGAGGGCTGTTTTTGCAAGAATAGTCGCTAACTGTGTTTTGTCAAATTTTGGCCACTTAGCGAGCACAACCCTAAAAACTTCCATTTCAAAGTATTGAAGGGTCGTATTCGCAAAAGTAGCCCTGACTTCTGATTTTTTGCAAAAATAGCCCCTTTTATCAATTTTTCAAATGAGCTTCACTTTGCGTGTAAACCAATCACTCTAATCTAAATGTGCAGACTGAGCACGAGTCAAAATTTACTAATGAAGGTCATGTCGAAGATTCCGTTGGATCTACTCATGTGATGGGAAGATTTGGGTAAAGAAGGACGAGATGTGGTCAACCTTTATTTGGGAGGGCTCACTGGATTGATGGAGTTCAGGCCTAGAGGAGACATAATAAGGGCACTGGTAACATTTTGGGACCCAGCTCACAACGTCCTACACTTCTCAGATTTTGAACTCACACCACCTTGGAAGAGATAGCGGGTTATATGGGAAGTACTGAAGGTCTAAGGCATAAGTATCTGGTCGCTCCAAGAACCGTTACCTCTCACAAGTTCCTGGATTTGCTAAAAATAAGCAGGGGGTCCAATACGCAAATTTGATGGTCGTTTTTTCCACTCTACGCTTCATATACCAGAGGTACGACCATGTAGGAGGATTTGACAACCCAGAGAGTGGGGTTTGTAGCAAAGGGAACTGAGCAAAATAGGATGAGCATAGGCGTTTCGCTTTCATGGTAGCTTTCTTAGGCCTCGTGGTGTTTCCCCAGAAGGATGAGAATATCGACCTGCGGCTGGCTGGAGTCATCAATGTCTTGATTACCAATGCCAAGACCACCCTCGCCCCTATGATAGTATCTGAGATATACCAAGCTCTCACAGCTTGTAAAGCTGGGGAAGACTTCTTCGAGGGATGCAATTTTCTATTACAAATATGGATGATCGAGCATCTATGTCACCGCCCACAGTATATGAGTTATGTCCGCGGAGAAAAGCTGCATTGAAGAGTTCGACACAAGGATTTCAGGGTTCAAGCTGCTAGAAGGGTTTGGAGACTCCATCACTGCAGAGCAAATAGAGTGGACACTGGGTTGGCTTCCGGTTAAAGAAATTGTGTATATACGTGCCACCGGTCCTTACCTCCTCCTAATGGGTCTTCGAGGCATTCAGCCTTACGCTCCATACCGGGTAATGATACAATTGGGAAGATGCCAGGTGACGCACCCAGATGAAGATCTTAGTGTTTATGCGGTCGAAGTCATCTCCAACGGCCAATTTCATGAAGAAATAGTTCGTCATATTTGGAACGAGTGCGAGTATTTGACAGCAGACACTCGAGTGCGTGACCTATCTAGAGGCGAGGTCTCACCCGCCTATCTTGCTTGGTATAGTAAGAAGAACATCGCAAGGGCCGAACATGAAAGACTAACCAAGAAGCCTCACATCTAGGAATTTGTTTAGGTGTCGCAAGAACAGTGGGCTTGGTTGGCCAAGGAGAATGAATACAGGGCCACAATAGGCAAATTGGAAAAACAAGTCAGGGATCTTCAGTTTGAGAATGGTTTGCAAGCTACCACGGATGAGGGCGAAAAAAAAAGCTAGCCAAAGAGAATGACGCCCTCCGAGCCCAAATTCAGGAATGAAAATAGCAGCCGAAAACCCCGCTAGAAGTACAAAAGATGAAAAGCTTATAGGTAACCTTAGGCAGAAAGTAGGTGAATATGGTTTTGATCTAAACAAAGCTGAAGGCGAACTGGAAAGAGCTCGAACAAAATTGGCCAAAAATATGGAGGAACGAGCACGCTTGGTCAAACAATTAAAAGAGAAATATGACAATGGAATCGTGGGGTTGAAGAAAAAGATCACCATCCTTGAGAATGAAATTACCAAGCAGGAAAAAGATTTCAAAGCCGAGAGAGAACAGTGCTACGCTTTGATGGCACAATTAGAGGGAGACCTACAGCACTTGCAAGAGCAGAATCATACCGCCACCCGGATCTTAGAGGCTAGATCCCAGCAGATTGTGCGTTTGTTGCAAGAAAAAGGAATCATAAGGGAAAGGGTCAGAAGGATCACCGACTACATCACGATGAAGTACAGTAAGTGTGAGGACATGACCAGATCTATGTTCTTCGCCACTGTAATGATCTTTGTCCCCCATATAATGGAGGATGTCTATCGTCTCCAAGGGTATCTGGCGCATAGGCCTGTGGCGAGATCGACTGATGTCCCGCGGGCCCCCGGAGCAGTTGAGGCATTGATGTATTCATGATTTTCGTTCGAGTCTGTATGTTTCACTTTCTTTGTTGGAGTCTGTTAGTCTGTTTTTGAGTCTGTTTTTTCATCTTTCTGTTGGAGTCTGTTAGTCCTCCTTGTCGAGTCTGTTAGTTTTTATGATTAAATTCGGTAGGATGAGTCGTTGTAATCAAGACGCTTTTATTTTATGAAAATTTTGAAAATTCCAAAATGTTTTTTATTATTTACGCTTGGTCTGATTTATGTGGCATCATGATACGTAGGCAATCCCCATGGGATTCGATCATAACCAGAAAAAAAAAAGGAGAGAGAAAATAAGAAACTGTGAGAATGAAATAATGGCAAAACAAGAGAGAAAAATGAGAGAATAAAGAACAACGAGAAATCAAACAAAGAAAGGCAGGAGTGAAAAAGAAAGAAGTTGCAAAATGAACATTAGGAAAAGCCAAGATGATGCAAGCAACCGATCAAATGCATAATAGAAATGGTTAACTGCTTAGGTGCATTGCATCCCCAACGTGTGGTTGCCTATCTGTTAAGCTCTAATCGCTAACAAGTTTGTTGTTGAAATCAGTACAGGCAGGTGGTTAGTTTGTTTGGCATTCTGGCAACTCACCCGTATAACACTAGGTCCAAAACCAAGTTGATCATGGATAACCAAGAACTGGATGCAAGTGTTATTGATCTTCCAAGAGAGGGGGAAGAGTATAATGTTAATATGAAAGAGGAACTGTATAAGCTGAAACAACAGATGGCAGAGATGTACCAGGCATGGGTAAAAGGGCATCCACCACCATCCTACCCCGCCAACCTTGCTTTCGTACCATCGTTGGCTTAATCCCAGGAACCTCCCACTGCTGATTCATCTCCAGGCTTTCCCATTTACCACCACTACCAAGGCACCACTTCCCAAACACCACCAGCTCCATCACCCAAACCAGTTCCACACCCTCCTCCACCAGCCACCCCTATTTTCATGGCACCACACCCATTACACTCCACCGATCTTCTAGTGAGCCTTTATTCCATACCCAAGATAACCAATACTATCCCCTAGAGCCTACTTTCAAGGCCTCGGAACCATACTCCTATGCTTCTCATTTCGACCTCCATGTTGAGACTGAGAAACCACCTAAGAATCCAGAACATTAGGAGATGTTCAGGATGGTTAAAATCCTGGAACAGTCATTCAGAAACATACAGGGATCGGGAGGCCAGGTGAGCATGGCCTACAAAGATCTACGTCTATTTCCCGATGTTCAACTGCCAGTGGGATTCAAGATGCCTAAATTCGATCTATATGGCAAGGAAACCCGGTGGCCCATTTGAGGGGATTTTGTAGTAAACTGTGAGGAGCTGGTGGGAAAGAAGAGCTGTTGATGGCATACTTTAGCCTGAGTCTGAGCGGCGTTACGTTGGAGTGGTACACTCGTCAGGATCACAGCAGATGGTATATATGGGATGATTTGGCCCAAGCATTTGCTTGTCATTTCCAATACAACCTCGAGATTGTTCCAGATCATTTATCTCTGACTAAGATTGAGAAGAAGCCTAGTGAACATTTCAAGGAGTATGGTTTCCATTGGAGAGAACAAGCGGCAAGGGTTGACCCTCCGATGAAAGAGAGCGAAATGGTAAATTACTTTCTGCAGGCCCTAGAGCCCACTTACTACGGCCATCTGGTATCGTCCATAGGCAAGTCCTTCAACGAGGTAGTGAAGATGGGTGGCATGGTAGAAGAAGGGCATAAGTCAAACAAAATCCTAAGTTACTCGGCTATTAAGGCAACTACCCAAGCCATTTAGAACGGTACTGGGGGAGTAATCGGAAAGAAGAAGAAAGAAGATGTAGCAACAATTGATTCAGGATCATGGTTTGGACCTAGGGGCACATCACACCATTATACTCAGCCTCGACCCCACCACCAAACCTACACTCAAACCCCGTATAATCCACCCCAGCATTACTTTCCATCACCAGACCCTCATTTTTTTGTCCACCACGCCCAAACATACACTCAACCTCTTGCCCACTCACAATGGCGTGTGTCAGCCCCACAAAATACCTACCCAGCTCCACAAAATGCTTACCCACCCCCACGAGCCTACCGAAACCTTGTCGCCCAGGTTTCCGGCCCAATAAAGAATTTAAAAATGAGAGGTTGCAGCGGAAGAAAACCTTCACCCCGTTGGGGGAGTCCTATACTAGTTTGTTCCACAGACTGAGGCAATTGGATATGCTGAGGCCAATTGAGTCGAAATTGACAAACCCTTCTCCAAAGAATCTTGATTACTCTGTAAGCTGTGAATATTGTTCTGGTACTCCGGGGCATGATACGGAGAAGTGCTGGCACCTGAAAAATGCTATCTAGGAGCTCATTGACATAAACCAGATTAAAGTCCAAACCCTAGAGGCACCCAACATCAACCGGAACCCGTTGCCAACCCATCAAGAAACGAACATGATCAAGATAGTACATAAGGGAGGGGAGCACAAGAAGCCTTCGCAGACCGTCATGATGAAAGGGTCTAGGCGCATCTCTGTAGGGTATCATACAGCCAGTGTCCCTCCATAAGAACTTGGGTGTGTTTGGTCTGGGATTCAAACCCAAAGCCGCAGATCTGAAAAGGGCCAGAAATTTGAAAGAGAGGGCGTGGGCACTTCCAAAGCCTATCTCACATCTCTCTAGGTCGCTTGTCAAGACCGGTGTCAGGAAACGCCCAGTGACAACAGTTCCAAATTCTATGGTTGATATTGATGAAGAGTTAATTGAAAGGTTCCAGAGGTTGTTCAACGATGTGAACATGGTGGAAGTTGGAGAAGGTTCTAGTAAAGCAGATGTGCAATTTGTCGGGCCGAATGTAAAGCTTAACAATTGGAAGGCTACTCCTCTCCCTACCCGGAAAGAGTTTTGGTAGTTTGCTTTGATTTTCTTTCGGTTTATTTGGATTATTCCAGGGTTGTAATTCAGATTCTATTTTTTGTCAGTTTGGATGTACAAACCCTGTTTTCTTTTATTTTCAATGAAATGCAATTTCCTTTTTTCATCATTTCTGATAGTTTTATTTTTGTTTTTCTTTTCTTCCCTGTACAGTTCTTTTTATGCTAGTTTCAATGACATGACATGCATGAGGAATCTTCGACCCAGTCTTAAAAGACAATCTAATTCTGAAATAATAATTCAAGAAATAGAGTGCGATGATGAACCAGAATATGATGAAGATGAGGCCTTTGAAGAGATTAGTAAAGAACTAAGTCATTTTGAGGAAAAACCCAAGTCTAACCTGAATGATATGGAATCAATCAATTTAGGGGACCCAGATAATGTCAGAGAAACTAAGATAAGTGTCCATATTGAACGCAAATCAGGGGAGAGATAATTAAAACATTGTTTGAATATAAAGATATTTTTGCATGGTCATATGATGACATGCCGGGTCTAAGAACTGACTTGGTGGTTCACAAATTACCCACTGACCCAGCATTCCCTCCTGTCAAGCAGAAGTTGATAAAGTTCAAAACTGACATGAGTGTGAAGATTAAAGAAGAGGTCACAAAGCAGTTTGATGCAAAGGTCATTCGAGTCACGCGGTATCCCACTTGGTTAGCCAATGTTGTGCCTGTGCCAAAGAAGGATGGTAAGACCAGAGTGTGTGTTGATTACCGTGATCTCAACAAGGCAAGTCCAAAGGACAACTTCCCACTACCAAATATCCATATTTTGATTGATAATTATGCCAAGCATGAGATTGGGTCTTTTGTGGATTGCTATGCGGGCTATCATCAGATCTTAATAGATGAGGAAAATGCGGAAAAGACGACATTCATTACGCCATGGGGCACATATTGCTACAGGGTCATGCCTTTTGGTTTGACAAATGTTGGGGCAAATTACATGAGGGCAATGAAGACCATATTCCATGACATGATACACAAGGAGATCAAGGTCTACATGGATGATGTGATCATAAAGTCCAGGAAGCAGTCTGACCACGTCAGAGATTTGAGGAAATATTTCCAGAGGCTTCGCAGGTACAATCTTAAGCTTAACCCCGCCAAGTGCGCATTGGGTGTTCCATCTGGAAAACTGCTGGGATTCATATTCAGCCGTCGAGGTATTGAATTGGACCCGTGAAAGATCAAGGCTATCAAGGAATTACCACCGCCAAGTCACAAGACCAAAGTGATGAGTTTGTTAGGGAGGCTAAACTACATCAGCAGGTTTATTGCTCAACTCACGACAACTTGTGAGCCTATCTTTAGGTTGCTGAAGAAGGATGTTGTGGTCAAGTGGACGGATGAATGTTAGAAAGCATTCGATAAGATAAAGGGGCACTTGTCAAACCCACCTGTGTTGGTCCCACCAGAACCAGGGAAAACTTTGATTCTATATTTGACAGCCCTGGATAATTCTTTTGGTTGTGTGTTGGGTTAGCATGAAATCACCGGAAGAAGGAGCAAGCCATCTATTATCTCAGCAAGAATTTCACATCTTATGAGGTTAGGTACACTCATCTTGAAAGGAAATGTTGCGCCATAACTTGGATAGCACAGAAGTTGAAGCATTATTTGTCATCTTACACTACATACCTCATTTCTCGCTTGGATCCGTTAAAGTATATCTTTCAGAAGCCTATGCCCAGAGGGAGACTTGCAAAGTGGAAGATTTTGCTCACGGAGTTTGACATTATCTATGTGACTCGGACTGCGATAAAAACCCAAGCATTGGCCGATCATTTGTCCGAGAATCCGGTCGATGAAGAGTATGAACCATTAAGAACTTATTTTCCAGATGAAGAGGTAATGCACATTGACGAGTTGGAACAGGTTGAAAAGCCAAGTTGGGAACTTTTCTTTGATGGGGCTGCTAACATGAAAGGCATTGGGATAGGAGCTATACTTATTTTTGAAACAGGGCATCACTACCCTGTTATGGCTCAGCTTCATTTCTACTATACCAACAATATGGCTGAGTACGAGGAAAGCATTTTGGGTTTAAGGTTAGTTGTGGACATGGGTGTCCAGGAAGTCTTGGTCTTGGGAGACTCAGACCTTTTGGTGCACCAGATTCAAGGAGAATGGGAAACACGGGATTTAAAGCTCATACCGTACCGACAATGTTTGAATGATCTTTGTCAACGTTTTCAATCAGTAAAGCTCAGGCATATTCCAAGGATCCATAATGAGGTTGACGATGTTTTGGCTACTCTGGCGTCAATGTTACATCATCCGAATAAAGCTTATGTCGACCCTCTGCATATTTAAGTCTGCGATCAGCACCCTTAAGGTAAAATGGTGGAAGAAGAACTTGATGGTGAGCCGTAGTTCCACGACATCAGGGAGTATATCAGGATGGGGGTGTATCCAGTATAGGCCATAGGTGATCAAAAGAGAACAATTCGTCATTTTGCGAGTGGATTTTTCTTCAGTGGAGGAGTTTTGTACAAAAGAACTCCAGATCTTGGATTGTTAATATGCATAGATGCTAGACAGGCCACGGCTATCATGACCGAAGTACATTCCGGAGTTTGCGGACCGCATATGAGTGGGTATGTTCTAGCAAAGAAAATTCTTCGAGCGGTTTATTACTGGCTCACCATAGAGCGAGATTGTATCAGTTTTGTGTGCAAGTGTCATCAATGCCAAGTACACGGAGATTTGATTCATTCTCCGCCATCCGAAATGCACACAATGTCTGCACCATGGCCCTTCGTTGCTTGGGGCATGGATATCATTAGACCAATTGAGCCAGCAGCATCCAATGGGCACAGGTTCGTTCTGGTGGCCATTGATTATTTCAATAAGTGGGTTGAAGCTAAAACTTTCAAGTCTATGACCAAGAAAGCAGTGGTCGATTTTGTCCATTCAAATATCATTTGTCGGTTCGGGATCCCAAAGGTGATCATCACAGATAATAGTGCTAATCTCAACAATCATTTGATGAAAAAGGTATGTAAACAGTTTAAGATTACGCATTGCAATTTCACCCCATATCGCCCCAAGGGGAATGGAGCAGTCGAGGCAACCAATAAGAATATAAAGAAGAAACTTCTGAAAATGGTGCAGGGTTCCAGGCAATGGCATGAAAAGTTGCCCTTTTTGTTGTTGGGTTATCGCACTACTGTTCGCACTTCAGTAGGGGCAACTCCTTATTTGTTGGTATATGGCACAGAAGTAGTGATACCCGTAGTGGTTGAAATTCCATCCCTTCGGATCGTTGCTGAAGTTGAAATTGATGATGATGAATGGGTCAAAACCCGTCTGGAGCAATTGAGTTTGATTGATGAGAAAAGATTGGCAACAGTATGCTATGGCCAGTTGTATCAAAAGAGAATGGCAAGAGCATACAACAAGAAGGTGTGTCCTTGGAAATTTGAAGTGGGTCAGCAAGTATTGAAACGCATCCTTCTACATCAGGCTGAAGCAAAAAGCAAGTTCACCCCAAATTGGCAGGGGCCGTTCATCGTAACGAGAGTGTTGTCCAATGGTGCTTTGTATTTAACAGATATAGAAGGCAAATGTGTAGATATGGCCATCAATTTTGATGCAGTCAAAAGATATTATGTATGATCTCTTTGGTTTAAATTGTGTTTGTTTGTACTTGGCATGTTTTGAAGATTGGAATGACGAAGGCATTTTGTTCTGCTATCTAAACACTTTATCCTTTGTTACCCCTTTGAGCCTTATCTATTTCTTTTCATACCCCTCTTTGGAATCAGTAACAAAGTTCAGAAGCGCAATCGCAAAAGATAAGTAAAGGAAAAGAGAGAAAAAGAGAAAGAAAAGAATGAAAAAGAAGAAAAGAAAAGAAGAAAAAAACAACAAAAAGGGAAAAAGAAAAAAAGAAAAGAAGAGAAAGAAAAAGAAAAGTGAAAAATCACAACAACAAAGTAATTTCTATGACATGAACAATGTTCGACCTGATTCATTTTAAGGATACGTAGGCAGCCTCACGGTTCAGTCCCATCAAAATAAAAATCCAAAAGCCCCCAGGCAAAGAAACCAAGGCAGAAGTTGTGGTTATGTAAAAGATCTGATTCCAAAAGTTGTAAGTTTGAACCTATTCAAGTTGTTTTGAGACTTCGTGATACCCTTTCTTTCTAACCCTATCCAAAAGCTCACATTACGGTCTAACGGAAGACCTTCCGATCAGTCTTCGAGAGATGACAAGTCAAGCAAGTGGAGGTGATTCATATCAGGGGAAACACTCTGGTCTAAGCAGGAAAAATGATAAAAATAAGAGAGTCTTATTGGTGAAAACCCTCACAGGCACAGTAAGGCGATGGAAAGCTGAGAGAAATTAAAAAAAATGAGAGAGTCTTATTGGTGAAAACTTTCACGAGCACCTTAAGGCAAAAGTGAGTTGAGAGATGAACAAATGAGAGAGGTTTGTTGGTGAAAACCCTTCAGGGCACTGCAAGCCAAACAAGGCCTGTGACTTGGTGAAAGAATTGAGTTTTGGAGATCTCGGGGCATAAAATATGACAACTGAAAGTTGATTAGTTGAATAGACTGGGCTGATTAATCTGAAATGCATGTCATGATCATTGGTACCAGATGCTCCCCTCAGATAAGTCTCTTTTCTTTTTCTCCTTCAAACAGTCATCCAGTTTTGGATTTCTCTTCCTTATTCCTAATTCTCAAAGTCATTGCATTTCATTTATTTTGGGTGTATTTCTATAAGATGTTTCTAATGCCGGTTTTGTTTAAGCAAATAAGAAAGGATTTCAGATCTCACTACCAACTTCCAAAATTGCACAAAGCACAGTATGGCCAAAGCATTCCAGAGATAGTATGATGTAAAGTGGGACAGCAAGTGTCAGTAAAAGTTCCATCGGTGGAATGGTTTTGCAATTTCATGGGAGATGTAGAGGTTCAGATAGAAGGGTCAGAAATGTAAAACAACGGTTTGGGCATAGAGCACTCGGGTTATCCAAGGTCATGCGGTTGAGGATTAGTTAGAAAGTCAAACAATTCTTGGCCAGTTCAAGGCAGCCAGTCAAAGCAAAGCATGACAGCGGAGACACCACTTTCAGCAAGAATGACACAAACTAACCACCACATTTTTAAAACTGACAAGATTTTTTTTTGATTTGAAATAGGGGAGGACAATTTCGTTTGCTTTAGAGAAACCCTCCGTAAGGGAAAGCAAGTAACAGACAGGTTTGACCATAAATTCTCAGGACCCACCTGGATAATGGGACCGAGTTTAAAATTCAAACATGCATGAGTAACAAGATCTAGGATAAGTCTTACCCCAAAGAAATATAAGTTGGCTTTGATGTTTTCGTTCTTATGATAGCATTCAGTTCGAAATTTTCAGGACCCTCCTGAATAATGGGACCTAGCTTTAAGACTTCCATTAAATAACAAGATTTAGCGTAAGTTCTGTTGTAGGGAAGTATAATTTAGCCTTAAAGTTGTCACTCTTAAGATAAGACTTAATTTTGATTTTCAGGACCCTCCTGGATAATGGGATGTAGTTTTAAGACCTTCTTAGATAACAAGATTTAGCGGAAGTCATACCTGTAGAAGATATAACTTAGCTTTAAAACTGTCATTTAACTAGGAGTTTTCAGGACCCTCCTGGATAATGGGATCTAGCTTTCAAATTCTTAGAGACATTTGGTAACATGAATCAATTAACACTCACAGATGTGCCCAGCTACCAAACTGGGGCAGAAAAGTTTCATTGTTTTGTCTATTTTATTAAAATCAGGCACCCACCTAGAGAGCAAGGGAGAACAACACGAGTTTTAAGGATAGAAAGCAGTTTGGGGTCAAGCAATCAGGCACCCATTTGGGGAAACAGGTAAAGATAGTTCAAAGAAAAAGCAGTCACAAGAGGAGCTAGTTCAATTTTAACAATCAGGAGCCTACTTGAAGAACAAAGGGAAGTTGTTCAAGTGTTGGTAATGATGAGCCAACCTGGAGAACGAAGGGAAGTAATTCAAGTGTTAGTAATCAGAATCCCACCTGAAGAACGAATGGAAGCAATAATTCAAGTGTTGGTAATCAGGAGCCCGCTTAGAGAACGATGGGAAGTAGCAATTTAAGTGTTGGTAATTAGGAGCCCTCCTGGAGAAAAAAGGGAAGTAGCAATTTAAATGTTGGTAATCAGGAGCCTAGCTGGAGAACGAAGGGAAGCAGTTCAAGTGTTGATAATCAGGGGCCCGCCTGGAGAACGAAGGGGAGCAGCAATTCAAGTGTTGGTAATCAGGAGCCCACCTGAAGAACGAAGGGAAGCAATTTAAGTGTTGGTAATCAGGAGCCCACCTGGAGAATGAAGGGAAGCAATTCAAGTGTTGTTAAACAAGAGCCCGCCTGGAGAACGAAGGGAAGCAGCAATTCAAGTGTTGGTAATCAGGAGCCCGCCTGGAGAATGAAGGGAAGAAGCAATTTAAGCGTTGGTAATCAGGAGCCCACCTGGAGAACGAAGGGAAGCAGTTTAAGTGTTGGTAATCAGGAGCCCACCTGGAGAACGAAGGGAAGCAGTTCAAGTGTTGGTAATCAGGAACCCTCCTGGAGAACGATAGGGAGAAGCAATTCAAGTGTTGGTAATCAGGAGCCCACCTGAAGAACGAAAGGAAGCAGCAATTTAAGTGTTGGTAATCAAGAGCCCACCTGGAGAACGAAGGGAAGCAGTTCAAGTGTTGGTAATCAGGAGCCCACCTGGAAGAACAAAGGGAAAGCAACAATGTTTGAAGGAAGACAATTCAAGTTCAGCAACCAGGTGCCCGCCTGAATTACAAAGGGAAAGAACCTCAGAATAAAATTCAAGACAACAACAAAGGAATCTCACCTGGAGAGTACAAGTCAACAGAGCAGCGAAAATTGCAAGATCAAGTTTGAAGAAGTATAGATAGGATTCTTGTAATTCATAGATCATAGTTTAGTCTAGCTTCTTTTATTTTGTCTTGGTGTAATAAGGAGTTCAGCAAGCAGTAACAGCATCAGCAACTGTGAAATCAGAGCTTCCTAGTAGTCCCAGCTATCGAAACTTCCCGAACTACACTGACCTGATTCCTTTATAGCCAAGGATATATAGTAGCCTCGGAAGCAGGGTGTGGTCAAATCTTTCAAAAATGCTTCCCACGGAGTATTCAAAAGGGCAAAAATTGCTCGTATCTGCTCACTTTATCTTTGCATGAAAAACCCTTTGGGTTTCCGAACAAAGAGGGGCAGTTGTGAGCACGTGATTTTTTCCCTACGTGAATTACTCCCATAAAATACAAGAAAAATAATTTTTTCCATTTGTTTTACAATTTTATAGGATTTTGTGGAAATTTGTGCTAATTATTTGCATTTTCTGTGCATGTTCATTTCTATTAAAAAATCATGAAAAAGCCAAAAATACCCTGCATCACATTTAGGTTTGATTTTACATTTTTTTCGAATTAATTAGCAATTATTTCTTTTATTAAAAACTAAAAATCACAAAATAGCTCATTTTACCCCTTTTAATTTTAGTCTATTGATTTTTCCCTTTAATTTAGGACCAAGTAATTTTATAATTATTGTGACTAGGAAATTCGTTTAATTCGACAACTTAGAATAATTTAGGAGTTAATTTTAGGATTTTTTTAATTAAAGAAAAAGAAAAGGAGAAAAAAAGAAAAGAAAAGGAAAATGAATTTGGGGAAGGAGATTCGTTCATTGGGCTGGAATTAACCTAGTTCCTTCCCCAGCACAAATGCCCACACCTGCTGCCCGACCCATTCCCCTGACCCACCCCACTCACCCAAAATATACTCAGACAATACAACGAGCCCTAAATCCCAGAACTCAGAGAAGCGACGCGGTTACTATTCAATCGTCTCTCTCACTCAAACCAAGACCCAATTCAGTCCAAATCCATGGCGAGTGAGCCCCAATATCCAACCACGCGTTCCCTCCTTCTCTCCTCTTGCCATTTCTAACGGTTTCTGACACCAAAGATTCTGCTTCCTCTCACTCGCCCGATTTTGAACTATAGCACGCGATTGGAAGGTTCTGGAGAACGATCGTTGGATGAGTGTGAGGCGTTGGATTAATTTCACTCAATCTGAGCCCCACATTCATCAAGGGCTCATTGTCAAAAGGGACCGGATCCAATTTTGTAAGGAGAAGAGGATTCACAGGGATTTTTGGAGAGGATTTTGGAAAAGAATTTGAGAGATTTTTCTTCTTCAGCTTTTATTGTTCTTTTATTACTGATACTGGAACAACAAAAGAAAATCACTGAATGTTCGGCTATTTCATTTCATGTCGATTATTTTTTAAAGTTTTTTTTAAATCTCTAGAGTCTGTCTTCTTCATTTCGATTCTGGATTTTGGTTTAAAAATGAAAGTCATTTGAGAAGTTCAAGGCGGTTGCTGCTCGAGGTGTTGATTTTCAGTTGCTATTTGCTTCCTTTTGGTCGATTTCAGTGTTGTATTAATTCAGTCTCTTAATTCCAGGTTCATTTCTTTTCTTCCCTTTAGTTCTCATTGTGAATCGATCTTTGAATGAACTATAAAATGTGTTGAAGTTTAAAGTAATAGCTGAGATTTGTCATTTTCGCTGCTCTGTTCTTCTTGTTTTCAACTTCTTCCATGATTTCACAAGTGTGCTATTGAATGTCCATATAATCCTCTGGTCTTGGAAGTCATCTAAACATGTAGCTGTGTGTGCTCATCTGCCCTTCTATCACTATTCGATCATGGTTTATTTGGGAAAAATGTTTAAAATCTGGTTGCTAATTAGTCGAAGTTTAACTTTGTTCGGTTTTATTGTATCATGAGTTGTCAAGTTGGTGTGTTCTTGCTAGTTGAATCACGAGAATGAATCATGTATTGATCTGAAATTTCATGCTTGCTCATGTACTAGTTGCAAATCAGTCGAGTTACGCGTAGTTTTCATTCATTCCTTAACGTTAGGAATGTATGACTATCTGGACACTAAAATTCCAATCAGTTGAACTAGCTATCTATGTGCTCACAATTCTAGTGGTCTGCTTCACTTTTGGCCAAGATTGGCACCATTGCAGCTGTTACTTTACTGGAATTAGGACTAAAGATGCATGTCTAGCTTTTGCTGAAGTCAGTTTGCCAGTTTTGTTCATGCCTATTGCTAAAAATGTATAGACCATTTGTTCCCTTTCTTGCTTCTTTCAAACATGAGTTAGCTGTGCCGGGATATTTGAAGCGCTATTTTCTGTTAGAGTATCTGCATTTGGCAGCTGTGATGGTGATAATCCTGCTTCTTTGATTTTGGTTTCAAAACAGAGGTTATGTTGTCATGCGAAACACGTATGTACAGAATTGCATCCATTTTTCTTTTTCACTTGAATAACACTCTTGTGCTTGGATTTTGAAATAACTGAATCATCGTCCCTTGAGTTTCATAGCTTTCTTTTGCATATTCACCAGTACTAGGACATGAACTGGGCTTTTAACGATTCCTGGACTGCTGCTAGCTTAAGTCCTTGATTTATAATTAAGTTTTATTCATAGTTTCCCCATCGATTTGAGTTTCACTTCTAGAGTTAACAGTTCTTAAGAGGTTAAATATCTTGTAGTCTTCTCTTCTCAGTTTCTCATTGTCCCATTGGCAGTAGTACTTTGATATGAGTGCCTATTTTACTCAGCTAGCTTTATTTGGCAATGAAGCAGTAGTATATCAATGAACATTTCCTCAGCCCTCTTTGGCAATTGATTTCTCAGTTTGCTTAACTAGGGGAGTGGTCGCATTTGGGTATTCTGGGGGCTAAAGACAGCTTGGTCGATCTGGGGATGAATATTTATGCTAATTTTAAGTCCTGTTAAATCAATGGAAATCCAAGTCTTGCTTTAGTTATAGTTGTTGGTTTAAAATCCATTTTTAGGGTATCAAATTGAGAATGTGTCAAACTGTTGCAATTGGTTTTTTATGCTTCAAATAGCTTTGTGCAGGCTCGTTTCTCTGCCGCAGCGTTTAATTTTTTGAGGTTATGTGGAGTAAATCAAATTTGCTAGAATTTCTTATATTGTTGCATTGGAGTGTTTTATTAGCCAGGTTCTTTCATAGTAGTTGCTTGATTTTGTATTCAATTTTTACTCCATGACAATGAAACACTCTATTGAATATATGAAGAAAATAAGTCAGAAGAGTTTGGAATTAAAAGTTTGTCCAGTATAGTGAGATAAGAGTTAGTTTATTTTCTTTTCCTTCATCAAATTATTTTCTTTGCTGATGATGTCCCTATCACTTTAAGTTTAAATCCTATCTTATTATTTTACGTTTTGATGAGTATTCAGGGATTGTGCTTGGATGATTAGATTTGAGTTGGGCACCATGAGCTAAAAAGGGTTGATGATGTGAGTTTTTTAGTTGATTTATTTGACCTCGCGGAGTTTCAACTGAGCTTAGATTAGTAATTAGTCTTTGAACATTTTAACTTGCTCTAGGTATGTCATAATAAAACATCACAACTATGAGTACGGTTCCTGTGACGTAGTCGTGACATTTAATTTCTAAAGATTCGGGGGTACATTCATGTGACCTGGCCATAATTTAATCTTGTTAATAAAATAAACACGTTGTGGATCATAGTTACAGTTCCCGTGACATGATTCGCAATGTGTAATCAAACAATTAATTGTATAACAATTGGATTATTAAAACGGTTTTAAAAGGAATAAAATGCACATGGGATTTCAAAAATATTTTAAAATCAAATAAATAGGTCAATAATAACAGTTGAGCGACCGTGCTAAAACTACGGAACCCGGAAATGCTTAACACCTTCTCTCGGGTTAACAGAATTCCTTACTCGGATTTCTGTGTTCGCGGATTGAAAACAGAGCCAATCTTCCCCGATTCGGGATTTGAAACCGGTGACTTGGGACACCATAAATCATCCCAAGTGGCAACTCTGAATAAATAATAATCTCGTTTCGATTGTCACTTTAATTGGAAAAAACTCCCATATACCCCTTTCGGCTATAGGAAAAAGGAGGTGTGACAGCTCTGGCGACTCTGCTGGGGATCGAACCCAGAATCTCTGGTTTTGCAGAGCAGGGTTCAAGAATTCGAGCTTAGAATAATTGTTATATTCGGCTTTATTTATTGTCTGATTTTATCTACATGTTTGGGCCTAATGTGTTAAATGTTGCTTTTTACTTCTTTGATATTATCTTAACTGTATATATAAACTGCTACGAAACCCCTCTCTTCTATCTTCTGAGGAGTGCACGCTGGCGTGACTTCTTTCTGTTAGTGTCATATCCCAATTTAGAATGAGGATCGGACAAGTTGCAAAGCCGGATGATGTTTTGGTTACCGGTAGGCTGCCCCCCTCGGCTCGAGTTGTCCACTCGGGTAAGCCAGGTCTAGAACAATACACCCAGGTTTTAAACTTAGAATAACTCAGCCTCATGCCGTATCCCTTGTAGGAACGCTTATTTTCATCATGTGCATTTGACTTTGGGGAATCAACACAAGGGTTGGGTCCGTCTAGGACAGGTGTAACCGAAAATAAAAGACCAACCTGATGCATTTTAGGGGCTACTTGTGCATTTAATTTGTTTCAAATTTCATGTTGACCGGCTTCTACATTGAGTGAGGAAAACCAAAAGAAAAACCGAGCCGAGGTAGAGGATTTCACTCGTTTCCCAAAAATGATGACCAAAATGTCCTGAAACTCTGTCGAATTTTTGAAAAAAAAGAGAAGAAAAAGGATTCCTTGAAAAAACAAAGTCTCTTGAAAAGAGAAGAATTAGTCCAAAATGATTTTTTGTTTTTTTCCTTTTCATGTCAAAACTAGCCGAACTACGCGGGTTTGATTCTCACCGGATGTGGGATACGTAGGCAACCCTTATCGGGTCCAACCCCGCTTTTTGAAAAATATATGAAGCATCGTCATTTTGTCGTAAATAAAGTGGTTAATGTCATTCTTGTCTAACTAGCCGAATGTCCCAACGGGATGCCGGAGGGCTGTTTTTGCAAGAATAGTCGTTGACTGTGTTTTGTCGAATTTTGGCCACTTAGCGAGCACAGCCCTAAAAACTTCCATTTCAAAGTATTGAAGGGCAGTATTCACAAAAGTAGCCCTGACTTCTTGATTTTTGCAAAATAGCCCCTTTTATCAGTTTTTCAAATGAGCTTCACTTTGCGTGTAAACCAATCACCCTAAACTAAATGTACAGAATGAGCACTAGTCAAAATTAACTAATGAAGGTCATGTCGAAGATTCCGTTGGATCTACTCATGTTTTGGGAAGATTTGGGTGAAGAAGGACGAGATGTGGTCAACCTTTATTTGGGAGGGCTCACCGGATTGATGAAGCTCAGGCCTAGAGGAGACATAATAAGGGCACTAGTAACATTTTTGGACCCAGCTCACAACGTCCTACACTTCTCAGATTTTGAACTCACACCCACCTTGGAAGAGATAGCAGGTTATATGGGAAGTACTGAAGGTCTAAGGCATAAGTATTTAGTCGCTCCAAGAATTGTTACCTCTCAGAAGTTCCTGGATTTTCTAAAAATAAGCAGGGGGTCCAATATGCAGATTTGACGATCGGTTTTTCCACTCTACGCTTCATATACCAGAGGTATGGCCATGTAGGAGGATTTGACAACCCGGAGAGTGGGGTTTGTAGCAATGGGAACCGAGCAAAATGGGATGAGCATAGGCGTTTCGCTTTCATGGTAGATTTCTTAGGCCTCGTGGTGTTTCCCCGGAAGGATGGGAATATCGATCTGCGGGTGGCTGGAGTTGTCAATGTCTTGATTACCAATTCCAAGAGCACCCTCGCTCCTATGATAGTGTCTGAGATATACCAAGCTCTCACAGCTTGTAAAGCTGGGGAAGACTTCTTTGAGGGATGCAATTGCTATTACAAATATGGATGATCGAGCATCTGTGTCACTGCCCACAGTATATGAGTTATGGGTCCACGGAGAAAAGCTGCATTGAAGAGTTCGACACAAGGATTTCAGGGTTCAAGCTGCCAGAAGGGTTTGGAGACTCCATCACTGCCGGGCAAATAGAGTGGACACTGGGTTGGCTTCCAGTTGAAGAAATTGTGTATATGCCTGCCACCGGTCCTTACCTCCTCCTAATGGGTCTTCGAGGCATTCAGCCTTATGCTCCACTGGGTAATGAGACAGTTGGGAAGATGCCAGGTTATGCACCCAGATGAAGATCTTAGTGTTTATGCGGTCGAAGTCAGCTCCGATGGCCAATTTCATGAAGAAATAGTTCATCATATTTGGAACGAGTGCCAGTATTTGACAGCAAACACTCGAGTGCGTGACCTATCTAGAGGCGAGGTCTCACCCGCCTATCTTGCCTGGTATAGGAAGAAGAACACCTCAATAGCCGAACATGAAAGACCAACCAAGAAGCCTCACATCCAGGAATTTGTTGAGGCGTCGAAAGAACAGTGGGCTTGGTTGGCCAAGGAGAATGAGTACAGGGCCACAATAGGCAAATTGGAAAAACAAGTCAGGGATCTTCAGTTTGAGAATGGTTTGCAAGCCGCCGCGGATGAGGGCGAAAAGAAAAAGCTAGCCAAAGAGAATGACGCCCTCCGAACCCATATTCAGGAAATGAAAATAGCAGCCGAAAACCCCGCTAGAAGTACAAAAGATGAAAAGCTTATAGGTTACCTTAGGCAGAAAGTAGGTGAATATGGTTTTGATCTGAACAAAGCCGAAGGTGAACTGGCAAGAGCTCGAACAAAATTGGCCAAAAATGCAGAGGAACGAGCACGCTAGGTCAAACAATTAAAAGAGAAATATGACAATGGAATCGTGGGGTTGAAGAAAAAGATCACCATCCTTGAAAATGAAATGACCAAGCAGGCAAAAGATTTCAAAGCCGAGAGAGAACAGTGCTACGCTTTGATGGCACAATTAGAGGGAGACCTACAGCACTTGCAAGAGCAGAATCATACTGCCACCCAGATCTTAGAGGCTAGATCCCAGCAGATTGGACATTTGTTGCAAGAAAATGGCATCATAAGGGAAAGGGTCAGAAGGATCGCGGACTACATCACGATGAAGTGCAGTAAGTGTGAGGACATGACCAGATCTATCTTCTTCGCCACTGTAATGATCTTTGTCCGCCAGATAATAGAGGATATCTATCGTCTCCAAGGGGATCTGGCGCATAGGCCCGTGGCGAGACCGACTGATGTCCCGCGGGCCCCCGGAGCAGTCGAGGCATTGATGTATTCATGATTTTTGTTCGAGTCTGTATGTTTCACTTTCTTTGTTGGAGTTTCTTAGTTTGTTTTTGAGTCTGTATTTTCATCTTTCTGTTGGAGTTTGTTAGTCCTCTTTTTCGAGTCTGTTAGTTTTTATGATTAAATTCGGTAGGATGAGTCGCTATAATCAACACGCTTTTATTTTATGGAAAATTTGAAAATCCCAAAATATATTTTTATTATTTATTTTTACACTTATCGCCCAAAACTACGCTTGGTCTGATTCATGCGGCGTCATGATACGTAGGCAATCCCCATAGGATTCGATCATAACCAAAAAAAAGAAGAAAAAGAAAAAAGGAGAGGGAGAGAAAACAAGAAACTGTGGGAATGAAACAATGGCAAAACAAGAGAGAAAAATGAGAGAATAAAGAACAACGAGAAATCAAGCAAAGAAAGGCAGGAGTGAAAAAGTGAGAAATTGCAAAATGGACATTAGGAAAAGCCAGGATGATGCAAGCAACCGATCAAATGCATAATAGAAATGGTTAACTGCTTAGGTGCATTGCATCCCCAACGTGCGGTTGCCTATCTGTTAAGCTCTAATCGCTAACAAGTTTGTTGTTGAAATCAGTACAGGTAGGTGGTTAGTTTGTTTGGCATTCTGACAACTCACCCGTATAACACTATGTCCAAAAACAAATTGATCATGGATAAACAAGAACTGGATGCAAGTGTTATTGATCCGTCAAGAGAGGGGGAAGAGTCTGATGTTAATCTGAAAGAGGAATTGTATAAGCTGAAACAACATATGGTAGAGATGTACCAGGCATGGGTAAAAGGGCATCCACCACCATCCTACCTTGCCAACCCTGCTTTCGTACCACCGTTGGATCAATCCCAGGAACCTCCAACTACTGATTCATCTCCAGGCTTTCCTATTTACCACCACTACCAAGGCACCACTTCCCAAACACCACCAGCTCCATCACCCAAACCAGTTTCATACCCTCCTCCACCAGACACCCCTATTTTCGTGGCACCCCACCCATTACACTCCACCGATCTTCTAGTGAGCCTTTATTCCAGACCCAAGATAACCAATACTATCCCCTGGAGCCTACTTTCAATGCCCCGGAACCTTACTCTTATACTCCTCGTTTCGACCTCCCTGTTGAGACTGAGAAACCACCTAAGAATCCAGAACAGGAGGAGATGTTCAGGATGGTTAAAAGCCTGGAACAGTCATTCAGAAACATGCAGGGATCGGGAGGCCAAGTGAGCGTGGCCTACAAAGATCTGTGTCTATTTTCCGATGTTCAACTGCCAGTAGGATTCAAGATGCCCAAATTCGATCTATATGACGGGAAAGGAGACCCGGTGGCCCATTTGAGGGGATTTTACAGTAAAATGAGAGGAGCCAGTGGGAAAGAAGAGCTGTTGATGGCATACTTTAGCCTGACTCTGAGCGGCGCTGCATTGGAGTGGCACACTCGTCAGGATCACAGCAGATGGTATACATAGGATGATTTGGCCCAAGCATTTGCTTGTCATTTCCAATACAACCTCGAGATTGTTCCAGATCATTTATCTCGGACTAAGACTGAGAAGAAGCCTAGTGAAAGTTTCAGGGAGTATGGTTTCCATTGGAGAGAACAAGCGGCAAGGGTTGACCCTCCGATGAAAGAGAGCGAAATGGTGGATTACTTTCTGCAGGCCCTGGAGCCCACTTACTACGTCCATCTGGTATCGTCCATAGGCAAGTCCTTCAATGAGGTAGTGAAGATGGGTGGCATAGTAGAAGAAGAGCTTAAGTCAAACAAAATCCTAAATTACTCGGCTATTAAGGCAACTACCCAAGCTATTCAAAATGATACTGGGGGAGTAATCAGAAAGAAGAAGAAAGAAGATGTAGCAACAATTGATTCAGGATCATGGTTTGGACCTAGGGGCCCATCACACCATTATACTCAGCCTCGACCCCACCACCAAACCTACACTCAAACCCCGTATAATCCACCTCAGCATTACTTTCCATCACCAGACCCTCATTTTTCTGTCCACCACGCCCAAACATACACTCAACCTCCTACCTACGCACAATGGCATGTGCCAGCCCCACAAAACACCTACCCAGATCCACAAAATGCTTATCCACCCCCACGAGCCTACCGAAACCCTGTCGGCCCAGGTTTCCAGCCCAATCAAGCATTTAAAAATGAGAGGTTGCAGCGGAAGAAAACCTTCACCCCATTGGGGGAGTCCTACACTAGTTTGTTCCACAAACTGAGACAATTGGATATGCTGAGGTCTATTGAGTCGAAATTGCCAAACCCTCCTCCAAAGAATCTTGATTACTCTGTAAGCTATGAATATGGTTCTGGTACTCCGGGGCATGATACGGAGAAGTGCTGGCACCTGAAAAATGCTATCTAGGAGCTCATTGACACAAACCGGATTGAATTCCAAACCCTAGAGGCACCTAACATCAACCGGAACCCGTTGCCAACCCATCAAGAAACGAACATGATCGAGATAGTACATAAGGGAGGGGAGCACAAGAAGCCTTCGCAGACTGTCATGATGAAAGAGTCTGAGCGCATCTCTGTAGGGTATCATACAGCCAGTGTCCTTCCCTAAGAACTTGGGTATGTTTGGTCTGGGATTCAAACCCACAGCCGCTGATGTGAAAAGGGCCAGAAAGTTGAAACAGAGGGCGTGGGCACTTCCAAAGCCTATCTCGCATCTCTCCAGGTCATTTGTCAAGCCTGGTGCCAGGAAACGCCCAGTGACAACAGTTCCAAATTCTGTGGTTGACATTGATGAAGAGTTAATTGAAAGGTTCCAGAGGTTGTTCGACGATGTGAACATGGTGGAAGTTGGAGAAGGTTCTAGCAAAGCAGATGTGTAATTTGTCGGGCCGAATGCAAAGCTTAACAATTGGAGGTTACTCCTCTCCCTACCCGGAAGGAGTTTTGGTAGTTTGCTTTGATTTTCTTTCAGTTTATCTGGATTATTCCAGGGTTGTAATTCAGATTCTATTTTTCGTCTGTTTGGATGTACAAACCTTGTTTTCTTTTATTTTCAATGAAATGCAATTTCCTTTTTTAATCATTTCTGATTGTTTTATTTTTGTTTTTATTTTCTTCCCTGTATAGTTCTTTTTATGCTAGTTTCAATGACATGACATGCATGAGGAATCTTTGACCCAGTCTTAAAAGTCAATCTAATTCTCAAATAATAATTCAAGAAATAGAGTGCAATGATGAACCAGAATATGATGAGGATGAGGCTTTTGAAGAGATTAGTAAAGAACTAAGTCATTTTGAGGAAAAATCCAAGTCTAACCTAAATGATACGGAAGCAATCAATTTAGGGGACCCAGATAATGTCACAGAAACTAAGATAAGTTTCCATCTTGAACCGCAAATCAGGGGAGAGATAATTAAAGCATTGTTTGAATATAAAGATATTTTTGCATGGTTATATGACGACATGCCGGGTCTAAGCACTGACTTGGTGGTTAACAAATTGCCCACTGACCCGGCATTCCCTCCTGTCAAGCAGAAGTTGATAAAGTTCAAAACTGACGTGAGTGTGAAGATTAAAGAAGAGGTCACAAAGCAGTTTGATACAAAGGTCATTCGAGTTACGCGGTATCCCACTTGGTTAGCCAATGTTGTACCTATACCAAAGAAGGATGGTAAGACCAGAGTGTGTGTTGATTACCGTGATCTCAACAAGGCAAGTCCAATGGACAACTTCCCGCTGCCAAATATCCACATTTTGATTGATAATTGTGCCAAGCATGAGATTGGGTCTTTTGTGGATTGCTATGCGGGCTATCATCAAATCTTAATAGATGAGGAAGATGCGGAAAAGACAGCATTCATTACTCCATGGGGGACATATTGCTATAGGGTCATTCCTTTTGGTTTGAAAAATGTTGGGGCAACTTACATGAGAGCAATGACAACATTATTCCATGACATGATACACAAGGAGATAGAGGTCTACGTGGATGATGTGATCATAAAGTCCAGGAAGCAGTCTGACCACGTCAGAGATTTGAGGAAATTTTTCCAGAGGCTTCGCAGGTACAATCTTAAGCTTAACCCCGCCAAGTGCTCATTGGGTGTTCCATCGGGAAAACTGCTGGGATTCATAGTCAGCCTTTGAGGTATTGAATTGGACCCGTCAAAGATCAAGGCTATCAAGGAATTACTACCACCAAGGAACAAGTCCAAAGTGATGAGTCTGTTAGGGTGGCTAAACTACATCAGCAGGTTTATTGCTCCGCTCACGACAACTTGTGAGCCTATCTTTAGGTTGCTGAAGAAGGATGTTGTGGTCAAGTGGACTGATGAATGTCAGGAAGCATTCGATAAGATAGAGGGGTACTTGTCAAACCCACCTGTATTGGTCCCACCAGAACCAGGGAGAACTTTGATTCTGTATTTGACAGTCCTGGATAATTCTTTTGGTTGTGTGTTGGGTCAGCATGACATCACCGGCAGGAAGGAGCAAGTCATCTATTATCTCAGCAAGAAGTTCACATCTTATGAGGTTAGGTACACTCATCTTGAAAGGACATGTTGCGCCCTAACTTGGGTAGCACAGAAGTTGAAGCATTATTTGTCATCTTACACTACTTACCTCATTTCTCACTTGGATCCGTTAAAGTATATCTTTCAGAAGCCTATGACTAGAGGGAGACTTGCGAAGTGGCAGGTTTTGCTCACGGAGTTTGACATTATCTATGTGACTCGGACTGCGATAAAAGCACTAGCATTGGCCGATCATTTGGCCGAGAACCCGATCGATAAAGAGTATGAACCATTGAGAACTTATTTTCCTGATGAAGAGGTAATGCACATTAACAAGTTGGAACAAGTTGGAAGCTTTTCTTTGATGGGGCTACTAACATGAAAGGCGTTAGGATAGGAGTTGTACTTATTTCTGAAACAGGGCATCACTACCCTATTACGGCTGAGCTTCGTTTCTACTGTACCAATAACATGGCTGAGTACGAGGCATGCATTTTGGGTTTAAGGTTAGCTGTGGACATGGGTGTCCAGGAAGTCTTGGTCTTGGGAGACTCGGACCTTCTGGTGCACTAGATTCAAGGAGAATGGGAAACACGGGATTTAAAGCTCATATCGTACCGACAATGTTTGCATGATCTTTGTCAACATTTTCGATCGGTAAAGTTTAGGCATATTCCAAGGATCCATAATGAGGTTGTCGATGCTTTGGCTACTCTGGCATCAATGTTAAATCATCCGGACAAAGCTTATGTCGACCCTCTACATATTCAAGTCTGCGATCAGCACCCTTACTGTAACATAGTGGAAGAAGAACTTGATGGTAAGCCGTGGTGCCACGACATCAGGGAGTATATCAGGATAGGGGTGTATCCAGTACAGACCATAGGTGATCAAAAGAGAACAATTCGTCATTTGGCAAGTGGATTTTTCTTAAGTGGTAGAGTTTTGTACAAAAGAACTCCAGATCTTAGATTGTTAAGATGCATAGATGCTAGACAGGCCATGGCTATCATGACCGAAGTACATTCCGGAGTCTGCAGACCGCATATAAGTGGGTATGTTCTGGCAAAGAAAATTCTTCGAGCAGTTTATTACTGGCTCACCATAGAGCGAGATTGTATTAGTTTTGTGCGCAAGTGTCATCAATGCCAAGTACACAGAGATTTGATTCATTCTCTGCTATCTGAATTGCACACAATGTCTACACCATGGCCCTTCATTGCTTGGGGCATGGATGTCATTGGACCAATTGAGACAGCAGCATCCAATGGGCACAGGTTTATTCTGGTGGCCATTGATTATTTCAATAAGTGGGTTGAAGCTAAAACTTTCAAGTCTGTGACCAAGAAAGCAGTGGTCGATTTTGTCCATTCAAATATCATTTGTCCATTCAAATATCATTTGTCAGTAGGGGAAACTCCTTATTTATTGGTATATGGCACAGAAGTAGTGATACTCGTAGAGGTTGAAATTCCATCCCTTCGGATCATTGCTGAAGCCGAAATTGATGATGATGAATAGGTCAAAACCCGTCTGGAGCAATTGAGTTTGATTGATGAGAAAAGATTGGCAACAGTATGCCATGGCCAGTTGTATCAAAAGAGAATGGCAAGAGCATACAACAAGAAGGTGCGTCCCCAGAAATTTGAAGTGGGTCAGCAAGTATTGAAACGCATCCTTCCACATCAGGCTGAAGCAAAAGGAAAGTTCGACCCAAATTGGCAGGGGCCATTCATCATAACGAGAGTGTTGTCTAATGGTGCTTTGTATTTAACAGATATAGAAGGCAAATGCGTAGATATGGCTATCAATTCTGATGCAGTCGAAAGATATTATGTATGATCTCTTTGGTTTAAATTATGTTTGTTTGTACTTGGCATATTTTGAAGATTGGAATGACGAATGCATTTTGTTCTGCTATCTAAACACTTTATCCTTTGTTACCCCTTTGAGCCTTATCTATTTCTTTTCATACCCCTCTTTGGAATCAGTAGCAAAGTTCAGAAACGCGATCGCAAAAGATAAGTAAAGGCAAAGAAACTGGGGCAGAAGTTATGGTTATGTAGAAGATCATATTCCAAAAGTTGTAAGTTTTAACCCATTCAAGTTGTTTTGAGCCTTCGTGATACCCTTTCTTTCCATCCCTATCCAAAAGCCTACAGTACGGTCCAAAGGAAGACCTTCCGATCAGTCTTCGAGAGATGCCAAGTCAAGCAAGTGGAGGTGATTCATATCAGGGGAAACACTCTGGTCTAAGTAGGAAAAAGGAAAAAAATGAGAGAGTCTTATTGGTGAAAACCCTCACGGGCATCGTAAGGCGATGGAAAGCTGAGAGAAATTAAATAAAACGAGAGAGTCTTATTGGTGAAAACTTTCACGGGCACCTTAAGGCGAAAGTGAGTTGAGAGATGAACAAATGAGAGAGGTTTGTTGGTGAAAACCCTTCAGGGCACTGCAAGCCAAACAAGGTCTGTGACTTGGCGAAAGAATTGGGTTTTGGAGATCTCGGGTCATAAAATATGACAACTGAAAGTTGATTGGTTGGATAGACTGGGCTGATTAATCCGCAATGCATGTCATGATTATTGGTACCAGATGCTCCACTCAGATCAGTCTCTTTTCTTTTTCTCCTTCAAACAGTCATCCAGTTTTGGATTTCTCTTCCTTATTCCTAATTCTCAAAGTCATTGCATTTCATTTCTTTTGGGTTTATTTCTCTAAGATGTTTCCAATGCCGGTTTGTTTAAGCAAATAAGAAAGGATTTCAAAGCTTACTACCAACTTCCAAAATTGCACAAAGCACAGTATGGCCAAAGCATTCCAGAGATAGTATGATGTAAAGTGGGACACCAAGTGTCAGTAAAAGTTCCATCGGTGGAATGGTTTAACAATTTCATGGGAGATGTAGAGGTTCAGATAGAAGGGTCAGAAATGTAAAACAACGGTTTGGGTATAGAGCACTCGGGTTATCCAAGGTCCTGCGGTTGAGGATCACTCAGAAAGTCAAACAATTCTCGGCCAGTTCAAGGCATCCAGTCAAAGCAAAGCACAGTAGCGGAGAGACCACTTTCAGCAAGAATGCCACAAACTAACCACAACACTTTTAAAACTGACACATTTTTTCTTTGATTTGAAACAGGGGCAGAAAATTTCGTTTGTTTCGGAGAAACCCTCCGTAAGGGAAAGCAAGTACCAGACAGGTTTGACCATAAATTCTCAGGACCCGCCTGGATAATGGGTTCTAGTTTAAAATTCAAACATGCATGAGTAACAAGATCTAGCATAAGTCTTACCACAAATAAATATAAGCTGGCTTTGAAGTTTTCGTTCTTAGGATAGTATTCAATTCAAAATTTTTAGGACCCTCCTGAATAATGGGACCTAGCTTTAAGACTTCCATTAGATAACAAGATTTAGCGTAAGTTCTGTTGTAGGGAAGTATACTTTAGCCTTAAAGTTGTCACTCTTAAGATAAGACTTGACTTTGATTTTCAGGACACTCCTGGATAATGGGATGTAGTTTTAAGACCTTCTTAGATAACAAGATTTAGCGGAAGTCATACCTGTAGAAGATATAATTTAGCTTTAAAACTGTCATTTAACTAGGAGTTTTCAGGACCCTCCTGGATAATGGGATCTAGCTTTCAAATTCTTACAGACATTTGGTAAAATTATTCAATTAACACTCACAGATGTGCCCAGCTACCAAACTGGGGCAGAAAATTTTCTTTGTTTTGTCTATTTTGTTGAAATCAGGCACCCACCTGGAGAGCAAGGGAGAACAACACGAGTTTTAAGGATAGAAAGCAGTTTGGGGTCAAGCAATCAGGACCCATTTAGGGAAACAAGTAAAGATAGTTCAAAGGAAAAGCAGTCACAAGAGGAAGTAGTTCAAGTTTAGCAATCAGGAGTCCACCTGAAGAACGAAGGGAAGCAGCAATTGAAGTGTTGGTAATCAGGAGCCCACCTGAAGAACGAAGGGAATCTGTTCATGTGTTGGTAATCAGGAGCCCACCTGGAGAACGAAGGGAAGCAATTCAAGAGTTGGTAATTAGGATCCCACCTGAAAAACGAATGGAAGCAGCAATTCAAGTGTTGGTAATCAGGAGCCCGCCTGGAGAACAAAGGGAAGTAGCAATTTAAATGTTGGTAATCAGGAGCCTTCCTGGATAACGAAGGGAAGCAGTTCCAGTGTTGATAATCAGGAGCCCGCCTGGAGAACAAAGGGGAGCAGCAATTCAAGTGTCGGTAATCAGGAGCCCACCTGAAGAACGAAGGGAAGCAATTCAAGTGTTAGTAATCAGGAGCCCACCTGGAGAACGAAGGGAAGCAATTCAAGTGTTGGTAATTAGGAGCCCACCTGAAGAACAAAGGGAAACAGCAATTCAAATGTTGGTAATCAGGAGCCCGCCTAGAGAATAAAGGGAAGTAGCAATTTAAGTGTTGGTAATCAGGAGCCCACCTGGAGAATGAAGGGAAGCAGTTCATGTGTTGGTAATCAAGAGCCCTCCTGGAGAACGAAGGGGAGTAGCAATTCAAGTGTTGGTAATCAGGCGCACACCTGAAGAACGAATGGAAGCAGTTCAAGTGTTGGTAATAAGGAGCCTACCTGGAGAACGAAGGGAAGCAATTCAAGTGTTGGTAATCAGGACCCACCTGAAGAACGAAGGGAAGTAGCAATTCAAGTATTGATAATCAGGAGCTCGCCTGGAGAACAAAGGGAAGTAGCAATTTAAGTGTTGGTATTCGGGAGCCCATCTGGAGAACGAAGGGAAACAGTTCAAGTGTTGGTAATCAGGATCCCACTTGGAGAACGAAGGGGAGTAGCAATTCAAGTGTTGGTAATCAGGAGCCCACCTGAAGAACGAAGGGAAGTAGCAATTTAAGTGTTGGTAATCAGGAGCCCACCTGGAGAACGAAGGGAAGCAGTTCAAGTGTTGGTAATTAGGAGCCCACTTGGAAGAACAAAGGGAAAGCAGCAATGTTCGAAGGAAGACGATTCAAGTTCAGCAATCAGGTGCCCACCTGAAAAACAAAGGGAATGCACCTCAGAATAAAATTCAAGAGAGCAACAAAGGAATCTCACCTGGAGAGTACAAGTCAACAGAGCAGCGGAAATTGCAAGATCAAGTTTAAAGAAGTATAGATAGAATTCTTGTAATTCATAGATCATAATTTAGTCTAGCTTCTTTTATTTTGTCTTGGTGTAATAAGGAGTTCAGCAAGCAGTAATAGCATCAGTAATAGTGAAATCACAGCTTCCTGGTAGTCCCAGCTACCGAAACATTCCGAACTACACTGACTTGATTCCTTTATAGCCAAGGATATGTTGGCAACCTCGGAAGCAGGGTGTAGTCAAATCTTTCAAAAATGCTTCCCACGAAGTATTCAAACGGGCAAAAATCACTCGTATCCGCTCACTTTATCTTTGCACGAAAAAATGTTCGGGTTTTCGAGCAAATAGGGGCAGCTGTGAGCACGTGATTTTTGCCCAATGTGAATTATTCCCATAAAATACAAGAAAAACAATTTTTTCCATTCTTTTATAATTTTATAGGATTTTGTGGAAATTTGTGCTAATTATTTGCATTTACTGTGCATATTCATTTCTATTAAAAAATTATGAAAAAGCCAAAAATACCTTGCATCTGATACTAGAACAACAAAAAAAAATCACTGAGTGTTCGGCTATTTCATTTCATGTCGATTATTGTTTAAAGTTTTTTTTTTTGAAATCTCTAGAGTCCGTCTTCTTCATTTCGATTCTGGATTTTGGTTTAAAATGGAAGTCATTTGAGAAGTTCAAGGTTGTTGCTGCTCGAGGGTTGATTTTCAGATGCTATTTGCTTCCTTTTGGTCGATTTCAGTGTTGTATTAATTCAGTCTCTTAATTCCACGTTCATTTCTTTTCTTCCCTTTAGTTCTTGTTGTGAATCGATCTCTGAATGAACTATAAAACGTGTTGAAGTTTAAAGTAATAGCTGAGATTTGTCATTTTTGTTGCTCTGTTCTTCTTGATTTCAGCATCTTCCATGATTTCACATGTGTGCTATTGAATTTCCGTATAATCCTCTGGTCTTGGAATTCATCTAAACATGTAGCTGTGTGTGCTCATCAACCCTTCTATCACTATTCGATCATGGTTTGTTTGGGAAAAATGTTTGAAATCTTGTTGCTAATTAGTCAAAGTTTAACTTTGTTCGATTTTATTGTTTCATGAGTTGTCAAGTTGGTGTTTTCTCACTAGTTGAATCAGGTGAATGAATCATGTATTGATCTGAAATTTCATGCTTGCTCATGTACTAGTCGCAAATCAGTCGAGTTACGCGTAGTTTTCATTCATGCCTTAACATTAGGAATGTATGACTATCTGGACACTAAAATTCCAATTAGTTGAACTAGCTATCTATGTGCTCACAATTCTAGTGATCTGCTTCACTTTTGGCCAAGATTGGCACCATTGCAGCTGTTACTTTACTGGAATTTGGACTAAAGATGCATGTCTTGCTGTTTGCTGAAGTCAGTTTGCCAGTTTTGTTCATGCCTATTGCTAAAAATGTATAGACCATTTGTTCCCTTTCTTGCTTCTTTCAAACATGAGTCAGCTGTGTCAGGCTATTTGAAGAACTAATTTCTATTAGAGTATCTACAGTTGGCAGCTGTGATGGTGATAATCCTGCTTCTTAGACTTTGGGTTCAAAACAGAGGTTAAGTTGTCATGCAAAATATGTATGTACAGAACTGCATCCATTTTTCTTTTTCACTTGAATAACACTTTTGCGCTTGGATTTTGAAATAACTGAATCATCGTCCCTTGAGTTTTATATTCTTTTGCATATTCACCAATACTCGGACATGAAATGGGCTTTGAACGATTCCTGGACTGCTGCTAGCTTAAGTCCTTGATTTATAATTAAGTTTTGTTCATAGTTTCCCCATCAATTTGAGTTTCACTTCTAGAGTTAACAGTTCTTAAGAGGTTAAATATCTTGTAGTCTTCTCTTCTCAGTTTCTCCTTGTCCCATTGGCAGTAGTACTTTGATATGAGTGCCTATTTTACTCAGTTAGCTTTATTTGGCAATGAAGCAGTAGTATATCAATGAATATTTTCTCAGCCCTCTTTGGCAATTGATTTCTCAGTTTGCTTAACAAGGGGAGTGGTCGCATTTGGGTGTTCTGGGGCTAAAGATAGCCTGGTCGATCTGGGGATGAATATTTCTGCTTATTTTTAAGTCCTATTAAGTCAATGAAAATCCAAGTCGTGCTTTAGTTATAGTTGTTGGTTTAAAATCCATTTTTAGGGTATCAAATTGAGAATGAGTCAAACTGTTGCAATTGGTTTTTCATGCTTCAAATAGCTTTGTGCAGGCTCATTTCTCTGCCGCTGCATTTAATTTTTTTAGGTTATGTGGAGTAAATCAAATTTTCCAGAATTTCTTATATTGTTGCATTCACCGGAAGTTTTTTCTATTTAAACAAATATGGTGCCTTGGAATGTTTTATTAGTCAGATTCTTTCATAGTAGTTGCTTGATTTTGTATTCAATTTTTACTCCATGACAATGAAACACTTTATTGAATGTATGAAGAAAATAAGTCAGAAGAGTTTGGCATTAAAAGTTTATCCAGTATAGTGAGATAGGGTTTAGTTTATTTTCTTTTCCTTTATCAAATTATTTTTTTTGCTGATGATGTCCCTATCAGTTTAAGTTCAAATCATATCTTATTATTTTACGTATTGATGAGTATTCAGGGATTGTGCTTGGATGATTAGATTTGAGTTGGGCGCCATGAGCTAAAAAGGGTTGATGACGTGAGTTTTTTAGTTGATTTATTTGACCGCGTGGAGTTTCAACTGAGTTAAATTAGTAATTAGTCTTTGAACATTTTAACTTGCTCTAGGCCTGTCATGATAAAACATCACAACTACGGGTATGGTTTTCATGACGTAGTCGTGACATTTAATTTCTAAAAATCCGGAGGTACATTCATGTGACCCGGCCACAATTTAATCTTGTTAATATAATAAACACGTTGTTGATCGTGGGTACGGTTCCCATGATATGATTCGCAATGTGTAATCAAATAATTAATTGCATAACAATTGGATTATTAAAAGCGATTTTAAAAGTAATAAAATGCACATAAGTTTCAAAGATGTTTTAAAATCAAATAAATAGGCCAATAATAACATTTGAGCGACCGTGCTAAAACTACGGAACCCGGGAATGCTTAACACCTTCTCTTGGGTTAACAGAATTCCTTACCCGGATTTCTATGTTCGCGGACTGAAAACAAAGCCAATCTTCCTCGATTCGGGATTTGAAACCGGTGACTTGGGACACCATAAATTATCCCAAGTTGCGACTCTGAATAAATAATAATCTTGTTTCGATTGTCACTTTAATTGAAAAAAATTCTCATATACCCTTTTCGGGTGTAGAAAAAAGGAGGTGTGACAGTTGTCATACTCTGTAGTTTGCTTTCCTCAGAGTACCCTTTCAAATCTACCCTTTTCCCTTTCACACTCACTTGTAGTCTATATTCAATAAACTTAAAAAGAATTGGATTATGTTTTCTCATCCAATCCACTCCCAAGACTACATCACATTCCCCAATATCCAATAACCTATGTTTGTGTTCAAATTCAATGCCCTGAGTTTTCCATTTGAATTGAGGACAAGAGTGGTAACTCATCAAATGTCCTCCATTTGCTACAGCTATCCTCATTGGTACAGCCTCTTGGATTACACACCCTAGTTGCTTGGCAATGCTGCTAGCTACGAAGTTGTGAGTGTTGCCACTATCTGCTAGGATCATCAGTACTTGTTTCCCATATACTCCTTTTAGCTTGATAGTTGTAGAAGTAATAGTCCCTGATAATGCATTGAGACTGATTGCCTCATCTATGATAGCTTCTGAATTCTCAACAGGACTTATCTCATTCTCCACTTGATCTTCTACCTCCAATTGCTCTTGTTATGTGGTTCCTGATAGTGTATTGAGTTGTTTGTTCTTACAAACATTCCCAGGGAAGTATCTTTCCCCACACTTATAGCATTCTCCCTGGCTTTTCTAGCTTCAAAAAGTTTAGCCCCTGAGATTGAAGTCTGAGGGTTATTCTCCTTCTGTACATAACTAGAAGGTCTACTCAATGTAGTATTAACATGAGTACTTGGCTGAGTGGTATGTCTTCCTTAATACCCTTTCTTCCTGTTCATTGACTCCATTAATTCTTCCTTGTGCCTAGTTTTTTCTACTGTATGACTTAATGAATAAGGATCAAGCATTTTAACAGTATGCCTAATCTCTTCCTTAAGTCCTTCTATAAAAAAAAACCAAGAAAAAAGTCTTCAAGTATGGTTGGATTTTTAATCAACACCCATGCTTTCAAATCTTCAAACCTCTCCAAATATTCATTAACTGATCCATTTTGCTCCACCATCTTAAGCCTTCCTAACAGATTAAGGTTGTGATTATCAGCATCGTTGAACCTTTTACAGATTTCCTCCACAAATTCAACCCATCTAACAGTACCCCTACTCAATTGATAAGAAAAATACCAAGCCTTTGCTCTACCATTCAAATGCAGTATAGCAGTCTCAAGTTTATGTTGTGGATCAATTATATAATTGTAATGAAAATACCTTTTGCATTTTCACACCTTCTTCGAAGTAAGGGCAGTCGACCTTGGAGTTGGAATTGCTCGAGTGGAATCGCCCAACAAGAATCTCATGATTCTCCATCATTATTCCCCTACTACCAGATCTTTCTACTGTATGAGCAATTGTTGGAGCACTTCCCAATATTCCATCCTTGCTTGCGAAGAACTTGTCTGTCAAATTGACTCTCTAGTTTTTTAACGCTTTATTCTATAACTTTGGCCCTGGTTTCTGGTGTTGTCATGGTGCCAGGACCTGCTCTGATACCAACTTGTAATAGACTAGGATTTATCTAAACAATTAACAGAAAATGAAGAAGTGAACAATGAGGAACACAAGCTTTATTATTCAATTGACAATGAAATTGAATTACAATAAATCCACCATAACTAAGTATAATAGATCCATCATAGCTACTGGACAAATGATATCTGAAAGAGAGAAGAAGAAGAGATGTCGGTTAGGAATTGAGAGAGAGAAAGAAGAGAGAAGAATAGGTAGTTGGAAGTTGTAATAGAATTATACCGGTAGTTGCTTCAGTCCTTATCTCATTTTGCTTGTATTTATTGTTAAGTGGTATTGGGCTTCTAATTCCAATTGGGACTTATTAACTAATAAGTTGAAGCCCACTAACTCTCTAATTAGCTGAAGCCCATTTCTTATCTGGCCCAAGTTCTCAAGAGATATAGAGAAGGGTTACTTTCCTAATTAGTAACTTAGGAATCCCCAAACATAACATTTTGGAGAAGAGGAGTTGCGGCTCTTTTTTGTCTTTTGGGTGGGTAAGGCCTTTTTTGAGATGAGAAAGGTGGGGTGGTCGCTGCTCCTTTTTGGAATTGGGAGTGAGGCTGTCATTACTAGGTTAAGGATTAGGTGGTGCCTTCTCCAATGAGGTTAGGATTTTGGTGTAATGTGTATTTTATATGTAGGGAAAATAATTTTCAGCCTTTGGATTGAAAGAGTTTTAACAACTGAGATTTCATCTTTATTTCTAAAAGGGCTGATGGGTCAAGCTATTTGGCTGGGTTAATTCGAATTTAGGCTCAAAATTTGGGTTTTCAACTCTTAAAGTCTATCAATTAAGAAACTTAATCCTTTTTCCTTTAAAATAAATTTAAAAATATGTTATTAAATATAAAATCAATTCCAATTAATTAAGATAAACTATATGAAACTATTTTTGTATTCTTCAATTTATATAATAAAGTAAAAAGTAGAGAAAATAGGCTAAAGTCGTGGTAAAATTAAAATACTATAAACATAAATATACTAATCAACCTTAAACTAAAGATGAAAAATATTTTTGTTTTTTAAAATTGTAATTTGAAGTAAAAATTGACTAAAACTCCATAAAAATTAAAGTTAAGTTAAATAAATATTTTAAACACTAAAAATAACTCAGAAATGTGACGGGTCAAAAATTACGTGCTTACACCCAGAATAAATGATCTCATAATTTCATGTAAAAATGTTGGGATTCAACACAATAACATTAACGAAAACAACATACACAATCCGTTGCGGCGTGGAACCCGATCCCACCGTATACACACAATTCTCCCTTATTTCACCATAGCATCATTTATTAATATCAAGAACCACATATAAAATCTATTCCGGTGCACAACCCGATCCCACCATATCATCATAATCAATGTCATAATTCTCCCTTATTTTACCATGTCACAATTTATCAATATCAAGTATTTCGTACACAACCGTTGCAGCGCGCAATCCCACCATATCAATATCAAAATCCTCCCTTATTTCACCATATCACAATAGTTGTGGCGTTCAATCCAATCCATAACAGTTTCAATAAATATAATCAATTCATAGCTCAATTCATAAGAATCTCTAGGACTAAAGAATGTGAAAACAAAGCATTAAAGGAACCATGTATTATTCAAAGGAATGCTACAAATAACGCAATAGCAACAAGACAAGTCAAATACGTGACAATTAAGGAGTACAAGTAAGACAATTAACGCAAGTAGCAATTAATCACAGAGTCATAGAAGGGACCAACATTTCAATACAATAATAATTAATGACAAGTAACAATTTACGGTATGGGAAAGAAATTAAAACATGTAACAGTTATGGCGTGGAATAAGATAACTCATGAAATACGAGAAAGCATGGAAAAAATGATTTTGACAACATATATACACTCATCACCTCGCATATACGTCGTTACATACGTAATTTACATAACATATAGTTAAAGGGTTCCTAATTCCCTCAAATAAAGTTAGACCCAATACTTACCTCGCTTCGCAATCAACTTAAAACTCCATCGGGTATTTTCCTCTAAAATTCACCTCCAAACCAATCAAATCTAACCAAAATCGATTTAATATCATCAAACAATGTTAGGGAAATCAATTACAATAGATAAAGCAAAAATCTTTACACTTTTCCCAAAACGTCAATAAAAATCAACTCCGGGCCCGCTTGGTCAAACCCCGAGATTCGGACCAAAATCCAATTATTCATTCGTGCTCGAGCCCGATTATGTGATTAGTTTTGAAATCCGTTCTCAATTTAAGGTCTAAATCTCAATTTTATAAAAATTCTCAATTCTATCCAAATCCCTAATTTTAACCATGAAAGAGCATAGATTAAATGTTAGAATGCAATGGGTGTTGATAGAAATAGAAGGAAACGAGTTAACATATACTAACCTACAAAGTGGGGATAAAATTCCTCTTTAAAATCGCCTTTAGGCTGAGCTATAATGTGAAGGTGGTGAAAAATGAAGGAAATCTCGCCTTTGGGATATTTTAAATCACTGGCGGCATGTCATCATCGTGTTCGCGTAGGACCTGACGCGATCGTGAAGCACTGCAGCCCAATTAGCCTTCACGTTCGCGAGAGACTCTTCGTATTCGCGATGACTCTTCCCTTGGCCTTTGCGTTCGTGACCCTTTGACCGCGTTCGCGTAGAGCACCCAACCGCTCCATTCCCATACCCCTTACTCATCGCGTTCGCGAGTGAAGAGTCGCATTCACGGAGGGTTACCCCTCCAATGCTCCGCGTTAGAAAAGAAGAAATCCTCCCAAATCCCCAGTTTCCCTTCGTGATCGCGAAGAAAGATGCATCAAATATCAAAAATTTCAGAAAATAGCAATTGCCTAAGTCAAAAAATCACTCTGTAGCCTATCAGAAACTCACCCGAGCCTCTCGGGCTCCAAACCAAACATGCACACAAGTGTAATAACATCATACGAACTGGCCCGCGTGATTAAAATACAAAATTATACCTAGAACTAAGAATCGAACATCAAACGAATGAAATTTTTAAAGAAGCTTAAGAACTTTCAATTTTACAACCGGACGTTCGAATCACGTCAAATCAACTCTGTTTTGTACCAAATTTTGCACATAAGTCATAATTAGTGAAATGAACCTATTTCAAGGCCCGGAACTAAAATCTGAATTCGGTAGTGTCACAACCCAAACTGATGGGCCGCGACGGGTGCCTAAGTCCTACCTGTCAAACACCCCTAAGCATGCATCTAAGATATGAACCTGAATAACATTTGCTGCATTATGAAAATAACATACATGAAGGAAACCTGTCATTAAGGCATGTGTACGTATACATGTAAAATACAGTGGGCGAGCCGGCAAGGCTGCTATAGACAACTATACGTCCAAAATTGAAAGCCGACAAGGCCACATACAACCCAACTAGACATACTGTCTACAGACCTCTAATAGAAATATAATTGTACAAAGACGAGCTATATATATATATATATATAAACATATCGTACCAAAATTAAAAATAGCTCCGGATCAAGTGGAGCACGCCAACTCTCGCTGACCAAGGATCCTAGGAAGGGGGACCGTCAGCTTGCCTACCTGCACATGCGGGCATGAAACGCAGGCGCCGTAAAATAGGGCATTAGTACGAAAAATGTACTGAGTATGTAAGGCATGAAAATTTGTACGTAAAAGACATAGATGAAACATGGAATAAAGAAGCACATTTTTAAATCTGAATAACTTTGTAATTTCTGAAACATTTATAATGTCATGCACGTGTGTATAAATGTTGTGTCATGCATAGATATGGGTGTACATAATATCATCAAGCCACTGAGGGCATCCCATCATATCGTCTCGGCCACTGTGGGCAACATCATCAACATATACCAACTGATCAGGTGGTGGTGCGTATATAATGCGTAACCTTTTTTCATATCCCATATACATATATTTACATATATACGCGTATATAACGCCATATGGTCATGGGTCAATGCACATGTATAAATGGGTGAAATGCATGAAAAATACGTAATAAATCTCAATATTCCTTCCGGATAAACTTTTTCAACTGCGTATTATTCTGAGACCCATGAACAGAAGATAGTAATAATTCACGCGGAGAATCAAGAATGTAGACACCCCTAATATTTCTATGAATAGAGTAATTTATAGAAACTGTGCGTTTGCTCGTTTTTTTGGTATAATTCGGATCATGCCAAAAGAAAGAGGAGATAACCTTAACATACATGTTCCTTGAATTATTTCCACGAAATGAAGCTTCTGCTTCTGTAAAATATGTTGAACGACAAAATAAGCTTCTGCTTCTTTGAATTTGAACAAAATTTCAAGGTTCTTGCTTCTTGGAATGACCATGTTACTTTGGCCTCATTTTTTATTCATAAGGAATTGTAAAATTCACGTTTCCTAAGCCATAAAAATCTGATTCTTCAAGCGTTCTTTGAGAATTTAAAGTTTGAAAAGTCTAACGTTTCCTTTTTATCAATTGGGTAAATGTAGTATTTATCCAAAGCCCCTAAGGAAATCTAGAAAATGATGAAGGATGATGATATGATAGCACCAAGCCAAAGCCAATTGTTTTGACCAAGAATTGGAGTGATGGGCTGAGATCGATAAAAAAAGAATTATAAAAGTCTAACGTTTCCTTTCACTTTTTAATTCAAGACTTTCATATGCAATGTCTTGGGAATGAAAAGGTTTTGTAAATGACACCTAATCAAGGAATGACTTAGTCATTTCTCGATAATGTGGTTAGTTGCCACGTGGGATGAGGGTGAGATATTTAATCTTTATTCACTTATTAGGTAATTGGATAATGTCCCGTTATCCGGTAATTAACCAATTACCCGTATCATTAAAAATTATCTCAAATTACCTAAAAATACTAGTCGTTTTTAATATACTTTATATATATATATCATATTATCACGGTCATATGGTACCTTGTATGGTACTAGTCCATAATTATAGGATAGTATCGCTTGACCCGTACTTTATCCCAAATTCGCCATTTTCAACGAAACTCGTTTACTTTAATTCGTGCACCCTTTTATCCTTCATAACACTTATTTATCTCTTGTTATAAATAGCGTAAATATGTTAACGTCAAGATGATCTCATTCCCGGGCCTACGTCAATTAATTGAAGTCTAAACTTTTAACGTACGAAAACGCGAGATGTAACATCCTTCTCCCCTTAGAAACATTTGTCCTTGAATGTTCAACTCCCCGTGATCTATATAACTTTAGCAGGGTCGCCTCTGTAATAACACCACTACCAACTCTCCCCGTATAAGATTAATAACCCAACGCCATACAGGACCATAATTATGAATAACGACAATGGTCTCACATGACAAACGACAATAACCAACACAAGAATATATACACGTACCTTATGGTTATGACGTCTCAGTCAGACCCTTCTCTGGAGGAGGAAATAAGTAGGGATACCTAGACTTCATGTCTTCCTCGGCCTCCCAAGTTATTTCTTCCACATTGTTGTTCCTCCAAAGTACTTTCATGGAGGCTACCTCCTTTTTCCGTAGCTTGCAGATTTGTAGGTCTAGGATGGCAACTGGAATTTCCTCGTATGACAAGTCCTCAGTAATATGTACATTATCCATGGGCACCACTCGGGTAGGATTTTCAATGCATTTTCGTAACATAGATACGTGAAAAATCGGATGGACAGATCCCAATTCCGAGGGCAATTCTAACTCATAAGCTACTTGGCCCACTCTCTAAATGATCCTATAAGGCTCAATATACCGTGGGCTAAGTTTGCAGTTCTTGCCAAACCTCATCACACCCTTCATAGGTTACACCTTTAAGAATACCCAGTCATCAACCCCGAACTCTAAATCTCGTCGTCGCACGTCAGAATATGACTTTTCACGACTTTGAGCTGTCAACAGTCAATCCTGGATCAATTTTAATTTTTCTATGGCCTGCTGAATCAGGTCTGGTCCATGTAATTTAGATTCTCTAACGTCGAACAACCCTATAGGCGACCAACACTTCCGTCCCTAAAGAGCTTCGTATGGAGCCATTTGAATGCTGGAATGATAGCTATTATTATACGCAAACTCAATAAGCGGCAGATGATCATTCCAGCTACCTTTGAAGTCTATTAATAAAGCTCGTAACATATCCTCCAGTGTTTGAATAGGACGTTCATCTTGTCCGTCTGTCTGGGGATGAAATGTTGTACTAAGACTTACTTGAGTCCCCAATACTTTTTGGAAGGACCTCCAGAAGTTAGGTGTAAATTGAGCTCCTCTATCCAAGATAATAGATACAGCAACACCATGCAGTTGTGCTATTTCCTTAATATAAAGCCTTGCATAATCCTCAGAGGAATATGTAGTCCTAATGGGTAGAAAATGGGCTGACTTTGTAAGCCTATAAACAATCACCCATATCGAATCAAACTTATGTTGGGTACGAGGTAAGCCTACGATGAAGTCCATATTGATTATTGTCGACGCCCCCTTTTTCTCTCTAACCGTGGGGTCAGAAATCGGGTATACGACATTGGGAGTACAACTCTATTCCCTTTCGAGAATTGGGTTTAGAAGTTGAAGAGTCGCCACCTAATGATTATAGTGCATTAGGACACTTTTTTAGAAGAGTTTGAGTTGGAAAACCAGAGTTCGGGTAAGGGCTAGAAATTATCTCGAGGGGAAGGTGTTAGGAACCCCTTAAGAACCACTAGTGTGGTTCCCGGCCATGTTACAATTGTGACTTTATAAGTAAACAATCAAAGCTCAAATAAGGACTCGCATATAACATCGCAATTAGGTTGAAAACTTTTGAAAGTATATAGAGAGGGCAGAAATAAAAAGTGATTTGAATAATTTTACAAGAAAAGATGAAAGCAAATAAAGGGAGGGGGTCCTAAGTTTATAATTAATATGGATCACTTCAATGCAATACCCAGCGATCACTCCTCAGAAGAGGGGTCACACGTGATATTAGCGCACCGGTCATCATATCCATATCTACCCTTCCCACCCCGTTAAGGTATTAAAGCGCGGAATGGTATCGTTACTTATTGCATGCTAGTACCCGTCCCACAATCCTATCAGTCTCGGAGGCATTGAGACTACTAATACTAAAGGGGAGGGAGTTGGGGCTTTTTAGGTTCTTTCAAAGGACAAAATACTAAGGCGTCAATCAAAACACCTAATGCAATAAATAGGAGGGAAAATAAGCAAGTAAGGCTCAAGTAAACCTCCTTAAATCAGATAAGCCATAGAGTTTATCATGTCTTGCACATACTGGTTTGGTCTGTATTAAACTTAAACGTTAAGGCAGGCTGATTTATCACATATTTTCAGATAAGAAGTCCGAATTAGGCCTGCTTGCTGGTTGTAATTATCAAAGACTGATGCAGTTATAAAATTTCACCCTAAGGCTTGCCTAGGCGTTAAACAGAACCTATAGGCATGATATCTATCAATTTCAGGAAAAACAAAGAGAGTAACTGATTGCAGAAAAGATTTATTAGTTACAAAAACATAAGTTCTGCAGGTGCTTACGCGTTATTGCTACTGATTTTAGATGAATTGGCGATTCAAGTTAGTTAACAGCTCCTATAGGCATGCTTTCTAAGTGTCACTGATTTTAAACACTGTTTTTTTAAACACTGTTATTATTATACAGAAATCCTATAGGAAGGTCATCTATATGAAATTGGTTAGTTGTTTAAATCCTATAACAAGTTTACCTAATGACGGATGAACATGCAAAATTGCATAAAATCCTATAGACATGGTATCTATATGAAAGTGCAGAAAATCCTATAGGCATAGTATGAAAATGCAGAGTTTCAGTGATTTGTATAAGATGCAGAACTTTAGAGACAGTAATTCCTACAAGCATGATCTCTAGATGGGATACAGAATTTCAGAAATGATAACCCCTATAGGCATGATATCTACCCCTTGCATGCATAGTCCCCATCCCTTTTTACTAGCCGACCCCAAATGTTATTACAAAATTATTACAGACCAGAATTAATCAAAAATAAATAAAATACATCCGAAATCAGAATTCCAACCAAAAAGGGCCTAATTTAGACTTCCAGTCTGACATATATAGTAAACCAACTTCCAAGGATCCAGGTTTCCAAAGCCTTCTCTTATTTGGGATGTGTCAAAGTTCCAAGGATCTTCAAGAGCTCCAGGCAGTGCTTACACCCCAAACATCATTCCAGAATTGTAGTAAAGTGCAGTGTGTAAAAGCCAACCCTCAAATATCCAAGTTCAGAGGGAACTCACGGTCCCAAGGCAAGGCTCATATGAGAGGGGCAGAACTTAAAGTCTAAGAGTAAGTGCAAGTGCAGGGGAGGGGAAATGATAAGCTGGTGGTCATGCCAAGCAATTTGAAATGTTGGCACACCCTTGACCAATTTGTCATTTTCAAATTTAGGAGTTATGACTTATTGAAAGCCAAGTTCAGGCCTGGATAGCCATTTAAAGGCTACCAGACCATAAACTTTAACTCAGCATACATAGGGGTAATGATAGGGAATTCATAACAGAAACAGTAAACAAAGGAAGAGGGGGCAAAGGGCATGATCAGCAATGAAACATACTGACACACTCTTTACTTGGGGTCAAAATTTAGTTCATGGACAACAATTCATGGTGTCATGCCCTGAATCCCCATTTATAAACACATAGAGGGTAAGGGAGTAGGGATCAAGCATTTGCAGGAAAGTAAAGTGAACAGTAGCATATGAACATGTCAAACTCTGCAGGCAATAGGCATAGATATAAAGACTATAAGTAAACACATTAGTATGATTGCTGGAGACTGAGTTAAGACATACCAGTAAAAGAGCAAGAGTAGGATGCAAAGACAAAGTAGGAGTAGTATATTAGCCTTGGCTTTTAGCCGGCTAATAATAAGAAGGAGCAGAGAACAGCAATAGAGTAAAAGAGCAAAAGGGAATGCAAATTTTGAAAGTATTCAGTGGTGTGTGTAAGTCAGAAGACTGTTGTGATTTTTTTTGTAAAGACTTAGGGTATTTATAGTCAAAAGTAGGTGGTAAAATAAGGTAAAAATCACGAAAATATGTTAATTGAAGAACTCGGAATCAATTAGTCAAAGAATCAAGGAAGTACTCCCATTAATTAAGGGAATCAAAAATCAAACGAAAAGATTCAGCACCATATAAGGCAAATAGGAAAATCAGCGTAGGATTAAATAAGGAAAGAGTCAAGGTTCAGTATTGCATATAGTAGTCGAGTAAGACCAAATTCAAGAAAATTCCAATTAAGAAAAGGCTTAAAAGAGCAGAGTACTATAACAAATGAGGTAACAAAAACAATTAATTCAAACGGGCGGGTAGAATGTTAGGTTTTTTTTTTAAGAAAGTTTTTGAATTACCAATCAATCAAGGAAAATCAGAATCAATCATGTGAAGTCATGATTCTGCATTTTTAACATATAAATAGAGGTAAATGAACAAAAGTAGCGAGCAAAGTTAACTAGGAAGGAACAAGGGATGAACAAACATAACCACTCAGAGATAGTGAAAACAAGTTAAGATTCAGCAAGACATATTCGAAGCATGGTGACTATGAAACATCAACAAGAATCAAGCAGATAGGCCAGCAGGCAGAACCAAAGCAAGGAAAACCAGGTTAATACACACAATCAAACGAGGAAACATGCTAACACATAAAGACAAGACAAAGGAAATTAGGCTAACACAGGTAATCGAAGCAAGGAAACATACTAACACACATAATCGAATGAAGAAACATTTTCTAGAAATTAGGGTTTTTAGCAGAGTCAAACTAAAAAACAGTAAGAGCATAGAAATCGGTCAGAATAAACAAACAAAAGGTTTTAATCATAAAGAAAATCAATCGAAGCATGCGTAAGAAGAAATCCCAGGAATCCTAATTTCGAAGAAAGTAAAAAAAATGGTTCAAAGCAAAGGATCTTTCAGAATAAACTCGAGAATAAACAGAGCACAAAGGAAACATGAGAATAGCATAAAATGACCCGTTTTTGAGAGATTCAGGAGAGAGTTAGGGTTTCCAAAAAAAAAGGAAACCTAATAGAAGTGGGAAAAACCTGTCGTAACCTCATCGATCATGACATATAGGGTTTGATTTCGCCTGAGATCACACCGGAGAACTCGCATATAGAAGAACCAGGAACCCTAGGTCTCAAATCGCCATGGTCCATAAGCCTCGAAGGTCTTCGAGGTGTTGAACAGGAGGATGAGAGATCCATCGGAGCCTTGGGGTTGAAAGGAGGCGGCCGGAGATGGCCGGGAAGACGGTGGAGATCATCGGAGAAGAGAGAACCAGAAGGTTCTAGAGAGAAGGGAGAGGGGGAGACGATATAGAGAGAGAGACCGTCTGTGGAAATGAGAGGTTTTGGGGGGTAATTGAATTTAATTAAGGGAATTAAATTTGGGCCGTTGATCTTATTTGATCAATGGCTTAGATTGGACCAGGTTATAGTGGGGATTAGGCTGGGTTAATTTAATCAGGATATTGGGCCATTTGAATCTGATAGTGGGTATGGCCAATTTGTCTAGAATTGAAATAATAAGGGATGTTTGTTAAATAGCCAATCTCCAATTTTATTATTTTATAAAATAGTAAAAAGATGATTTAAAAATAAATTAAATGCACTGAAATAATTAATAACATATAAATATTAATGTAAAAATACTAAAAGTGATCTTATAATTATAAAATGCTGTTAATTGTAAAATAGGCTATAATTGCAATTACATGTAATTAGCTTTAAAATGCCAAATAAATTTGTAAAAATATGCAAAAATCACCTTAATTATATTTTGGTGTAAATACGAGAATGAAATAAGTTATTCACTAAAAAAATGATAATTTTGAGAATAACTATTGGATTTTGTGGTATTAAAATGGGTAGTAAATCGGTTTAAAAATTATTAAAAAACTAAAACTCTTGGGTGCGCTTATATATGCACATACATGCTATTTTGGAAGTATTTTGGGTACAAAAATACCTAGGGAAAATTTGGGTATCAACAGCTGCCCCTCTTTACCCGGGGAGGATGAAAGAGTTGTCGGGTAAAGATAAGATGGCCAATTTTGATCGAAAGTGGAGATTTGAAAGGAGTTTTGACCGAGCTCTGGTTTTTGAGCCGTCTACATATCCCTGGTCTTACAGGAATTAGGCTATATGTAGTTCCGGAACCATTGACAGAATATGCCGATGGAGATTTGAAACGGACGAACTCGATGTTTAGATTGAGAAAGGTTTTCTGAAAAATCGATAGGCTGCGGGAACCGGAGCGGGATCGCTCCTACTGAGACGGTCGTTTGCTAGCCGGTGTACCTGCAAGTAAGCAATACGAGCGCATATTGTGCATAAATTTAAACGTGATGCAAGTTCCCATTGGACCATGAATGCTGTCCTCGGACGGTTAGGATGACGTCCTTGAACCATGACGTCCTGGGCCATGAAGCGTATAATAAAGGATTCGCAGGTTATGAGATGATGTTCTCGGGCTATGATAATGGTGCCTCTGAACCATGATGCCTTTGAATAATGATATGCAAAAGATAAAATGGGGTCCTTAGGCCATGGCATGGCGTTCTCGGGTTATGAAAATGGTGCCTCCGAACAATGATGCACTTGGACAGTTTGGCGATCTTTCAGCCCATGAAATGCAGAAGGTGGCGATCTTTCAGCCGATGCAAAACGTAAATAAAATTTGGCGATATTTCAGCCGATGCAAGAAAGATAAGGTGGAAATCTTTCAGCCGATGCAAGAAAATAAAGTGGCGATATTTCAGCCATGCAGGATGGAGACAAAGCTTAGTCTCGGAAGGAAGAAAGGCAGCCTTATGCAGATGATGATGGAGGTAGAGCTTAACCTCGAAAGGCAGAAAAGTAGTCTTATGCAAAATGTAGATGGAGACAGATCTCAGTCTCGAAAGGCAGAAAGGTAGCCTTGTGCAATGCAGGAAATGCAGATGGAGACAGAGCTTAGTCTCGGAAGGCAGAAAGGTAGCCTTATGCAATGTAGGAAATGCAGATGGAGGTAGAGCTTAACCTCGGAGGGCAGAAAGGTAGCCTTATGCAATGTAGAGAAATGCAGATGGAGGTAGAGCTTAACCTCGGAAGGCAGAAAGGTAGCTCTATGCAATGTAGAGAAATGCAGATGGAGACAATGCTTAGTCTCAGAAGGCAGAAAGGTAGCCTTATGCAATGCAGAGAAATGCAGATGGAGACAATGCTTAGTCTCGGAAGGCAGAAAGGTAGCCTTATGCAATGCAGAGAAATGCAGATGGAGACAATGCTTAGTCTCGGAAGGCAGAAAGGTAGCCTTATGCAATGCAGAGAAATGCAGATGGAGACAATGCTTAGTCTCGGAAGGCAGAAAGGTAGCCTTGTGCAATGCAGGAAATGCAGATGGAGACAGAGCTTAGTCTCGGAAGGCAGAAAGGTAGCCTTATGCAATGCAGGAATGTAAAAGGATGATTAGTAGAAAGATCTCTTAGCTGATAGCCGATTACGACAATATGGCTACTGGGGAGATTGTGCACGGATAGCAATTGCAGGCAAGTGATGATTCTGAGAAGTTGCATTCTTAGGAAAGTATGCGTACATAAATATACCTGACGATATTGCAAGTCGAGTGCCTGCATCCAAAGAAAATCGTGAGTTTTGTGAGGGGAAAGGTTAGTTCGTCTTCCCCGGGCTCTTGGCGTTGTGCGTCATTGGGGTAGCGTTGCTAAACAACAGCAATTCAGATAATAGCTATGCATGATTTAGTAAATATAACGTATATAATCGAAAATAGTTTTCTTTAGATGATCCAACGACTGCGATGTGGTTCAAGACATTGCAATCTCTCTTTCTCCGGAATAATTCTGCCCCAGTTTGCTGAGCGGACATTTCTGACGGCTGTGCTGAATGACTAAAAATATCTTTGGAATTTTGAGGGTCCTCCTCAAAATTCTGCCCCAGTTTACTGGGCTGGCACTTTTGGCGATGCATGAACTAAAATTAACTTCGGAATTTTGAGGGTCCTCCTCAAAATTCTGCCCCAGTTCCAATAGCGGGGGAAAATAGAATTTTTATTAAATTATGACCGAACCCACAGGGCTGCCTACGTATTCCCTCCTAAACGGGAATCAGGTCAGGCGTAGTTCAAATTACATCATTAAGGGAATCATAAGTGGTTACACAAATATCGTTTCACTGCGTCTGAATTGATTGGCTTCGGCCAGACTTCTCCATCCATCTCTGCAAGAATATGGGCTCCTCCAGTTAGAACCTGGTGAACCATGTACGGACCCTACCAATTGGGAGAGAACTTCCCCTTGGCTTCATCTTGATGTGAGAATATTTTCTTCAACACCAACTGCCCCGGTGTAAACTTCCTTGGTTTAACTCTTTTGTTGAAGGCTCTGGACATTCTGTTCTGATACAACTGACCGTGGCAAACTGCATTCATCCTTTTCCCATCTATAAGGGCTAACTGCTCGTAGCAACCTTTTACCCATGCTGTATCATCCAACTCTACTTCTTGTATGATCCTTAGGGAGGGAATTTCTACCTCGGCGGGGATGACCGCCTCTGTACCATAAACCAGCATGTAGGGAGTTGCTCCGGTTGATGTGCGGACTGTAGTGCGGTATCCCAATAAGGCGAATGATAACTTCTCATGCCATTGTTTATGCCTTTCGACCATCTTCCTTAGTATCTTCTTGATATTCTTGTTGGCTACTTCCACAGCTCCATTCATCTGAGGCCTGTAGGTTGTAGAGTTCTTGTGTTTGATCTTGAAAGTTTCACACATTGCTTTTATCAAGTCGCTGTTGAGATTGGAAGCATTATCGGTGATTATTGATTCCAGAACCCCGAACCGACAAACAATGCAGTCGCGGACAAAACCCGCCACAACCTTCTTAGTGACCGCCTTGTATGATGTTGCTTTAACCCATTTGGCAAAATAATCGATTGCCACAAAGATGAACCTGTGCCCATTTGATGCGGCAGGCTCGATAGGTCCGATAACATCCATTCCCCAAGCGGCGAATGGCCATGGTGAGCTTGTTGCAGTAAGCTCATTTGGAGGTGCCTTTATCATATCTGCATGTATCTGACAGCGATGGCATTTGCGAACATACTGGATACAGTCTGTTTCCATAGTCATCCAAAAATACCCTACTCGAAGTATCTTCTTTGCTAAGACAAAACCATTCATGTGCGGCCCGTAGGTCTCTGTAATGCACTTCGTCCAATAGCCTGGATGCTTTTTTTGCTTCGACACACCTTAGTAAACCCAAATCGAGAGTCCTTCTGTACAGGATTCCTCCACTGTGAAAAACGTTGCTGGATAACCAATGAAGTTTGCGCTTCTAAGTAGCGTTGGCAAGTTCTAGATATTCCCCTATTGTCAAGTATTCCTTTATGTCATGGAACCATGGTTTTCCATCCGCTTCTTCCTCAACGTGGGCACAATAAGCTTGCTGATCATGAATCTGTACTGGGATGGGATCAATGAAATTTATATCTGGATGCTGGATCATGGACGATAAAGTAGCTAATGCATCAGCAAACTCGTTCTGGACTCTGGGGATGTGCTGAAATTCTGTCTTTGTGAACCTTTTCCTCAACTCCTGTATATGATGCAAGTATGGAAGTATCTTAGAGTTCTTGGTTTCTCACTCTCCTCGAACCTGATGTATGAGCAAGTCTGAATCCTCGATCACTAGCAACTCCTGAACGTTCATGTCAATGGCCATTTTGAGCCTCAAGATGCAGGCTTCATATTCGGCCATATTATTGGTGCAAGGGAACCTGAGCTTGGCGGATACCGGGTAGTGTTGGCCGGTTTCTGATACTAAGACTGCTCCTATGCCAACTCCTTTGAAATTTGCAGCTCCGTCGAAAAACAACCTCCAACCATCATAGGATTCTGCAATATCTTCTCCTATGAAAGATACCTCTTCATCCGGAAAATACGTTTTTAGGGGCTCGTATTCTCCGTCCACGGGATTCTCGGCGAGATGGTCCGCCAAGGCTTGCCCTTTGATTGCTTTCTGGGTCACGTAAACAATGTCGAATTCACTTAGCAGGATCTGCCACTTGGCGAGCTTGCCAGTGGGCATGGGCTTCTGGAAGATATACTTCAGAGGGTCCATTCTGGATATGAGATAAGTAGTGTAAGCACAGAAGTAATGCCTTAACTTCTGCACGACCCAAGTCAGAGCACAGCAAGTGTGTTCTAAAAGAGAATACTGGGCCTCGTACGGTATGAACTTCTTACTGAGATAGTAGATGGCTTGCTCCTTTCTCCCTGTTTCATCATATTGTCCTAGAACACAACCTAATGCTCTATCCGATACCGCAAGGTAAAGCAATAGGGGTCTTCCCGGCTCAGGCGGAACCAAGACCGGCGGCGTTGACAGGTATTCCTTAATTCTGTCAAAAACTTTCTGACAATCATCAGTCCATTTGGTAGCAGCGTCCTTCTTCAACATTTTGAAGATAGGTTCACAAATGACCGTGGATTGAGCTATGAACCAGCTGATATAGTTGAGTCTTCCCAGGAAACTCATCACGTCTTTCTTCTTTGGCGGCGGCAATTCTTGGATAGCTTTGACCTTTGATGGATCCAATTCTATTCCTCGACGACTCACGATGAAACCCAATAATTTTCCAGCAGGAACCCCGAATGCACACTTGGCGGGATTCAGTTTCAGATTTTACCTCCTCAGTCTGTTGAAGAATTTTCTTAGATCTTCCATATGATCCCTGGCTTTCTTGGATTTGATGATGACGTCATCCACATATACCTCGATCTCCTTGTATATCATGTCATGAAAGATGGTAGTCATGGCTCTCATGTAGGTGGCACCAACGTTCTTTAAACCGAATGGCATCATTTTGTAACATTACACTCCCCACGGCGTGATGAAAGTCATTTTCTCTGCATCTTCCTCATCCATCCATATCTGATGATACCCAGCAAAACAATCAACAAAAGACTGCAACTCATGCTTGGCGCATTTGTCGATAAGAATGTATATGTTAGGCAAGGGGAAGCCGTCTTTGGGACTGGCCCGATTGAGATCCCGGTAGTCAACACAAACTCTAACTTTCCCATCCTTTTTTGGCACTGGCACGATGTTGGCTAACCATGTCGGATACTCTATTACCCTGAGAACCTTGGCTTTGACTTGCTTGGTAACCTCTTCTTTAATTTTCAAACTCATGTCGAGTTTGAATTTCCTGAGCTTCTGCTTTACCGGCGGGCATGTTGGATCTGTTGGCAGTTTGTGAGCTACAATGGAGGTGCTGAGACTAGTCATATAATCATATGACCAGGCGAATATGTCTTCATATTTCTTCAGGAACTCCGTGTACTCTTTCTTTTCTGATGGTGACAGGTGAACACTGATGCGTGTTTCTTTGACATTCCCTGTATCTCCCATATTAACGACCTTAGTTACGTCCAAGTTAGACTTAGGCCTATTTTCAAAATTCTCAACTCCTCTGACGACCTCTTCTGGTATATCATCCTCTTCTGAGTCTGTATCCGTTTGTTGCGTCGTCTCGTTGCAAGTCACAATCGTTGGTTCATCATCAAGGCAAGTAATAGTAATGTTGTGTAAAATAAAGTGAATGATAGAAAAATAATAAGAGCGAGATATATAATAAACTGAAATGCTTCGATTAAATTCGTAATTGTTTTGAGTATCAGAGCTCTTTTCAGAATTAAAGACAATGCGGAAATAAAATCAGCTAGTAAAAAGTAAAGTGTGATGCATGGTGATTTTGTTTAGCCTTGCTACCCCAAAGCTTTCCGGGCCCTGGTGGTTCTGATTGACCAATTGTTGAGGCGCTCTCCTCTGTTCACAACTTGTATAGAAGGTCCTTCCTCCTTGAAAATAACACAGCAGTCCATATCATCATCCTCCAAGAATAGATTCTTCACGGCTGCCAATGCTTCATCTTCCTCCGACCCATATATAATATCCGCCGGCTGGAAAGTCTGCTCTAGGTGAGGTATTGGATTCTCCAGTGGGTAGTAGGGACCGCGCCATGGTGGCGACCAGTGATTGAACTCCTCCTAAGTGTACTCATATCCCAAACCAAATGTAGTGCCATGTTTTTTCAGCTTGATGAGTTTGGCGATTCCCTGAAGGTTTTTGCCGAGTCCCTTTCCAGGTTCGTATCCACACCAATTCAGGATACTTTCAATCTTGTTATCCCACCATTTATCTTTGTCTACAGCGTTGACTCTCTCAATGTGGTGGTATGTTTCTCCGCCTATTCTCCTTCTGCCTCCAATCATCGGATTGGTTTGGCGACTATATATGGGGTTGCTACCATCGCCGTGAATGATCACCTCTTGGTGATTCCATTCGAACTTCACTGCCTGATGCAGGGTCGATGCTACAGCTCCAGCGGTATGGATCCATGGTCGTCCCAATAGCAAATTGTAGGATGCTGGGACATCTATCACTTGAAAGTCAACGTCGAACCAGGTTGGCCCCATTTGCAAGCATAGGCTGATCCCTCCGATAGTAGACCTTTGGGACCCATCGAAGGCTTTGACATTAATGGCCCCATCTTTGATCTCGTGCAGGCTCTTTCCCAATGTTCTGAGAGTTACCAATGGACAGATGTTGAGGCTGGATCCTCCATCGATCAAGACTCTAGTGACGAAGTAATCCTCGCATTGCACGGTGATGTGTAGGGCCATGTTGTGACTCAGTCCTTCTGGCGGCAGTTCATCTTCGTGGAAGGTGATTTTGTGGTTTTCCAATATTCGTCCTACCATATTTGCCATTTCGCCCCCAGTTATGTTGCTGGGCACATAAGCTTCGCTCAATATCTTCATCAAGGCATTTTTGTGTGCGTTAGAGGTCTGTAGAAGAGCTAGGATGGAGATCTGTGCTGGTGTTTTGTTCAACTGCTCAACGACCGAATACTCCTTAGCTTGTATTTTCCTCCAACGATCATCGGGACCAGTTTCAGTAGTTCGTCCCGAGGCTTGCTTACTGGACTCAGCTAGGTGCTCTGGAGTGTAAACCCTGTCTGTTCTGGTCATACCCTGCGCAACAATTGCTTCTCCCGTCTTGGTCTTTCCTTTAATCCTTACTTCAGTTGTGTAATCCCATGGTATGGCATTTGAGTGGAACGGTGTTATGTCTAACATTGCTACAGGAATGGGTAACCTCGGTGGTAACACAACAACTTCAAAGAGTACAGGTGCCTTTGGAGCCCCAAACTCAACCTCAATTGGCCCGGCTACCTTCGCAGAAGAAGGTGCTTCAAATTCGAGAGGTGTAGATATGTTGACTTCATCGCCCCTGGAGGGCTGGTTCTGTACAACAATCGGGTTAAGTGTGACTGCCGGTTTCTTTGGCTCATCATCCTCAGCAATCAATCCTATCGATTCCTTGGGGTCGCAGTTATCTTCGATCTCAATCATGTGAATGTCCCCACCTCTGTGATCAGGAAGAGGGTTGTTGCGGACATTGGGAGTAGGCTCCTTTGCTACGATAACCTTATTGTCGATCAGAGTTTGAATCTTGTCCTTCAACGAGCGGCACTCATCAATGGTATGTCCCTTTATGTCGGAGTGGTACGCACAGGTCTTATTAGGGTTGACCCAATGGGAAGGATTTTCTGGAGTTATGGCAGGGATAGGGAGACATAACCAGCAGCTTTAAGTTTCTCATACAACTGGTCAATTGGCTCGGCGATGGTTGTATATTGTCTGGGAGGTCTGCGGTCAAAATTTGGTCTGGGTCTAGGGAAATTTTGGTGAGTGGGAGGTGATTGGTAGTGAGGGGGTTGGGCATTATAAGCTTGGTAAACAGGTGCAGGCTGAGAGCATCTGGGTGAAGTGGGTTGATATGCAGGAGGTAGAGATGATTGGTAAACGGGTGGTGGATTTTGGTAAGAGGGTGCGGGTACTTGGTAATTCGGGATAGGCTGATATGTAAGTGGAGGTGACGGGTAAGTGTGGTATTTTAGTGGTGGTTTGGCTCCCTGTGCGACCATCACGGCATTGATGTCCTTCTTCTTGGACGTGCCACCAGACTGTAAAGCCTTGTTGGTGGCCTGCAGTGCTTCAAGATTAGTAACCATACCATTCTTAATGCCTTCCTCAATTCTTTCTCCCAGCTTGATGATATCGGAGAATTTCTGGCCCTCGATCAGCATCAACCTCTCATAATATTATGGGTCCTGAACCCGGATGAAGAATCTGTTCATTTGTTCCTCTTCTAAGGCTGGCCTGACCTTAGCAGCCTCTGATCTCCAACGAGTAGCATACTCGCAGAATGTCTCGGTAGGCTTCTTCTTCAGATTTTGGATGTAGAATACATCCGGTGCATTCTCTATATTGAATGAGAACCTATCCATGAAATCTGATGCCATACCTACCCAGCTTGTCCATTTCTTGGGGTCCTGACTGATGTACCAGGATAAAGCATCCCCCTTCAGGCTTCTCATGAAGAGTTTCATACGGATTTTCTCATTCCTTCCGACTCCGACTAGCTTATCACAATATGTCCTCAAATGGACTCTGGGATCTCCCGTTCCATCGAACATTTCGAACTTGGGAGGTTTGTATCCCTCCGGAAGTTCAACATCTGGCTGAATGCAGAGGTCCTCATAATTCAGCCCCTCTATGCCTTTGTTTCCTTCCATGCCCTGGACTTGGCTGGTCAATTTCTTGAGTTCTGCTGCCAAGTTTCTGATAAGAGAGTCCTTGTCATCAGACTCAGGTGCACTTGAGATTGGTTGAGTGTAGTGGGGTATGGTATCTACATAGATGGGAGTATTGTGGGGGTGGTCGTTTGTGGTGTTCAGTGGTTCAGGAATGGGTAGTGGAGTGTGGCATGTGTTGCAATGTTGAGCATGAGTGGGTTGCATTTGTGGTTGTAGGGTGTTCTGTGGAGGTGCGGGATTTTGAGCATTTGAGAAGTTGACATCAGGAGCGGTGAGAGTGAATGATAAATTTTCCAAGTTCCGAACTTGATCCAGTTCTTCTTGGAACTTCAACAGTTTCTGCTCAAGTTGGGCAGCCATTTCCTTAGCAACCGGGGTACCCTGAGGAATCTCAATTCTTTCAATTTCCTTTCTGGCGCTTGAATCTCCCATTCTACCATTGTTCTTGTTTCGGATAGGACTCAGAGGAGGAGGAGGGCCCTTGGATCTCGTACTGTATGATGATGGTGCCAGAATGCACGAACTAACCTTTGGAGAGGGGAATAAAAATAAAGAAAAACAAAAAAAAAGGTAATAAGTTAGTGCGGGTTATGAGAAGAAAATGTTGCAATATTTAAACACATTGTGCAAGAATATAAATCGTGTCCTAATTTGGGTGACTCGTTGTGCCCGAGGTAGGCCTAGCGACAAGTTAATTTGGAGAACTTATAATGCTAAATGCCTCATTTTATTGATAAAAATAAGACGAATTCACAACGATGCTAAATAACAGAAAATAAAATGTCACTAGTGGTTATTGGCCTTATTACATCATTAAAAGCAAAATAAAAGACTCCTAACTACTTGGTCCAGAAGGACCTTCTTCAGGCTGAATGTTCTCGTCGATCAAGTCCTCCAGCTCGCGCAGATTTTCCAGTAAAAATGCTATCGCCAGACGTTCTCCTTTGCCTTCCTCAGCATTTTGACAGTTAATGACTCTTTTCCTCACTTTCCCTTCCAATTCCAGCAAGTTGTACTCCAGGTATTCTAGCTTCTCACTAGCCTTGGTGACTCTCTCTTTCCATTCGTTGATTTGGTTGCTCGATGGGAGGTTTCTCCACCAAGTCTGCAAGAGTGAAGGTATGTTTACCATACCGAAGTCAGGAACTTTGTCATTCATTTTCTGCAAAACAAAAGGGTTAAGACCTCACCCCCACCGGACTCGACTATTTAATACCAATAATCAGCATAAAAAGCATTTAGTTCTCCAAATAAATGCACAGAACATGTAGGTGTCCGTTTGGGTTTCAGGGAAACCTAGTGGACTTCGGACAAGGCTATCTTAATGAGTCATTATGTGGAAAACATAACTGACTCGGCTAGGTTTAACCATGATTCATGCACAATTAAACAGAGTAAGGTTTCTATTGGGGTATTAGACAGGTACCCTTGAGCGAACAACTCAAGAGGGAAAGGCACAGAACCGTCTACTGCACCGCTGATCGACTGGTTTTACCGCAAATACGTCTTTGCCAAATTTAAAGGGTGATAATATTGGAAGAGCGCAACCACTCATTATAAGCGTTTCTATGGTATTTGTTTGGCACGAGTGGAATATGATGTTGAAGATGCAGTTTACAAGAATGAAACAAATTGACATGTATTTCCACATTCATAAGATAAATGATTACAATAATTGCAGTAATTACAAACAATATTGAAATAAAGCAGTAAAGGAAAGCAGTGAAAGGAAAGAAAAGACATGAAGAGCCAAGTCAGTTTCGTAGCGAATAAAAGACAGTAAATAAAGCAATTAATGAGATAGTAAAGTCACAAGCAACATGCAATGGTAAAAGCCTAAAGAAAATCCCCAGCAGAGTCGCCATGCTGTCGATGCCCCCTTTTTCTCTCTAACCGTGGGGTCAGAAATCGGGAATACGACATTGGGAGTACAACTCTATTCCCTTTCGAGAATTGGGTTTAGAAGTTGAAGAGTCGTCACCTAATGATTATAGTGCATTAGGACACTTTTTTAGAAGAGTTTGAGTTGGAAAACCAGAGTTCGGGTAAGGGCTAGAAATTATCTCGAGGGGAAGGTATTAGGCACCTTTTAAGATCCACTAGTGTGGTTCCCGGCCATGTTGCAATTGTGACTTTACAAGTAAACAATCAAAGCTCAAATAAGGACTCGCATATAACATCGCAATTAGGTTGAAAACTTTTGAAAGTATATAGAGAGGGCAAAAATAAAAAGAGATTTGAATAATTTTACAAGAAAAGATGAAAGCAAATAAAGGGAGGGGGTCCTAAGTTTATAATTAATATGGATCACTTCAATGCAATACCCAGCGATCACTCCTCAGAAGAGGGGTCGCACGTGATATTAGCGCACCGGTCATCATATCCATATCTACCCTTCCCACCCCGTTAAGGTATTAAAGTGCGGAATGGTATCGTTACTTATTGCATGCTAGTACCCGTCCCACAATCCTATCAGTCTCGGAGGCATTGAGACTACTAATCCTAAAGGGGGGAGTTGGGGCTTTTTAGGGAGTTTTAAAGGACAAAATAATAAGGCGTCAATCAAAACACCTAATGCAATAAATGGGAGGGCAAATAAGCAAGTAAGGCTCAAGTAAACCTCCTTAAATCAGATAAGCCATAGAGTTTAGCATGTCTTGCACATACTGGTTTGGTCTGTATTAAACTTAAACGTTAGGGCAGGCTGATTTATCACATATTTTTAGATAAGAAGTCCGAATTAAGCCTGCCTGCTGGTTGTAATTATAAAAGACTGATGCAGTTATAAAATTTTGCCCTAAGGCTTGCCTAGGCGTTAAACAGAACCTATAGGCATGATATCTATCAATTTCAGGAAAAACAAAGAGAGTAAACGGATTGCAGAAAAGATTTGTTAGTTACAAAAACATAAGTTCTGCAGGTGCTTACGCGTTATTGCTACTGATTTTAGACGAATTGGTGATTCAAGTTAGTTAACAGCTCCTATAGGCATGCTTTCTAAGTGTCACTGATTTTAAACACTGTTTTTTTAAACACTGTTATTATTATACAGAAATCCTATAGGAAGGTCATCTATATGCAATTGGTTAGTTGTTTAAATCCTATAACAAGTTTACCTAATGACGGATGCACATGCAAAATTGCAGAAAATCCTATAGACATGGTATCTACATGAAAGTGCAGAAAATCCTATAGGCATAGTATGAAAATGCAGAGTTCCTATGGCATCTATATGAAAATGCAGAGTTTCGGTGATTTGTATAAGATGCAGAACTTTAGAGATAGTAATTCCTACAAGCATGATCTCTAGATGGGATACAGAATTTCAGAAATGATAACCCCTATAGGCATGATATCTACCCCTTGCATGCATAGTCCCCACCCCTTTTTACTAGCCGACCCCAAATATTATTACAAAATTATTACAGACCATAATTAATCAAAAATAAATAAAATACATCCGAAATCAGAATTCCAACCAAAGAGGGCCTAATTTAGACTCCCAGGCTGACATATGTAGTAAACCAACTTCCAAGGATCCAGGTTTCTAAAGCCTTCTCTTATTTGGGATGTGTCAAAGTTCCAAGGAGCTTCAAGAGCTCCAGGCAGTTCTTACACCCCAAACATCATTCCAGAATTGTAGTAAAGTGCAGTGTGGAAAAGCCAGCCCTCAAATGTCCAAGTTCAGAGGGAACTCAAGGTCCCAAGGAAAGGCTCATATGAGAGGGGCAGAACTTAAAGTCTAAGAGTAAGTGCAAGTGCAGGGGAGGGGAAATGATAATCTGGTGGTTATGCCAAGCAATTTAAAGTACTGGCACACCCCTGACCAATTTGTCATTTTCAAATTGAGGAGTTATGACTTATTGAAAGCCAGGTTCAGGCCTAGATAGCCATTTAAAGGCTACCAGACCATAAACTTTAAATCGGCATGCATAGGGGGTAATGATAGGGAATTCATAACAGAAATAGTAAACAAAGGAAGAGGGGGCAAAGGGCATGATCAGCAATGAAACATACTAACACACTCTTTACTTGGGGTCAAAATTTAATTCATGGACAACAATTCATGTTGCCATGCCCTGAATCCCCATTTATAAACACATAGAGGGTAAGGGAGTAGGGATCAAGCATTTGCAGGAAAGTAAAGTGAACAGTAGCATATGAACATGTCAAACTCTGCAGGCAATAGGTATAGATATAAAGACTATAAGTAAACACATTAGGATGATTGCTGGGAACTGAGTTAAGACATACCAGTAAAAGAGCAAGAGTAGGATGCAAAGACAAAGCAGTAATAGTATATTAGCCTTGGCTTTTAGCCGGCTAATAATAAGAAGGAGCAGAGAATAGCAGTAGAGCAATAGAGCAAAAGGGAATACAGATTTGAAAGTATTCAGTGGTGTGTGTAAGTCAGAAGACTGATGTGTTTTTTTTGTAAAGACTTAGGGTATTTATAGTCAAAAGTAGGTGGTAAAATAAGGTAAAAATCACGGAAATATGTTAATTGAAGAACTCGGAATCAATTAATCAAAGAATCAAGGAAGTACTCCCATTAATTAAGGGAATCAAAAATCAAACGAAAAGATTCAGCACCATATAAGGCAAATAGGAAAAATCAGCGTAGGATTAAATAAGGAAAGAGTCAAGGTTCGGTATTGCATATAGTAGTCGAGTAAGACCAAATTCAGGAAAATTCCAATTAAGGAAAGGCTTAAAAGAGCAGAGTACTATAATAAATGAGGTAACAAAACCAATTAATTCAAACGGGAGGGTAGAATGTTAGTTTTTTTTAAGAAAGTTTTTGAATTACCAATCAATCAAGGAAAATCAGAATCAATCATGTGAAGTCATGATTCTGCATTTTTAACATATAAATAGAGGTAAATGAACAAAAGTAGCGAGCAAAGTTAACTAGGAAGGAACAAGGGATGAACAAACATAACCACTCAGAGATAGTGAAAACAAGTTAAGATTCAGCAAGACATATTCGAAGCATGGTGACTATGAAACATCAACAAGAATCAAGCAAATAGGCCAGCAGGCAGAACCAAAGCAAGGAAAATCAGGCTAATACACACAATCAAACGAGGAAACATGCTAACACATAAAGACAAGACAAAGGAAATTAGGCTAACACAGGTAATCGAAGCAAAGAAACATGCTAACACACATAATCGAATAAAGAAACATTTTCTAGAAATTAGGGTTTTTAGCAGAGTCAAACTAAAAAACATTAAGAGCATAAAAATCGGTCAGAATAAATAAAAAAAGGTTTTAATCATAAAGAAAATCAATCGAAGCATGCATAAAAAGAAATCTCAGGAATCCTAATTTCGAAGAAAGTAAAAAAAATGGTTCAAAGCAAAGGATCTTTCAGAATAAACTCGAGAATAAACAGACCACAGAGGAAAACATGAGAATAGCATGAAATGACCCCGTTTTTGAGAGATTCAGGAGAGAGTTAGGGTTTCCAAAAAAAAGGAAACCTAATAGAAGTGGGAAAAACCTGTCGTAACCTCATAGATCGTGACATATAGGGTGTGATTTCGCTTGATATCACACCGGAGAACTCGCATATAGAAGAACCAGGAACCCTAGGTCTCAAATCGCCATGGTCCATAACCCTCGAAGGTCTTCGAGGTGTTGAACAGGACGATGAGAGATCCATCGGAGCCTTGGGGTTGAAGGGAGGTGGCCGGAGATGGCCGGGAAGACGGTGGAGATCATCGGAGAAGAGAGAACCAGAAGGTTCTATAGAGAAGGGAGAGGGAGAGACGATATAGAGAGAGAGACCGTCTGTGGAAATGAGGGGTTTTAGGGGGTAATTGAATTTAATTAAGGGAATTAAATCTGGGTCGTTGATCTTATTTGATCAATGGCTCAGATTGGACCGGGTTATATTGGGGATTGGGCTAGGTTAATTTAATTAGGATATTGGGCCATTTGAATCTGATAGTGCGTGTGGCCAATTTGGCTAGAATTGAAATAATAAAGGATGTTTGTTAAATAGCCAATTTCCCCTTTTATTATTTTATAAAATAGTAAAAAGATGATTTAAAAATAAATTAAAGGCACTGAAATAATTAATAACAGATAAATATTAATGTAAAAATACTAAAAGTGATCTTATAATTATAAAATGCTGTTAATTGTAAAATAGGCTATAATTGCAATTACATGCAATTAGCTTTAAAATGCCAAATAAATTTGTAAAAAATATGCAAAAATCACCTTAATTATATTTTGGTGTAAATACGGGAATGAAATAAGTTATTCACCAAAAAATGATAATTTTGAGAATAACTATTGGATTTTGTGGTATTAAAATGGGTAGTAAATCGGTTTAAAAATTATTTAAAAACTAAAACTCTTGGGTGCGCTTATATATGCACATACATGCTATTTTGGAAGTATTTTGGGTACAAAAATACCTAGGGAAAAATTGGGTATCAACAATTACTTCCCATTTCTAAGTCGGAATCTCCATAGCCTGCAATAATCCACCGGGTTTTTGATGCTCAATCTTAACCTGCTGACAGTTAGGACACTGAGCAACAAATTCTGCTATATCCTTTTTCATTCCGTCCCACCAATATACTTTCCTGATATCATGATACATCTTTTTCGCTCCTAGATGGATAGAATAACGAGAATAGTAAGTTTCTCCCATAACCTGCCGACGCAGCCTTTCAACATTAGGCACACATAATCACCCTTGATATTTGAGGATCCCATCTTCTGTAATTTCAAATGGTGTCTTCCCCTTATGAAGAGTGGTATCCCTATAATGAACTAGCTTAGGATCCTCGTACTGGCATTTCTTTACTTCAGTTACTAAAGAGGATGTTGTCGTATCCTGAATAGTAATTGCAATATCACCTGAGTCCAGTAACCGAACTCTAAGACTAGCTAGCTGATGAACCTCATAGTCTATTCCCCTCTTTTCTGGCTGTAAATATGATAGTCTACCCATAGATCTACGACTGAGAGCGTCGGCTACTACGTTCACCTTCCCCGGATGGTATAAAATATCAACGTCATAGTCTTTATGTAGCTCCAACCATCTCCTTTGACGTAGATTCGATTCCTTTTTCTTGAAAATGTACTGGAGGCTCTTATGATCCATATAGATATCAACATGAATGCCATACAAGTAGCGCCTCCACATCTTTAGAGCATGAATCACCGTGGCTAACTCTAAATCATGGGTCGGGTAGTTCTTCTCGTTCTTTCTTAGTTGTCTAGAAGCATAAGCCACAACCTTACCATGTTGCATCAGCACACAACCCAATCTAATACCAGAAGCATCACAATAGATCACATAACCATCTGTCCTTTCTGGGAGCGTTAGAACCGGTGCTGAAGTTAATCTGTCCTTTAAGGCCTGGAAACTCCGTTCGCAAGCGTCAGTCCATTAAAGCTTTACTCCCTTCTGATTCAACTTTGTTAAAGGTGCGGAAAAGGAAGAAAATCCTTCCACAAATCTCCTGTAATAACCTGCCAAACCGAGAAAGCTATGAACCTTCGTCGGTGTTGTGGGTCTAGGCCAAGTCTTTACTGCCTCAATCTTTTGTGTATCCACCCGGATACCTTCACCTGAAATAATATGTCCAAGGAAAGATAAAGAGTTCAACCAGAATTCACATTTAGAAAATTTTGCATACAACTTCCCTTCTTGTAGAACTCTGAGCACAGTACGCAGATGATCTGCATGCTCAGCCTCTAAATGAGAATATACCAATATATCGTCAATAAATACAATATGAATAGATCTAAAAAAAGGCCTGAACACACGGTTCATTAAATCCATGAATACTGCTGGAGCATTGGTCAGAGTGAATGACATAACCCGAAACTCAAAGTGCCTATATCTAGTCCTGAACATTGTCTTTGGAATATATTCATCCTTAACTCTTACCTGATGGTACTCGGACCTCAAGTCTATATTTGAAAAATACTTGGCACCTTGTAACTGATCAAATAAATCATTAATTCTCGGGAGCGGGTACTTATTCTTGATCGTCACTTTATTCAGTAGCCTATAATCAATACACATAAAGAACCATCTTTTTTCTCACAAACTACACAGGTGCTCCCCACGGTGACGTACTAGGTCTGATAAAACATTTTTCAAGCAAGTCCCTTAGTTGTTCCTTTAACTCTTTCAGCTATGCGGGGGCCATTCTATAGGGGGAATAGATATTGGATGAGTATCTGGTAGTAGGTCAATGGCAAACTCAATTTCTCGCTCTGGCGGAAGACCCGGAAGTTCATTGGGAAAAACATCGGGAAACTCATGAACCACTGGGATGGACTGAATGGTTGGTGACTTCACTTCTACATCTTGAACCCGAACTAAGTGATAAATACAGCCGTTTCTGATCATCTTCCTTGCCTTGAGGTAGGAAATAAATTTTTCTCTCGGCAACGCCGTATTACCTTTCCACTCAAAAAATAGGCTCCCTTGGAAATTGAAATCGGACTATCTTTGCTCTACAATCAACGTTGGCATGACAAGAACCCAACCAATCCATACCCACTATAACATCAAATTCTACCATATCTAACTCGATTAGATCTGCAACGGTAGATTGACCATGAACTACTATTAAACATTCCCTATATACTCGCTTAGCTATCACTGAGTCCCCAACAGGTGTAGATACCTCAAAAGGTTTAACCAATTCAGGTTTTATTCCAAACTTACTAGCAACTAACGGAGTAACGTATGATAAGGTGGAACCTGGGTCAATCAGTGCATATACATCATATGAGGAGACTGATAATATACCTGTAACAACATCAGGCGATGACTCTTGGTCATGACGTCCTGCCAACGCATAAATGCAGTTCTGAGGGCTTCTCGAGCTAGATGCTCCGCCTCTGCCTCTACCACGACTCATTGGTGCTTGGAGACCTTGCCCAGGGGGTATACTAATGATGACGAACCAGCTACAGATCCCAACGGCTGAGCTATGCTTGCATCACCTCTCATCGAACAATCCCTCATAACGTGGCCCGGATAACCACAAGTATAACAAGCACCTAACCCCATACGACACTGCCCGGTTTGCTGCTTACCACATTGAGCACATTGTGGAAAGGGTGGCCTCATCTGATTTGACTCACCCCTATATTGAGAACCTGAGGCCCTAAAATTCTGACTAGACCCTGAATATATAGAACGATCAAATCTCTTACCGCCAAACTGGGGGGGCGCGCTAGCCGAGGGCTGGGATAGATACCTCGAGTACTGCTGCCTCTCACCACCTTGAAACTCACCAGAAGGACCCAAAGGCCTCGCTCTCTTATTCTGGGCCCTATCATGCTCACGACCGGTCCTATGTTTCTGTTTACACTCCTCTACACCCTGAGCGTATGCTTGAATACGAGAAATATCCATGTCTGGCTGAAGTGAAACTAACATACAATTGTTAAGCAAGTGAGGTTCTAATACCATCACGAACCGGTGAACCCGGTCCTCCATCTTAGATACAATAGTGGGAGCATACCTAGCCAATAAATCAAATTGAAGACTGTACTCCCGAACACTCATGTTACCCTGTCGAAGGGTCAAGAACCTATCAACTCTGGCTCTTATAAGCTCTGGTGGCAGATAATGACGAAGAAAAGCTTCTGTAAACTCCTGCCATACTGTTGGAGGGGCATCCTCACCTCTAGAAAATTCCCAAGACTCGTACCAATTAACTACAACATCTCGGAGTCTATAGGAAGCTAGCTCTACTGACTCAGTCGCAGTGGCCTTCATTACCCTTAACGTCCTTTGCACCCTATCAATAAATACCTGAGGGTCCTCATTCGGATCTGCCTCAGTGAATACTGGAGGGTCTAAATTAATAAAGTCACGAACCCTCGCACTGATGGACCTATCTGCATGACTAATACCTATTTCCTGACGTCGAGCCTGCGCGGCTACTAATTGGATTAATAGCTGAACCGGTGCATCCGGCTGAGGTGCTGAATGTACAATGGTGAGCGCTGGAGTTGGTGCCCCTCGGAGCTCTTCTAGAAAGGGTGGGGTATGTGAAGTCTAAGATAGAACCTCACCATGAGACTCTCCCCGAGCCCTGGTAACTTGTGACGCTCGACTAGTAGTCTCACCAGCTACGGACTTTCCCTTCTGGGCGGCCGTACAATTTGGAAGCATTGCTGAAAATATACCATATTGTTAGGAACATGAATTCTTGTATCGCACAATCTGAGATAAAAAGAGAGGATAGCATCCTATATGTCGTGTATCCTCATGTCTATAAGTGTGGTGCACGACACACCCATAAACAAGACTCTACTAGATACGGTCTGTAGACAACCCTAGGACAGAATTGCTCTGATACCACTTTTGTCACGACCCAAACCGATGGGCCACGGCGGGTGCTTGAATCCTACCTGTCAAACACCCCTAAGCATGCGTCTAAGATATGAACCTGAATAACATCTGCTGCATTACGAAAATAACATACATGAAGAAAACCTGTCATCAAGGCATATGTACGTATACATGCAGATTATAATGGGCGAGCTGGCAAGGCTGCTATAGACAACTATACATCCAAAATTGAAAACCGACAAGGCCACATAAAACCCAACTAGGCATACTGTCTACAGACCTCTAATAGAAATATAATTATACAAAGACGGGACTGAGCCACGTCATATATATATATATATATATAAACATATCGTACCAAAATAAAAAACAGCTCTGCATCAAGTGAAGCACGCCAACTCTCGCTGATCAAGGATCCTAAGAAGGGGGACCGTCAGCTTGTCTACCTGCACCTGTGGGCATGAACCGCAGGCCCCGTAAAATAGGGCATCAGTATAAAAAATGCACTAAGTATGTAAGACATGAAAATTTGTACGTAAAAGACATAGATGAAACATGGAATAAAGAAACAAATTTTTAAATCTGAATAACTTTCTAATTTTTGAAACATTTATAATGTCATGTACGTGCATATAAATGCCATGCCATGCATAGGTATGGGTGTACATAATATCATCAAGCCACTGAGGGCACCCTATCATATCGTCTCGGCCACTGTGGGCAACATCATCAACATATACCAGCTGATTTGTGGTGGTGCGTATATAACGTCATAACCTTTTCCCATATCCCATATACATATATTTACATATATATGCGTATATAACGTCATCTGGTCATGGGTCAATGCACATATATAAATGGGTGAAATGCGTGAAAAATACGTAATAAATCTCAATATTCCTTCCGAATAAACTTTTTTAACTGCATATTATTCTGAGACCCATGAAAAGAAGATAGTAATAATTCACATGGGGAATCAAGAATGTAGCACCCCTAATATTTCTATGAATAGAGTAATTTATGGAAACTGTGTGTTTGCTCGTTCTTCGGTATAATTTGGGCCATGCCAAAAGAAAGATGGGATGACCTTAACATACCTGTTCCTTGAATTATTTGTACGAAATGAAGCTTCCGCTTCTGTAAAATATGTTGAACGACAAAATGAAGCTTCTGCTTCTTTGCATTTGAACGAAATTTCAAGGTTCTTGCTTCTTGGAATGACCATGTTACTTTGGCCTCATTTTTTATTCATAAGGAATTGTAAAATTCACGTTTCGTAAGCCATAAAAATCTGATTCTTCAAGTGTTCTTTGAGAATGTAAAGTTTGAAAAGTCTAACGTTTCCTTTTTATCAATTGGGTAAATGTAGTATTTATCCAAAGCCCCTAAGAAAATCAAGAAAATGATGAAGGAAGATGATATGATAGCACCAAGCTAAAGCCAATTGTTTTGATTAGGGGTGGGTATTCGATAATTCGATACGGTATTTATGAATTACGGTTCGATACTTCGGTATTCGATATATTAATTGTGCATACCAAATACCGTACCAAAGTAGTTTGGTACGGTTCGGTATTTTCTTGTTTGGTTCGGTACGGTTTCGGTATCGCACCATTCCTATCTAACGTGACAAGAAGTGTGGAAACCGCATATACATATAGTTGAAAAAAGTTGTCGTTTCATTGCACTGGCAAACAGTTGGGCTTGGGCAGAGAAAGCTTGTCATAAAGTGAACCAAATCTTAATTAAGAGTAATATATATAGCTCCAATGGAGAAAGTTTTCGAAGAACAAGTTCTCAGTTCTGATTAGCAGAACGATTTTCATCTCCATTCGCAAGTTGAGCTGCTTTGAGGCAGCACTAAACAGACGCCAAGGTAATTCCTAATTCCAATTGGATATTTTGGTTAGGTTGGGAAATAATGGTGCGTTAGGCTGGGAAACAACGAAAAGAGAGTAAGGGACTTGGGTTTAGTATTATTGGGTTAGGCGTTTAGAATTTTGGGCTAGGCCGCTGGGCAAGTGTAGGATTGTAGGTAAATTCGGTATTTCGATATACCGAAATATCGAAACCTCAGTACGGAGGACCGTACCGAAATACTGAATAACCGAAAATTTAATACCGAATTATACCGAAATACCGAATTAATTCGGTTCGGAATTCGGTTTTCAGATTTTATGCTCACCTCTAATTTTGACCAAGAATTGGAGTGATGGGCTGAGATCGATAAAAAAAAGAGTTGTAAAAGTCTAACGTTTCCTTTCACTTTTTAATTCATGACTTTCATATGCAATGTCTTGGGAATGAAAAGGTTTTGTAATTTTGTGACACTTAATCAATGAATGACTTAGTCATTTCTTGATAATGTGGCTAGCTGCAACATGGGGATGGGGGTGAGATATTTAATCTTTATCCACTTATTAGGTAATTGGATAATGTCCCGTTATCCGGCAATTAACCAATTACTCGTATAATTAAAAATTATCTCAAATTACTTAAAAGTACTACTCATTTTTAATATATATATATATATATATATAGAATTTTGCTAACATACTACATGAAGGTAGTATATTAGCACCCTACCCATTTTTTATTTCACATAAATGTCCCTGCCACCTCAATAAGTGCTTAGCCTTTTTTAGTCTTTTCACCCAACCAACTCACAAATAAAAAGAGTATTTTTTTCCTTAGAGATAAAACACTAAAGCAAGTCATGTTCTTTCCCCATCTAGTTCGTCCTCCATCCACGCCCCTTCTCTTCTCTCTCTTCTGTTTTTTTTTCTTTCTCTTCCTAAGACTAAGAACTATTACGAGTTTTGGAGTTGTGTGAATTTGTATTACCACTTTTTGAGGTAATATTCTAGTTCAGTACCGCTTCAAATAATGCCCTAAAAATATATTTTCAAGATCTGCTTCAGGATGCAGATCTGTTCTGTTTTCTTCTTCTTGCCTCCGTCCTTAAATTCTAGGATTTTATTTTTCACATCTACAATTCATTTTGGGACGATGTTAGTCTTATTTGGTAGAGTTCGTGTAATTTTATTAGCTCCTATTGATGACGAAAAGCGTAAGAAGTGTGAAGGTTGGAGGCGTATTTCACTAGATTGTAAGTCATTATTTTTTCTTGGGTTATTTATATTTTTAATTACTTCCTACAATTTACAATTGGGAATTAGGATGTTTCATGTTCATAACTGGATGATTAAATAACTAGATGGGTGTAACTCTTTTCTTTTGCAGCATAGAAGTCAGTTCTATGTGATTGAAGATGGATAGTAGCTGGGAGGCATGATTGCTGAAAAATTTGATATTTTTGAAGCTCAAGAAATTTTAGATTTATAGCACTTATAAATTCTACAATGAGGAGATTCTCCTTCATGAATTTGGCTTTAGAAACTAGCAGCTTATTCTTGAAATTTTGTAAGAGAGGATGTTCTCTTATACCAAAAGTAATATTGGAGGTTAGGCTTGAAGTCCCCCTCCTCTTGTACATCTGAACCAGTTTTTACATGGAATAAAGAATATTCCTATTCAAATAATTGATCTGGTATACAATATATTGTTCTAATGAGCAAAAAGATTCCTTGTTTAAATTAAGTAGTAAGAGATGAAAACATATTGATTAAAGCCCTTCCTCTTGTACTCATCTAAAACAAAATTTACATGAAATAAAAGATGTCGCTATTCAAAAATATGATGTACAACAGCTGATTTCTTGTTCATAAACAGAAAATGATTTCTTGTATTTTTTATCTCTACACAATTCAACTTGAGATCAACAAACTATGATGTGCAATGGTTGATTCTTGTAAGCAAAAGGACTTTTTCACAGTTGGATCACCTTAGAGCTTCTTTGTCAATCCTTTTAGAATCCTGCAACCAAAGTAAATTTTTTATTTCAGTTTTTATGCATTATGAGTATCTTTGTTTAACAAGAGATTGGATATAATGAAACTCATATACTTACTTGTTAGGAGATTGAGTTGCTGGGATTTCTGTAATTTTCCTTTTCACTGGACAATTTCTTGAGTTGTGGCCAGTTCCACCACAATTAGGAACCTTGCAATATCTTAGTTTCTTTGCAACCTCAATGCCCCCAACTAACCTTTTTCCTTTTTTTCTTCCCTTTGTCTGAGATTGTTGTGGATTTTCAATGTGATAATCTTCATCTAGAGAATTGCTCTCTATAGATCGACTAAAAGAAACATGTTCATGCACTTCACCCGTATGATCATTTTCAGGAAAACATTGAACAATTTGCAGCACTCTTTGCAATTCCTTCTTAGCATATTCAAGACGACCTTTTGTCTTTATTGATTCAAGAGTCAAATCTCTGAATGTAGCATGAAGACTCTAAAACTCATTATCGTTACTGGATTTCATAATATGAGTAATCTTTAGAACCAATGAATTTTCTTGCCTCCACCTAGCCAACAAATATTTATTAGGCAACATGAAATAGTTATGAGCACTAAGTACTCGAATAGAATGCCTGCACAAAATTCCTGAAAATTCAAAGTCTTGGAAAGAACATTGAACAACCTCTTCTATTGAATTCCAATAGACAAAACGCCCACCATCTATTTTGATGTAGTGACGCACAAGATATGATCCATCACTATGTGGAAATAGAACATACTCAATAGAAAGTATCATCTCATCTTGTAACAACTTGAAGGCGAAGGGCATGAGAACTTTTGATGCATGTTTCTCCATCGGCATGAATGTCTTAATTTGAGGATTGTAATACTTTTGCCGCATTATTGCCTCTTCACCATCATGGTTTCTTATACTAACTGCAGTAGCAACCTACTCAACAAATTCTTTTAAACTTGTTCTTGCATGTAAAAATCTTTTCAAATATGCATTTATAGATTATGAGCGTCCAGTCGTCGTCATTCCAGCAAAAAGGTATCCCTTCAAGTATGGTAGTGCCCAAGATGCACGATTTAAATATAGCAATTTAATATGCCTATCTGATCCAAGGTCAAACTGAGAGATCAATTCATCCCATTGGTGCTCAAATTCTTCGATGTTACCAAGTTCATAAAGTCTCTGAAATTCAAATTTAAATTGCAAATATCTTGAACCAAGGACAAAAGAAAACCAAGTAGAGAACTTGGATGTAATATGCCATATACAAAAGGCATGTTTAAAATGCGGCAATTCATTGGCAATAGCTTCGGTTAAGCGAAGATCTTGATCTGTTAATATAGTCTGTGGGTGCTTTCCATTCATAAGACGTACGAAACTCTGCAAAATAAATATACAGTATCAGTAAAGCTAAAAGAATTCTTGTAGCTAGATATTATAATAATTTTTACCTTTAAAGCCCAAGAAAAAGAAGATGCCTTCTCATTGCGCAAGAGAACACAACCAAAAGAAATAGAATTTCCATGATTGTCCACACCAATCTAAACTCCTAACGGCATTTCATAACGATTCAATCGATAAGTAGTGTCAAAGACGACTACATCTCCAAAAACTTCATAAGCACGAATAGAGTCTCTGAATGCCCAGATGACATGTTCGAATCTTTGACATCCATCAACAGTGAAATCATATTGGAAATCAACATCTTTGTCTTTTAAGCTCTTGCATATTTTCAATAGCTCCAGGGCATCACTTTCAATATTAGTAGAACTTTCTGATTGAACAAAGTTTCTTATATCTTTTTTTGTTAAAGGCAATTGGCCTGGATCTACTCCCTTTTCTAATTCAATCACTCTTCTGATTAAATTTATGGAACAACCAGCTTTAGCAAGAAGTGTAATTCGTGTTTGATCAACAATGTCAATATTTTGATAAGCGGAGAGAAATTGTACCTCTTTATCACTCAAAAGTTCATGATTGTGAACATTATCAAAATACACCACTATCCAATGAGTGATGCCATCAAATATATCTTTGGCGATGGACATCTTGGCTTTATAGTTACATCCGGAAGATTTTTGATTTCTTTATCGTTCTTTTTCAACTACCTTTTGAGGATGAGGGCTACCAGCTCGATGACATACATAATCCTTTTTATAAATTTCCATAGGATGTACTACACTTCCTAAATGGCGATCACGTCTAACTTAAAAATCAAAACTTTTAGCAAAATTCATATAGTAATTGTAAGCTTCATCATCACTATCAAACACTTTTACTATTTGTAAATCACCATCGCTAATATCAATAACATTCTCTTTTCTAAGTTCCTCATTTGAAGTTGTAGTAGTTCCTACAACTGTATCTCCATTAATAAAGCACCCAATATCACCACATGGGCAATGATTTCTTGAAACTCCTATTGTCAAATCATTGGTATTGTTAAAAACCTGTATTTTTTAATTCCATCAAAAGAAATAATTTTGTCAAAACTCTAAGTAATCCAACTATAGAATCAGTTCATTGAAACTGTAAATTCGTGTTATAAATCAAAAATCAAGAAGAAAATCTAAAGGCACAAAGCAAATATAAACTAAATATTCTTTAATCGTTGGACACCTCTGTTTCAAAAGTAAAAAAAAATGCTTTTAACCCTAAAATTTGATCAACAAATGAAAAGTATTAAAATACTATATGCATACCTCCATTATGCACTAGTCAATGTTGGAAGAAGAGAAAACTTAAGATATAATCTTGGAATTTCATAGAAGAGCAATAGTTGTTTGGTCCTTTTTTTCCGCTAGTTATGTACAGTAAATGGCGCGATTTAACGGGAGGGTCTTGAAAATATAATTTTTAGGGGATTAAGTGAATTGGGAGAATTTGGGTGAAAAGACTAAAAAGGCTAAGCACTTATTGAGGTGGCAGGGACATTTATGTGAAACAAAAAATGGGTAGGGTGCTAAAATACTACCTTCATGTAGTATGTTAGCAAAACCTATATATATATCATATTATCACGACCATATGGTACCTTGTATGGTACTAGTCCATAATTATCGGGTAGTATCGCTCGACTCATACTTTATCCCAAATTGGTCATTTTCAACGAAACTCGTTTTCTTTTATTTGTGTACCCTTTTATCCTTCATAACACTTATTTATCTCTTGTTATAAATAGAGTAAATAAGTTAACGTCAAGATGATCTCATCCCCGAATCTACGTCAATTAATTGAAGACGAAACTTTTAACAAACAAAAACGCGAGATGTAACAAGTAACAACAAAGTCAACCTACGGTCAAACTTAGGAATTCTTTAAACCTTCAAATTACTAGTTTTCAACTAATCAAGTTAGGGACTTTCGAATTCGATTCTAGGCATATGCCCAAGTCCGAAATCACGATACGATCCACTGGGACTGTCAAAATACTGATTTGGGTATGTTTACATAAAAATATTGATCGTAATTAATTCAAATCGTTTTTAAGGATAGAATTCACATTTTCTTTAATTTTGCACATAAAAATTTTTTGAAAAAAGACAAAGACTGCGCAGGCAAATCGAAGAAGACTAAACAGAGCTATTCGAGGTCTTGGAACATAGAAATGAAGGCTAAAACTCAAAGTGACCTATCGGATCATCACATTTAAACTGTAATTCAAGAACAAGACATCAAGCCCTTGAAGTTGAAAATCGTGAGAAGAAGAATCAGAGGACTACATCTTTTAATTTAAGGTTGTCTAAAGATTGCAACCAGCATAAATCATTAAAATACAAATATTTTATTTGTTGCTATATTTCTTGTCTTGATTACTCCCTCTATTTCAATTTATGTGAATCTATTTCCTTTTTGGTTCATACTAAAAAGAATGACCCATTTATATAATAGAAAATAATTTACCTTTATGTAATAATTTATAGCCACACAAAATATATGTGCTCATTTTACAGCACAAGTTCAAAAGTCTTCTCTTTTTCCTTAAGTTATGTGTCCAGTCAAATAGGTTCACATAAATTAAAACGAAGAAAGTATTATTTTTCAGGAATGCAATCTTAGTTTTTACAAATTTTGACATGTCTGGTTGTCATGACACTAAACCCCGACCCGATCGTGATGGCGTATATCTTGAAACAAGGCCAGCTGACACAAACTCCCAATCCATCCAAACAGATATATTAATTCAATTTAAGTCATTAATAGGTGATAAATCCCAAAATAAAGTGAAATAGAACAAAAGCGGAAATAAACACAGCCCGGCATCGGGGTGTCCCCAATCATGAGCATCTAAACATCCATCTAAGAGTAGGAAGAGTCTACAAAGTCAACTACAATCCAGTACAAATGAAAATAAAGATAGGAAGGAGAAGCACTGGGCTGCGAACGTCGAGCAGCTACCTAGTGAACTTCGAACAGGCTGCTAGAAGCAATCAACCCTCGCTAGCAGGACCCGAGGCTCCTGAATCTGCACACAGGGTGCAGGGAGTAATGTGAGTACACCAACTCAGTGAGTAATAAAAGTAAAGGTAGCTGGGCGATAAGAAAATACGTAAAACACAGCAACATGCTACAAAGAGGCAGTATAGAGCCAATACAATGCAATAAAATAGTGAAAACTTATAAAAACACCTTAGTTCAGCAAAAACCTCTTTAAAACATCTTTTAATAGTTCAAACGAGTAAATGAAAACGGGAAGAAAAGATAGAAACATAAATCAGCTCCTCGGGCAAAATACCAATAGAACTAGCCCCTCGGGCAATAACATGGAACAACATCAGCCCTTTGGGCTATATCACATCTCACATTGGGTACCCGTACTCACTGGAGTGTATAGACTCCGGGAGGGGCCCCTTATGGCCCAAGCGCAATATCAAGCTATCTCGTGGCATAATCAAACAGGCACTCAGCCATATAACAAGCCACCTCGTGGCGTAACATATTAGGCCCTCGGCCTCATAATCATGAATCAGTATATCACTGCTGCGGCGTGCAGCCCAATCCAAAAGTATCCTCACAACACAGGCCCTCGACCTTACTCAGTCAGAATCTCATAAGCCACTCGGGCAACAGTAAAATATGATGCTCTACCCAAAATATCATTTAAAATATCAAAAACAAGTAAAGATGGCTGAATTGTGAAAATATTAGAATATAGCATGACTAAGTACAATTAAGAAGTCAAAATAGTGAGGAATAGTAGTAAAAATCCCCTAAGGGTCCAAAATAGTTGGCACGAAGCCCAAATATGGCATTCAACCCAAACATGATGATAGCAAATAGTTTTCAACCAAATACGTAGTTAAACAGTCATATGGGATGGACTAAGTCACAATCCTCAATGGTGCACAACCACACGCTCGTCATCTAGCGTGTGTGTCACCTCAAAATAGCACAACGATGTGAAATCCGGAGTTTCATACTCTGAGGACAACATTTACAAGCATTACTCACCTCTATCCGGTCCAAACTCTAGCCAGCGATGCCTTTACCTCTCGAATTGGCCTCCGGATGCTCCAAGTCTAACAAAAATCAATGCACAACCATCAAAATATGCTAAGTGAACAAAGCCAACTCGAAAGTAATCAAATTACAACACAAATCCCGAAATTGGCCAAACCTGACCCCCGGGCCCACATCTTGGAATCCGATAAAAATTATATCAATAAACTCCTTATCACTTCCCGAGTTCACTCATATCAAAAGCACCAAAATCCAAAAACAAATGATCACTCAAATCCCTAATTTTAGGTCTCCAATTACAAGCCCTAGTTTTTTCAATATTTAGGCTTAAATTCTACAAATTCCATGATTAATTAGGTAGAAAACACATTAGGATTGAGTATTAAGTCCATAAATCTTACCTCCAAGTGTTCTTCCCTGATTCCCTCTTCAATCCTCTTCAAAAAGCTCTAAAATCGCCCAACAATGGTGAAACTTAGACCCAAAATCGCGGAATTGGTCTTTTAAAACATTCTGCCCAGCACTTAAGACCTCTTCTTTGCGAATGCGGTCAACGTCTCGCGTTCGCTAAGCACAACCTGGCGTTTACCACTTTTCCTTCATCGCGAACGCGACACCCTGGACGCAAACATGAAGCCTCAGCCTTCTCACCCATCGTGATTGCGACCCCACAACCACGAACGCGAAGCTCACAGACCCCACCCCTTCGCGAACATGGGACCTCCATCGCGATCGCGATGGCCAAACCTCCCACCTCTCATCCTAACAGCAGATTTTCTGCAAACGCGAACAGCGAAGGCCAAAAGCTTGCAACACTAACAGCAGATTTTCTGCAATTTTTTTCAACTTGAAATGATCCGTTTAACCACTCGAAACTCACCTGAGGCCCTCGGGACCTCAACCAAACATGCCAACCTATCCCACAACATCATTCAAGCTTGTTCCAACCTTCGGAATGCTCAAAAAAATATCAAAACATCAAATTTACATTGGATTCAAGCCGAAGAATTTCAAAAAAATTCCAAATTCCTCTTTCGATCAAAAAGTCTATCAAACCACGTCCGAATGACCTGAAATTTTGCACACACATCCCAAATGACACAAAGGACCTATTAAAACTCTCGGAATTTCATTCCGACCCCTAATCAAAATCTCACCTACCAACCGGAAAACGCCAAAATTCCAATTCGCCAATTCAAGCCTAAATCTACTTCATACCTCCAAAACACATTATGATCACGCTCCTAAGTCCCAAATCACCTCCCGAACCTATCCGAACCATCGGAACTCACATCCGATTCCTTTATCAGATAAGTCAACATCCGGTTGACTTTTCCAACTTAAGCTTACCCAAAAGAGACTAAGTGTCTCAAACCTTACCAAAACCTCTCCGAACCCGAGCCAACCAACCCGATAACACATAATACCACTGAACAAGGCAATAAGAAGCAGAAATGGGGCAAATGGAGTGGTAACTCATGAAACGACCGACCGGTCGTTACACTAGTGGAACCTATTTTCCTCTCATCTCTTCTCTTCAAAAATTCAATAACACTACGATGGTGTTACATCTCGCGTTTTTGTACGTTAAAATTTCGTCTTCAGTTAATTGACATAGACTGGGGGATGAGATTATCTTGAGGTTAACATATTTACGCTATTTATAACAAGCGATAAATAAGTTTCATGAAGGATAAAGGGTACACGAATTAAAGCAAACAAGTTTCGTTGAAAGTAGCCAATTTGGGATAAAGTGCGGGTCGAGCGATACTACCCGATATTTATGGACTAGTACCATACAATGTACCATATGGCCGTGATAGTATGATGTATTAAGTATATTAAAAATAAGTAAAGTTTTAAGTAATTTGAGATAATTTTTAATTATGCGGGTAATTGGTTAATTACCGGATAACGAGACATTACCTAATTAACTAATAAGTGGAAAAAAATAATAATTCCCACTCCCTAAAAGAAACGTGGAAACTAGCCACCTTATAAGGAAATGTCTAAGGTCATTCCTTGATTATGTGCCATAAGACTACATATCCTTTCCAATTCCAAGGGTTTAATTTCTTGAAAATTTTAATATTCTATTCCAAGGTTACATAACTTTATCATTTTTATTCCTGAACGTGAGTATAACACTTCTACTTTTCATTCTCAAAAGAACACTCCAAAATCAGAATTCATATATTAAGTAACGTGGTTAAGCCTGTAGAACGTAAGTCTTCAACAATTCAATGTAAAAATTTTGCGGTTCCAAAGGAATACGGTGAAATCTTTTCCAAGAATATTATATGGATTTTTCCTACTCCAGGTATATTAAGGTCATCCCTTTTTTCTTTTTGGCGTGGTCCATGTTATATAGAAGAAACGAGCAAACTCACAGTTTCCATAAACGACTCTATTCATAGAAATACTAGGAGTCTCCTTGTTCTTGATTCCCCATGTGACATATTGTTATATCTTCTATTCATGGGTCTCAGAATAATGCACAGTTGATAAAGTTTATTCGCGAAGAATATTAAGATTTTTAACATATTTTCAAGTGTTTTATTCATTTATGCATGTACATTGACCCATAACCAAACGGCGTTAATATATATATATATATATATATATGTGTATGTATGTATATGGGATATGGGAAAAAGGTTACGGCGTTATGTACGCACCACCACCTGATCAGTTAGTTCATGTTGATGATGTTGCCCATAGAGGCCGAGAAGATATGATGGGATGCCCTCAGTGTCTTGATGATGTTATGTACACCTATACCCATGCATGACACGACATTTATATACACATGCATAACATTATAAATGTTTCAGAATTTACAAAGTTATTCAGATTTAAAGATGGATTTCTTTATTCCATGCTTCATCTATGTCTTTTACGTACTGATTTTCATGCCTTACATAGTAAATTTTTCGTACCGATGACCTATTTCACGAGGCATGTGTTTCATGCTCGTAGGTGAAGGTAGGCAAGATGATGGTCCCCCTTCTTAGGATCCTTGATCAGCGAGAGTTGGCGTGCTCCACTTCATCCGGAGTTGCTTTTTATTTTGATATGATATGTTCGTGTATATATATATATATATATATGGGTATGATGTGACTCAGACCCGTCCTTGTACAATTATATTTCTATTAGAGGTCTGTAGACAGTATGTCTAGTTGGGTTTTATATGGCCTTGCCGGCTTCCGATTTTGAGGTATATAGTTGTCTATAGCAGCCTTATCGGCTCGCCTTACGTATGTTGCACGTATATGTATGTATGCCTTTTTGGGCAGGTTTCCTTCATGTATATTATTCTCGTAATTCAGCAGATGTTATTCAGATTTATATATTAGACGCATGCTTAGGGGTGTTTGACAAGTAGGACTCAGGCACCCATCGCGGCCCATCGATTTGGGTCATGACAAAAGTGGTATCAGAGCAGTTCTATCCTAGGGTTGTCTACAGACCGTGTCTAGTAGAGTCTTGTTTATGGGTAGGTTATGCACCGCACTTATAGATAGGAGGCTACAGGACATATAGGATGTTATCCTCTCTTTTTGTCTTAGATGGTGCGATATAAGAATTCATGTTCCTAACGATATGTTATATTTTCAGTGATGCCTCCAAAGACTGCAACTACCCAGAAAGAAAAGTCTGTGGCTGGTGAGACTACTAGTCGAGCGCCATGAGTTACCAGGGCTCGGGGAGAATCTCATAGTGAGATTCCATCTCAGACTTCACATACCCCGCCCTTTCAAGAAGAGCTCCGAGATGCACCAGCTCTAGCACCCCCTTGTACATCCAGATCCTCAACCATATGCACTGGGTCAGGAGATTAGAGATGTTATTCAGCTATTAACCCGATTAGTAGTCGCGCAGGCTCGGCATCAGGAAGTAGGTATTGGTCATATAGATAGGTCCGTTAGTGCCAGGGTTCGTAACTTCATTAATTTAGACCCTCAGGTATTCACTGGCGCAGACCAAACAAGGACCCTCAAGTATTTATTGATAGAGTGCAGAGGACATTACGGGTAATGAAGGCCACTGCGACTGAGTAAATTGATCTAGTTTCCTATGGACTCCGAGATGTTGCAGTTAATTTGTACGAGTCTTGGGAATTGTCCAGAGGTGAGGATGCCCCTCCAGCGGTATGGCAGGAGTTTACAGAGGCTTTTTTCATCATTATCTACCACCAGAGCTTAGACGAGCCAGAGTTGATATGTTCTTGACCCTTCGGCAGGGTAACATGAGTGTTTGGGAGTACAGCCTTCAGTTTGATTTGTTGTCTAAGTATGCTCCTACTATTATATCTAAGATGGAGGATCGGGTGCACCGGTTCGTGATAGGATTAGAGCCTCACTTCAGCCAGAGATGGATATTTCTCGTATTCAGGCATATGCTCAGGGTGTAGAGGAGCGTAAGCAGAAACAAAGGGCCGATCGTGAGCATGATAGGGCCCAGAATAAGAGAGAGAGGTCTTCGGGTCATTTTAGTGAGTTTCGAGGTGGTCAAGGGCAGCAGTACCTGAAGTATCCAGCCTAGCCATCGGCTAGTGCACCCCCTCAGTTTGGAGGTAAGAAATTTGATCAATCCACATATTCAACGTCTGGTCAGAATTTTTAGGCCTCGGGTTCTCATTATGGGGGTGAGTCAAGTCAAATGAGGTCGCCCTTGCCACGATGTGCTCAATGTGGTAAGCAGCATGCCGGGCAGTGTCATATGGGATTGGGTGTTTGTTATACTTGAGGTTATCCGGGCCACGTTATGAGGGATTGTCCGACGAGAGGTTATGCAAGCATAGCTCAGCCAGTGGGATTTGTAGCTGGGTCATCATCATCAGTACGCCCCCCCCCCTAGGCAAGGTCCACAAGAACCAATGAGTCGTGGTAGAGGTAGAGGCGGAGCATCTAGCTTGAGCAGTCCTCAAAACTGCATTTATGCGTTGGCAGGACGACAGGATCAGGAGTCATCGCCTGATGTTGTTACATGTATATTATCAGTCTCATCATATGATGTATATGCACTGATTGACCTAGATTCCACCTTATCATACGTTACTCCATTAGTTGCTAGTAGGTTTGAAATAAAACCTAAATTGGTTAAACCTTTTGAGGTGTCTACACCTATTGGGGACTCAGCGATAGGTAAGAAAGTATATAAGGGTTGTATAATAGTAGTTCATGGTCGGTCTACCGTAGCAGACTTAATCGAGTTAGATATGGTAGAATTTGATGTTATAATGGGTATGGATTGGTTGGCTTCTGGTCATGCCACCGTTGATTGTAGATCAAAGATAGTCCGATTTCAATTTTCAGGGGAGCCTGTTTTGGAGTGGAAAGGTAATATGGCATCGCTGAGAGGTAGATTTATTTCCTATCTCAAGGCAAGGAAATTGATCAGTAAGGGTTGTATCTATCACTTAGTTCAGGTTCAGGATATAGAAATAGAGTCACCAATTATTCAGTCCATCCCAGTGGTTAATGAGTTTCCCGATGTTTTTCCCAATGAACTTTCGGGTCTTCTGCCAGATCGAGTAATTGAGTTTGCTATTGACCTACTACCAGATATTCATCCAATATCTATTCCTCCCTATAGAATGGCCCCCACAGAGCTGAAAGAATTGAAAGATCAACTAAAGGACTTGCTTGAAAAAGGCTTTATCAGACCTAGTACATCCCTGTGGGGAGAACCTATGTTATTTGTGAGGAAGAAAGATGATTCCTTACAGATGTGTATTGATTATAGAGGTTTGAATAAGGTGTCGATCAATAATAAGTACCCGCTCCCGAGGATTGATGATTTATTTGATCAGTTGCAAGGTGCAAGGTGTTTTTCAAAAATAGACTTGAGGTCCGGGTACCATCAGGTAAGGATTAAGGATAAAGATATTCCGAAGATAGCATTCAGGACCAGATATGGGCACTTTGAGTTTCGTGTTATGTCATTCGGTTTGACCAATGCCCCAACAGTATTCTTGGATTTGATGAACTGTGTGTTCAGGCCCTTTTTAGATCTGTTCATAATTATATTTATCGACGATATATTGGTGTATTCTCGTTCAGCACCAGTTCTAACGCTCCCATAAGGGACCGATGGTTATGTGATCTATTGTGACGCTTCTGGTATTGGATTGGGTTGTGTGCTGATGCAGCATAGTAAGGTTTTGGCTTATGCTTCTAGACAACTAAGAAAGCACGAGAAGAACTACCGTACCGACGATTTAGAGTTAGCCGCGGTGATTCATGCACTAAATATATGGAGGAACTACTTGTACGACATTCATGTTGATATCTATATGGATCATAAGAGCCTCTAGTACATATTCAAGCAAAAGGAATTGAATCTACGCCAAAGGAGATGATTGGAGCTACTTAAAGACTATGATGTTGATATTTTATACTATCTGGGGAAGGCAAACATAGTAGCCGATGCCCTCAGCCATATATCTATGGGTAGCCTATCGTATTTACAGCCAGAAAGATGGGAATAGCCCATGAGGTTCATCAACTAGCTAGTCTTGGAGTTCGGTTACTGGACTCAAGTGATATTGGAATTACTATTCAGGATACAACAACATCCTCTTTAGTAACTGAAGTAAAGGAACTCTAGTACGAGGATCATGTGTTAGTTCATTATATGGATATCACCCCTCAAAAGGAGAAGACACCGTTTGAAATTACAGAAGATGGGGTCCTCAGATATCGGGGGCGATTATGTGTGCCTAGTGTTGTATGGATGCATCGGCTGGTTATGGAAGAAACTCACTATTCTCGTTATTCTATCTATCCAGGAGCAACAAAAAATGTATCATGATATCAAGAAAGTATATTGGTGGGACGGAATCAAAAAGGATATAGCTGAGTTTGTTGTTTAATGTCCTAACTGTCAGTAGGTTAAGATTGAGCATCAGAAACCCGGTGGGTTATTGCAGGCTATGGAGATTCCGACTTGGAAATGGGAAGTAATCAATATAGATTTCAACGTAGTCTTACCTCGTACCCAGCATAAGTTCGATTCGATATGGGTGATTGTTGATAGGCTTACAAAATCAGCTCATTTTTTGCCCATTAGAACTACATATTCCTCAGAGGATTATGCAAGGCTTTATATTAAGGAGATAGTACGACTACATGGTGTCCCTGTATCTATTATCTCGGATAGAGAAGCTCAATTTACAGCTAACTTCTAGAGGTCCTTCCATAAAGGATTGGAGACTCAAGTAAGTCTTAGTACAGCATTTCATCCCCAGACATACGGACAGGCTGAGCGTACTATTCAAACACTGGAGGATATGTTACGAGCTTGTGTAATAGACTTCAAAGGTAGCTGGGATGATCATCTGCTACTTATTGAGTTCGCATATAATAATAGCTATCATTCCAGTATTTAGATGGCTCCATATGAAGATTTTTATGGACGAAAGTGTAGGTCGCCTATAGGGTGGTTTGATGTTGGAGAATCTCGGTTACATGGGCCATACCTGGTCCAGCAATCCATAGAAAAAGTAAAGCTTATCCGGGATCGCCTGTTGATAGCTCAGAGTTGTTAGAAGTAATATTCTGACGTGCAGCGATGAGATTTACAGTTCGGGATTAATGACTGGGTATTTTTAAAGGTATCACCTATGAAGGGTGTGATGAGGTTTGGCAAGAAAGGTAAACTTAGCCCATGATATATTGGGCCTTATAGGATCATTTGGAGAGTGGACCAAGCAGCTTATGAGTTAGAATTGCCCTCGGAATTGGAGTCTGTCCATCTGGTTTTTCACGTATCTATGTTACGAAAATGCATTGGCGATCCTACCCAAGTGGTGCCCATGAATGATGTACAGATTATAGAGGACTTGTCTTATGAGGAAATTCCGGTTGCCATCCTAGACCGACAAATCTGCAAGCTATGGAATAAGGAGGTAGCCTCTATGAAAGTACTTTGGAGGAACAACAATGTGGAAGAAATGACTTGGGAGGCCGAAGAATACATAAAGTCTAGATATCCTTACTTATTTTCTCCTCCATAGAAGGGTCCGACTGGGACATCACAATCGTAAGGTACGGGTATAAATTCTTGTATTGGTTATCATCATTGGTATTGTGAGGCCATTGTCATTATTGATGATTATGGTCCTATGTGGCGTTGAGTTTTAAGCTTCTACAGGGAAAATTGGTAGTAGTATTGTTACTAAGGCGACTCTACCAAAGTTATATAGATCCCGGAGAATTAAACATTTGAGGACGAAGGATGTTACATCTCGCGTTTCCGTACGTTAAAATTTTGTCTTCAATTAATTGACATAGACTCGGGGATGAGATTATCTTGAGGTTAACGTATTTACGCTATTTATAACAAGCAATAAATAAGTGTCATGAAGGATAAAGGGTACACGAATTAAAGAAAACGAGTTTCATCAAAAGTGACCAATTTGGAATAAAATACGGGTCGAGCGATACTACCCGATATTTATGGACTAGTACAATACAATGTACCATATGGCCGTGATAGTATGATGTATTAAGTATATTAAAAATAAGTAAAGTTTTAAGTAATTTGAGATAATTTTTAATTATGAGGGTAATTGGTTAATTACCGGGTAACGGGACATTACCTAATTAACTAAGAAGTGGAAAAAAATAATAATTCCCACTCCCCAAAAGAAACGTGGCAGCTAGCCACCTTATAAGGATATGACTAAGGTCATTCCTTGATTATGTGCCATAAGACTACATATCCTTTCCAATTCCAAGGATTTCATTTCTTGAAAACTTTAATATTCTATTCCAAGGTTACATAACTTTATCATTTTCATTCCTGAACGTGAGTATAACACTTCTACTTTTCATTCTCAAAAGAACACTCCAAAAATCAGAATTCATACATTATGTAACGTGGTTAAGCATGTAGCGACGTAACTCTTCAACAGTTCAACGTAAAAATTTGGGGTTCTAAAGAAATACGGTGCAATCTTTTCCAAGAAAATCATACAGATTTTTCCTACTAGAGGTATGTTAAGGTCATCCCTTCTTTCTTTTTGGCATGGTCAAGGTTATACAAAAGAAACGAGCAAACGCACATTTTCCATAAACGACTTTATTCATAGAAATACTAGGGGTCTCCTTGTTCTTGATTACCCATGTGACATATTGTTATATCTTCTGTTTATGGGTCTCAAAATAATATGTTTTTGATAAAGTTTATCCGCGAAGAATATTGAGATTTTTAACATATTTTCATGTGTTTTATTCATTTATGCATGTACATTGACTCATGACCAGACGGCGTTATATAAGCATATTTATATGTATATATTTATGTATATGGAATATGAAAAAAGGTTACGGTGTTATATACGCACCACCACCTGATCAGTTGGTACATGTTGATGATATTGCTCACAGTGGCCGAGACGATATGATGCCATGCCCTCAGTGGCTTGATGATGTTATGTACACCTATACCATGCATGATACGATATTTATATACACGTGCAGAACATTATAAATGTTTCAGAATTTACAAAGTTATTCAGATTTAAAGATGGATTTCTTTATTCCATGTTTCATCTATGTCTTTAACGTACTGATTTTCATGCCTTACATATGCAGATATTTTTTGTACTGATGCCCTATTTTATGGGGCCTGCATTTCATGCTCGCAGGTGCAGGTAGGCAAGCTGACGGTCTCCCTTCTTAGGATCCTTGATCAGCGAGAGTTGGCGTGATCCACTTGATCCGGAGCTGCTTTTGATTTTGGTATATATATATATAGGTATAGGTATGATGTGGCTCAGTCTCGTCCTTGTACAGTTATATTTCTATTAGAGGTCTGTAGACAGTATGTCTAATTAGGTTGTTTGTAGCCTTGCCGGCTTCCAGTTTTGAGGTATATAGTTGCCTATAGCAGCCTTGTCGGCTCGCCCTACGTATGTTGCATGTATATGTATGTATGCCTTTTTGGGTAGGTTTCCTTCATGTATATTATTCTCGAAAATTCAGCAGATGTTATTCAGATTTATATCTTAGATGTATGCTTAGGGGTGTTTGACAGGTAGGACTCGGGCACCCGTCACGGCCCATTGGTTTGGGTCGTGACAGATGGCCGCAATAAAGATCTACTCCAGATCTGATACTACTGAAGAGGCTCAGTCCAAAAGTTGATTGAAAGTTGCCATAGAGATTGTTGGCCAAATCAAAAGGAACCAAACTAAAATGATGGGACGACAAACATCTCAAATACAATCAGAATCTATTATTGGCTTAGGTTATCATCTTTAAAAGGTGTAAGATCCTTTGCAAGCACGATCCAAAAAGGGAACGATGTCGCCGAAAGGATCGAGAAGGTTCTTTTCTAACTTAGTTTATCTAAGTCACAGAAACCCTTCATACAAGCTGATGATGATGACTTGGGCGATGGATCTATTCTGGTCTCTATTAATATGACCTCTCAACCAAGATCTATCCCATTAATTATCTATGTCATTCTTTATACTCTACTATGATCATGCAAGTGATGGTTATTGAAGCTTCTACCATTAAAAAACATGTAAATTTGACGAAAGCAGTTGAAGGCTTGTCAACGAGCGTACAAGATCAAGATACTAAACTTTTCAAGTTAACAAATAAATTGGATAGCATAGTAGAAGGAGAATTCACACAAATACCTTTAAATCTTAAAAGGTCACAAGAGAAAGGAGACTCCTCCGTGTGAGCATGTGATTTTTGCACTATACGAAATACTCCTATAAAATTCCCAAAAAATAGGTTTTCTGTTAATTATTTGCCATTTTTAGGAATTTTTCTAGAATTTTCTTAATTATTTGCATTTCTGTGCATGTTTAATTTTTATTTAAATCATGAAAAATACCAAAAATATCATGCATTGCATTTAGGATTTGTTTTTATATTTTTAGGATTAATGTAATTAATTGTTTTATAGAAATTTGAAAATCACAAAAAATAGCTTATTTTTACATTTTTGTCATTTAATTTTTAGTTTATTGATTTTTCTCTTTTAATTTATAATTAAGTGGTGTTTGTAATTTTTATAAATAGTTAAATAATTTAATTTCACATTTTAGATAATTTAGGATTTTTAATTAAAAAAGAGAGAGAGAAAAGAGAAAAGAAAAGGAATAAAAAAGGTACTCCAAAAGAATGGATTTTCGGAATTGGATTAAATAACCAAATAGCCCAAAATTTGACCCAAACCAGTCCAAATCCTACCCAAACCCAAGCCCAAAATTAATTATACCCGGTCCAGCCCCGTCTAACCCCAAACGACCTTGTTTCATCACCCTTTAATCCTAGCCGTTGGATTTCCTTGATCCAACGGCTCGCAACTCCCTACCTAATAATTATAAAACTGTCCGAAAACCATACCCCCCCCTAGTTGAACCCTTTCACTTTCCATCTCTCTCTGTAAATCACCCAAACCCTAGCCGCACTTTAATCCCATGCCGCCTCCACCATAAACCACCGCCGAAAATCGCCTCACGGCGGTTTCGGTGGTCCAATCGTCCCCAAAATAACACCATGAACTCCCCTTCAGCTCCCCATTCCAAATCTCCACTCCCTTTCCCTCGAATCACTGTCGGTCTCTTCTAATCTTAAATCGAAAGACACGGCCAAAACCCTAGTTATTCCAAATTCCACCAAATTCATACCCTACAACCCTTACCCCTATCTAAGCCTTAAATTACCTTTAGCCCCTTCCAAATAGCCCCCAATTTACCTGAATTTTAGATCTTAGATTCATAAGCCCTAAAAAACCTTTGTCAGAATTGATTCTGGGTTTTAATGGCTCTATTCTACATGAGTCAAACTGCTTTTGATGAGAGCAGTTGACTTATGTAGTTTGGACCTATTGTTCGAAGTGGCCTGACTCCGACCAAGTCCTCCGGCTCTAATTGTTTTATTATAGGTAATTTTCCAAGTTTTTTTGCTTTATATCTTATTCTCCTTTTTCTTTTCTCCTGGCCACTTCTTTCTCTTTTCTTTTGTTTAATTTTCCTTTGAGTTTTGTTCTGTCTGCAAATTGCATGTTTCAATTTTCTTGTTTTGCATTTGGCCATAGGAACTGATAGTGTTGTTTTAGGTTTTGTTTTTAGTTTGGCTTGTTTTGTTACTCAGTTTCCTCCGTAATTTCATTTTTTCTTCTAATTTCTTTTCCTTTCTCCTAATTACATTTCTGTCTAGTTGCATGTTTAGGCTAAGTTCAGATTTTCGTTCACATGTTCAATTGTTTATTTATTTTCGATTGATTAAAAGCATGTTTGAATCTTGAATACTCAAATTGCATGATTTTGAATCGGTGCCACTGTTTTTCTTTGAATATTTTCCTGGTATCTCCTTGTCTTTTCCTTCTCTTTTTAGATGCCCTAACTCAGTTTTTTTTGTTTAGAGAACTTCTTCTTTTAGGGAATAATTTAGATTTTAATTCTAGGTGGTAGTCTCATGATCCTTCTAGGCTTTTGATTTAGATTTTTGATCTTATTTAGGTTTGTTTATGTTGGCCCTGATGTGAAAATCAGTAGAAACTTTAAGGACCCATTTTAATTAGAAAAGTTTTGATTAAGACTGAAATAAGTAGTAACCTAAAGGGTAAAAAGGAGTTTTTACTTAAGCTGAAAATCAGAAATTTCTAGAAAATGTACAGATGTCCTAGCTGTTATAAAAATGTGCTAAAATATAGGACAGTTGTACCAAGAGCTGTTAAAAGGACTGTACTATTATTCCTTAGGATAAGGAATATGCTTAAAAGATACCTTCCACATCGACAGCCTATATATAGGCTCAATCATTCTGAAAAAAATAGATTTGGATATAGATTTTTCATACAGATTCAGCTTCAATATTCTGCACAAAATCCCTGAAATCACAACATATTTTTTCATAAATCTTAAAACTCCTAATTTTGCTTCCGATTCTTTACAAGTTGGGAATGGTTTGAAATAGGGAGTTTCTTGGTTCAGTTGTTCATTTTCTGGGTTCAAGTGTTTGATTTTGAGTTTGAAACTTGGTTTTTGGACTGTTGTGGTTCCTATCCTGTTGCTTCTCTTTCTGGTTAGAGTTTCATCCAGTTCTTGCACCTTTTAGTTGATGTGTTGTTGTTGTTGTACAAGGTACTAAATTTCATTCTCCCCATGTAATGTTTGTTATTAAAGAAATGTGAAATCAGTTGCATATAAATGATGTTTGGTGATAATGAATGTCTTTTTATGATAGTATTTAGCCTTAATGATATGATTATAGTTGAATCTTGAACATGTGAGTTTAGATTTTGAGCATGAGCAAGTTGATCTATGTCTGAATATTTTATGAGTTTCAATCCTGCAAAGTTAACCATTAGGGCTGGTTTTGAGTTTTTTTAGTCAGTTTTTTACCTTTTGTTTGGACATATAACTTTCCCTTTTATTTAAATCCTTTTGTATGTCCTTTGTTTTTTCTATTATAAGCTGATACCTACAGATTTGGCTATTTATTGGCCAAATTAGCAGGTTTAAAGGCTAGAAATTGGAGTTTACATTATGCTAACACAAGAGAGGACCAAGCTCTAATGGACAAACCATGTCCAAATGAGGAGGGATTCTTCAGGATATCAGTTATCCAAGATCAGTAATAGATTAGCTTTAGTACAGCTTAGTTTATGTATTCCATAGGTATTAATGTAATTTGAGAGTTTTCTTAATTTATTTGAAGAATGTAATGGTTATTTTTAGTTTTCATGTTTTGATTAACTATATTTAGGAATTCAGTTATGTGTTTCTCATGCCTTACAAAACAGTAGTGATGTAGAGGAGCTGGGCTTCAAGCCCACTTAGTGGAACTGAAGAAAAAAAAATTTGTTTGTTCAATAAGAAAGAAAGGGGTTGAACCTGCAGCCCAATCGAAAGGCCAACCTCAAATTGTTTGGGCTTAGCCTATAGGTCCAAAGCTTTGAGTCAGCCTCATAAGCCATCCTTTTCTTCTTAAATCGCAATTCTTTTATTATATTGCAAAAATCAATTGATTAATTTTCTTTAAAATTAGAATCAGGTTGGTAAAAATGAGTCTTCGAATTTGGATTGCAATTTTTGTCTGTTTTTGTTTTCTGATTAAAGTGAATCGTTCTCCTTGCAATTTCTCTAGCAGTTTGGGTAAGTTCAGAACACAAAGGTAGATAGGCCCAGGCGTTAACTGTGGCCCGCCTGGATAAGCCCAATGTGGGTGAATTTGTTCAAAATTCAGACTTGGGCAGAAACTTCAGGTTTCCTTCTCCATTGGACCAATTCACGAGCCCAAATACAGCCTTTACAGCTGATTCGTCCAAGTGAGGAGTCATGGCTGGCCCATTCCTTTTGTCCAAAACAATTAAAAACTTTTCATAATCATTTAGCATTTGTTAAGCTTAAGTTAGCCTCAAATAGGAATATTCTAGATGGCCTTAATTAAATAAGTTTCTTCTAAAACCATTTGAGGTGTGCCATGTTTTAAAACCTATAACATATGGCCCTCATGAACTTACTTAAAAACTTGTAAAATTGAGGTGTGCCATGTTAAATAAAACCCCTAAGCCCATGGCCCTCATAAAACTAGTTAGCTTTTATAGAAAATGTGAGGTGTGCCCTTTTCATTAAATAACACATGGCCCTCATGTAATTAATTCAAACCTTTTTAAAATCGGGGCGTGCCATCTATTAAACTTTCCATGGCCCTCGCAAACATTGTTTGTAATTTGAACCTTCGTAGTTGCTTTAGGCGCGTTCCTTAAATTGATTTTTAGTTACTAAATTCGGGTGTACAATTCATGTGACCCAATTTCAATTCTTAACATTGTTAAATAGAACATGTCGCGAACTGCGGGTGCATTTCATGTGGCGTGGTTCAAGGAATGTTTTAAATAACGTTGAATCTTCCTAAAAGCGTTTTAAAATAATTAAAAGCGGTTAATAAGCTAAAAATGCACAATAGGTTAATACATGCAATAAATCGGATAATAGGCCAACTTTAATAGTTTAAGCGACCATGCTAGAACCACGGAACCCAGGAATGCCTAACACCTTCTCCCGAGTTAATAGAATTCCTTATCTAGAATTTCTGGTTCGCAGACTTTAAAATAAAGGTCGAATATCCTCGATTTGGGATTTTAAAATAAACTGGTGACTTGGGACACCATAAATTATTCCAAGCGGCGACTCTGAAATAATTAAATAATCCCATTTTGAATAATGTCACTTTAATTGGAAAAACTCCCTATTCACCCTCGGGGTGGTAAAAAGGAGATGTGACAGCTCTGGTGACTCTGCTGGGGAACCAAACCCAGAACTTCGGTTCAGGGTTCAAGAATTTGAGCTTAGAATAACTGTTATAATTTGCTTGTTTTATCTGATTTTTACATGTTGAGCCTAATGTGCAAATTGTCGTTTTTTACCTTTGATTGTTTGGACTGTATATAAATTATTACGAAACCCTCCTCTCTCTGAGACTTCTAAATCATCTGGGAAGTGTGCACTTCGTGTAACTTCTTTTCTATTAGAGTAATATCCCAAATTTAGAACGAGGTTCGAATAAGTTGCAAAGCCGGTAAAGCTTATGTATTTCCGGTACGCTGCCTCCCCCCACCCCCCCCCCCGGCTCGAGCTGTCTGCTCGGGTAAGCTAGGTCTAGAACAATACACCGAGGGTTTAAACCTAGTATAACAAAGCCTCACGCTGGATCCCTAGTAGGAACACTTGTTTGCATCACGTGCATTTAACTTTGGAGACTCAACACAGGGGTTGGGTATGTCTAGGACAGGTGTACCCGAAATGAAAAGACCATCACGATGCATTCTACTTGCTACTTGTGCATTTATTTGCTTCGGATTGCATATTGACCGGCTTTTGAACAATAGAGAAAAGTTGGAGATAGAAAAATTAATTTGAGGGTTGAGAGTGATAATTACCTGTTTTGAAAAACTTGGTGTCCAAAAAGTACCGAAGCTCTTCCGAATTTTTGGAAAAAAAAAGAAGAAATAAAACTTTATTTCAATAAAATGTTTGATATTGTTTTTATTATGTCAAAAGTGCCCAAACTACGCCAGTTATACTCACCGGATGTGGGATACGTAGGCAACCCTCACCGGGTCCAACTCTATTTTTGCAAAAATAACCCAAAAAGAACAAAAATTTTATTGTTTTGTCACAAATAAGTTAGGTGATGACATTCTTGTCTAAATAGCCAAAATATCCCCAAAAGGGCGCCGGAAGGCTGCTTTTGCAAGAACAACCATCTATGGTTTCTTTTTCAGATTTTTGGCCGATTAGCAAACACAGCCTTAAAATCTTCTTTCCTGAAGTGCTGAAGGGTCGTATTTGCAAGGTTAGGTTTTTGCTTTGAAATATCAATTTTTGAAAAATTGATAACTTTCTCTTGAGTCAGAATAAATCATGATTTCTTAACCAATCACCCTAATAAATGTGCAGGATGAGTACAATTGAAAATGAACCCTTCGCAGTTCTTGAGGAAATCCCATTACAGCTTCATATGTGGTGGAACGACTTAGGAAAAGTAAGCAGACAGACTGTGGTAAAAGTTTTGGGCGGTCTTGTCAGTCTTCTGAAAATCAAACCAAGGTTGGATGTAATTGAGGCTTTGATACCTTTTTGGGACCCAACTCATAATGTGTTTCACTTTTCTGATTTTGAGCTCACCCACATGCTAGAGGAAATAGCGGGCTATGCCGGTCTTAGTGTGAATCTCAGAAGTCGATACCCGGTGGCGCCAAGAACAGTGACTCCTCACAAGTTTCTAGACCTGCTGAGCATCAGTCAGGAGGTTCAAGATGGAAATCTATCTCAGGGATTTTGCATATTCCACTTCTTGTACTAGCTCTATGGCAATCCCCACGGTTTTGAGGCACCAGATACTGGCCTGACCCATTTAGGAAACAAAGATAAATGGGAGGCACGGCGGGGTTTGGCTTTTATAGTAGCATTCTTGGGTGTCATAATCTCCCAAGAAAAGATGGAAATATAGAATTGGGTCTTGTAGGAATGGCCGACGTCATGATTAAAAAAGCTAATGGCACCCTTGTTCCAATAATCTTAGCAGAGATTTACCGAGCTTTAACCATCTACCGAAAAGGGGGAAAATTCTTCGAGGGTTGTAACATGCTCCTACAAGTTTGGATACAAGAACATCTTTGTCACCGCTTGGGGTACATGAACTATGGCATGACTGGTCTAAATTGCATTGAAGAGTATGAAACCTGGGTAGTGGGTTGTGAATTTCCAGAAGGTACAGAAGCCTGGTTTGCGCATTTGAGTTCCTTAACTTTAGACAAAATTGAGTGGACTTTCGGTTGGCTCCCTGTCACTGAAGTCATTTACATGTCAACCGAGGTGTGCTATCTTCTCCTAATGGGTCTCCAGAGCATTCAGTCGTACGCTCCACACAGGGTGTTGCGCCAACTAGGCAGGTTCCAAACTATCCCACATGACAAAGATCTGAGCCGACAAGTCATCGAATTGGGTCCAAAAGTTGTATTCCTAGAAGGAAAAGTTCATCAGATTTGGAATGAGTGTAGATTTCTAGAGCCGAAGACTCGGGTGCGGGATCTATCTAAAGGCGAGTTAGACCCTAATTACATGATTTGGTTTGGTAAAAGGTTTCAAGTCCCTTGGGAGCCCGAACGACCTGCTAAAAGACCTCACGTCCAGCAATTCACTGACGATTCGTGGGAGAAATGGGATTGGTTGGCGAAAGAGGCAAGCTATAGGGCCAAGATAAGCAAATTGGAGGGACAAATCAGGGATCTCAAATTTGACAATAGTGTACAAGTTGTTGCCGATGAAGGGGAAAAGAAGAAGTTGGCTCAAGAAAACAAAGCCCTTAGAGCCCAGATCCAAGAAATGAAGACAACTATTGAGAATTAGGAAAGAAGCCGAGCAGATGAAAGGCTCATAAGTGGTCTTAGAAGGAAAGTATCTGAGTATCAGGATGACTTAGAAAAATCTGAGGTTAATCTAGTAAGAGCCCGAGCACAACCGACAAAGAATACAGAGGGACGGGTGGAGTTTGTATGGTAGTTAAAAAGGAAATATGAAGGAACAGTCACAGAGTTGAAGAAAAAGCTAACTACCCTCGAAAATGAGATGGCCAAACAAGCTAAGAACTTTAAAGCAGAAAGGGAACATTGCTATGCATTAATGTCCCAACTAGAGGAAGATATGCAATAGCTGCAGGGTCAAAACCATCATGACACCCAGGTGCTAGAAGCTAGGTCTCAGCAAATAGGGTGTTTGCTCCAAGAAAAAGGTATCATCAGGGAGAGGGTCAGAGCAATTGCTGATTACATCATCATGAAGTGCCATAAATGTGAAGACATGACTAGAACCACCTTCTTTGCTGCGGTAGTGACTTTTATTCGTCAAATAATGAGTGACCTGGAGCGTCTTCAAGGGGATCTTGCATGCAGGCCCGTGGCAAGACCGACTGATGTCCCACAGGCCCCTGGAGTAGAAGCACTTATGTACTCTTGATTTTTAGTTTCATTGTTTGAGTTTGTATTTCAATTCCTAGTTTTTAAAGTATGTTTCGAGTCTGTTTGTAGTTTTAAATTCCTAGAAAGGTTATGATGGAGTCTTTTGTAATAGAGAACAGTAGAGTTTTATAAATGAAAATTGGAAAATCCCAAAAAAATTATTTCCTTATTTTTCGCATTTATTTCTTGAACTACGTGATGATCTGATTCACGTAGCGTCATGATACGTAGTCAATCCTCATCAAATCTGGTCATGGTTTTTGTAAATAACTCAAATAAAAGAAAAGAGAGAGCCAAAGAAAAAACAAAGGAAAAGCAAGAAAAGAGAGAAAACAAGAAAGAAAAGAGAGGAAAACAGGAATAAGAGGAGAAACATTAAAGAGCCAAGGTGTAAAGAAAAGAAAATTGGGGAGATAAACAAAAGTCGGGATGAAACACGCAACCGTTGCAAAACATATAGAAAACACACTTAACTGTGTAGGTGCATCACACCCCCAACGTGCAATTACCTATGTGTTAATTGTCTCACACTAACTGATTTGTTGTGTTTGCTACCAAATAGGTTCTATATTAAGGTGGTTGGTTTTGTGGTAATCTGGCTTCACATCCTTACTTTATAAGATCAAAAGGAAGTGTTAAAATGTCGTCGGAAAGTCATCTGCCAATAGTTCCTATCCTGGAGGATAGCCCGCTATCTGTTATCCCAACCTCTGAGTCAGCAGCTGCTGAGGAGAATAGGGCACTGCGCCTCCGCATGCTTGAAATGTGGGATGCCTGGTCCAATGGTAGGGAGCCACCAAGTGCCATACCTAGTTTCCCCGAGTTACTTCCTAGGGCAAGTGGAAATTCCAACGTCCCAATAAGTTACCCGAACACCCCATTTGGATACCCCACCATCTCAGCTCACTTCACCGAAACACCTTATGAGGTCCGCCCAGGTGATTTCGGGAGTGGCCTCTAACATATTCATCGCAATGCCAACTTTCGCTACAGCGCAACCCACTTTGCCCAGGACTAGCTTTGATCCATCATTTTCCACCTTCCAAGTACCATCTTTTCCACCAGAACCTACACAGTTCACCACCAATTCTTACCCTCAATAACCCCGATACGAGTTTACCGTGGGATAGGAGAAAATTACCAAGAACCCCGAGCAGGAGGAAATCACTTGGAAGATGAGGAGCATGGAACAGAGCCTTAAGAATATACAAGATTTAAGCGGACAAAAGATCGCATCTTACGTTGATCTATGTATGTTCCCGCATGTGCATTTGCCTTTGGGTTTCAAGACTCCAAAGTTCGAAAATTATGACAGGCATGGGGATCCCATAGCCCACCTCAAGAGGTACTGCAATCAACTGAGAGGAGCAGGTGGAAAAGAGGAGCTTCTCATAGCTTATTTTGGAGTGAGTCTAGTGGGAATTGCTTCCGAGTGGTACATGGATCAGGACATGTCTCGTTGGCACATTTGGGATGATCTGGCCCGTGATTTTGTCAGGCAGCTTCAATATAACATAGACATAGCTCCCGACAGGAATTCTCTGTCGAATCTCAAGAAGAAGTCATCGGAAAGTTTCCGAGAATATGCTGTTAAATGGCGCGAACAAACGGCCAGGGTCAAACCCTTGATGGATGAAACGAAAAGGGTGAGTGTCTTCCTACAAGCCCAAGAGGCTGACTACTTTCAGAATATGATGTCTACAATGGGGAAATCGTTTGCTGAGGCCGTCAAGATTGGTGAGATGGTCGAGAATGGTCTAAAAATAGGGCGCATATTGAGCCAATCTGCCATAAGATCTACATCCCATTCAAGGCGAGTCCGGAGGTGTAGCAAACAGAAAGAAGAAAGAAGAGGTGGCAATGGCAGCCTCAAGTTTGAGAAACCCCCGTCCACCCAGAGGTTACTTCCCTCCAAGCACCCCACAACATTATTATCCCCATCAGGATGTGGCCTATGCTATGGCTCCTCAACGGTACGCAGTAATGAACGCCCAGCTATACGCTCGGCCACAACAGCAGTTTAATCAAAACAGGGCTCCACCTCCTAGAAATAACCCTCCCAACCAAGCTCAGTATAATCCCCGACATCCACAAAATAATTTCCCCTACAATGCCCATGCTCGGGAGCCACCCAGGAGAACAAACTTCATGCCTATTGATGAGTCATATTCTATCCTTTTTTCTAAATTGGTCCAAATGGGTTTGCTACAACCCATACCCCCGAATAGGCAAAATCCCGAGTCACCTTCTTACCGACCTAGCACCCGATGTGCCTACCATTCTGGGGTGGAAGGACATGACACTGAGGACTGTTAGACTCTAAAAAGGGTTGTTGAAAATTTCATAGAGCAAAAACAAATAGTGTTGAAGGATGAAGAAATTCCTAATGTGACCAACAACCCATTACCGGCTCACAACAACGGGCCCATTATTGGGATGATTTGCGAAGATAAAGAGTTTGATCCTGCCTTGAAAGCCATCATTGCAATTCCTGAAGTCGAAAAAAGCCAAAGGCTGATGCAAAGCAAGAAAAGGGGGAGAAGAAGAGTAAACTCACCCCTCAAAACACAGAAAAGATAGTGGAAACCAAAATTGAGGCAGTACCCCCGAAAGATGCCATTCTTTATGTTCCCCGGGGTCACAGGAAAGAACAAATGACATTGAGCCCTCCAAGAAGATTCGAGCTGAACAAGGGGTCAAAGATGTACGTACCTAATGGGACCTATATGGTACGGGGGCCAGTAAATTCACCAAGGCTGAATGAGCTCGTGGTTATTGGTCACACACCGTAGAGGCCCATGACAGATCCCACTGTCGTCTCATGGAATTATAACAAAGCGGTAGTAACCTACAAAGGAAAAGAGGTCCTAGGAGAAGCAAATTAAACTAACCCAGCTGAGAAATACCTTAATATGGGAGAAGTGAACAATGCCAAGCAGAAACGCTTCCCGATCAAAAAGCCAGTTAGTGCCGAAGAAGTAGAACAGTTCTTCCGAAAAATGAAAACTATGGACTATGAGGTAATAGACCAACTTTGGAAGTCTCCTTCATAGGTTTCACTCCTGTCTTTGCTGGTGAGCTCAACCGAGCATCAGAAAGTGTTGATAAAAACCCTCAACGAAGCTTATGTTCCAATTGAAACCACTGTTGAACAACTGGAGAGGATGGCAGAAAGATTCTTCGCAGTCAATCAGATTTCCTTTAGCAAGAATGATTTGCCCTCAGAAGGGGTTGCCCACAACAAAACCCTTCATCTGATAGTTAAATATGAGGGGTACTATGTGAAGAGAGTCATGCTGGATGGCGGATCTGGAATTGATATCTGCCCTCTCTCAACTTTGAAAAGAATGGAGATTGGGACTGAGAGAATCAAGCCTAACAATATCTGTGTGAGTGCCTTTGATAGCATCAAGAGAGATACCATAGGAGAGATCGATTTGATTTTGACTATTAGTCCTGTGGATTTCGAGGTGACCTTTCAGGTCCTAGACATGGACACTTCCTATTTCCTCTTGGCAAGACCTTGGATTCACGTGGCAGGGGCCGTACCTTCCACTCTCCACCAGATAGTGAAATTTGAATATGAAGATTAGGAGATTGTAGTCCATGGAGAGGACGAGCAGTCAATTTACCGGGTCCCGTCAGTCCCATGTCTTGAAGCTTGGAAAGGTAGTGAACATATAGTTTATCAAGCTTTCGAGGTGGTGGTTGCAGATCAATGTGAGGAAGGAAGCCCTTGTCCTCAGCCTTTTCTGTCAAATGCATCCATCATGATTGCTACCGAAATGATTAAGCATGGTTATAAGCCTGGGAAGGGACTCGGGGCATCATTGCAAGACATCACAGAACCTATCACTTTGCCTACCAGGGAGAAGTTTTTTGGTGTGGGTTTTCATGCCACAAAAGCTGATGTGACATGGGCAGATGAACGAAAGAGCAATGGTTGGGTGTTACCTCAACCGGTTCCGCATCTCTACAGAACATTCGTCAGGCCTAAGTACAGCAAAGAAGAAGAAGATGAGGCCTTCACGGCCGAGGAAATTGTGGACATATATGGAGCGATGAGGCAGATGTTGTATGAAACCCACATGGTCCAGCCGAGAGAAGGCTCGAGCACTGTTGAGGTGATGTATATGGGGACCAATGCCAAGTTGCAAAACTGGAAGGCTACTCCGTTCCCAGTCCGGCGGGAATCTCGGTAGTCTAGTCTTGCCACTTTTTCTACATCACGAGTTATTTCAGGGTGTAACTCGGATGTTTCTTTTAGTTTCATGTCTTTAAATTCCAATGTAAACCCTGTTATCTTCAACATTCAATGAAATGAAATCAATATTTCATCTTTCATCTCTCTTTATTCTTTGTAATTTTTGTTACTTTTTCTTATTTCTTCTTTCAGTTCTAATAATGCGACTTTAAATAACATGACATGCTTGCGGACTTAAATTGAGAACCGCAAGAACATGAAATCAATATGCTTGATGTCTAATTGTGAAATAATAAATCAAGAATCGAAATATGATGAAGAAGAGGCTTTTAGGGAAATAAATCGAGAATTGGAACAATTTGAGAATATAAGCAGAACTTAAATGAACCGAGCCGGTTAATTTGGGTAGTTCTGAAGAAGTCCAAGAAACTATGATAAGCATTTACACGAATAAAAGAACCAGGATGCATTGATCCAACTTTTGTTCGAATTCAAAGATGTGTTTGCTTGGTCCTATGATGACATGCCAGGATTAAGTGTCGATTTGGTGGTCCATAAGTTGCCGACTTACCCCGATTGTCCCCATGTCCAGCAAAAATAGAGGAAGTTTAAAACTGATATCAATGACAAGATCAAAGAGGAGGTCACGAAATAGTTGAAGGCGGGGGGTGATCTGAGTGGTCTGATACACCACATGGTTGGCTAATGTGGTTCTCGTACCAAAGAAAGATGGGAAAACCCGAGTGTGTGTTGACTACCGAGATCTGAATAAAGCAAGTCCCAAGGACAATTTCCCTTTGCCGAACATTCACATCCTTGTTGATAACTGTGCCGGACATGAGATACAGTCTCTCATGGATTGTTATGCAGGATACAGGGTCATGCCTTATGGTTGAAGAATGTCGGGGCAACATATATGAGGGCCATGACTTCCATCTTTCATGACATAATGCACTAGGAAATCGAGGTGTATGTGGACGATGTGATCACAAATCCAGAATACAGGACGACCATGTTCGAGACCTGAGAAAGTTCTTTGAACGGCTGTGTAAGTATGATTTGAAGCTGAATCTGGCTAAATGTGCATTTGGGGTTCTGTCAGGCAAACTCTTGGGATTTATAGTCAGTCGGAGGGGCATCGAGCTAGACCCAACAAAGATAAAGTCTATTTGGGATTTGCCTCCTCCAAGAACCAAGAAAGAGATTATGAGCCTACCGGGAAGGTTGAACTACATCAGCCGGTTCATTGCTCAGTTGACATCCACATGTGAGCCCATATTCAAGCTGTTGAAGAAAGATGCGGCAATTAAATGGACAGATGAGTGTCAAGAAGTCTTTGACAAAATCAAAGAATATTTGTCGAACCCGCTAGTCTTGGTCCCACCCGAACCGATGAGGCCTTTGTTTTTGTATCTGATAGTCTTGGAGAAATCCTTCAGTTGTGTCCTCGGGCAAAACAATGTGACCGGGAAGAAAGAGCAGGCAATCTACTATTTGAGTAAAAAGTTCACATGTTATGAAGCCAAATATACCCTGTTGGAAAGGACTTGTTGCGCCTTAACTTGGGTCGCTCAGAAGATCAGGCGTTACATGTTGGCCTATACCACTGACCTCATCACCAGGTTGGATCCATTAAAGTACATATTCTAGAAGTCGATGCCCACAGAGAGGTTAGCAAAATAGCAAATCCAGCTCACCAAATTTGACATAGTCTATGTCACCTGCACGGCAATGAAAGCCCAGGCTTTAGCATATCACCTAGCTGAAAACCTTATTGATGACGAATACCAGCCTTTGAGTACTTACTTCCCCGACGAGGAGGTGAATTCAGTTAAGGTAACATCAGAAGACACCAATGCTTGGAAAATGTTCTTCAATGGAGCTGTGAACGCAAAAGGCGTTGGAATTGGGGAAATCTTGATCTCACCCACTGGTCAGCACTATCCAGCCACAGCCCGGTTTCGGTTTTTCTGCACAACCAACAGCGCCGAGTATGAAGCCTGCATTATGGGTATGAATATGGCAATCAACCAAGATGTTGAAGAACTTTTGATCATCAGCAATTCAAATATGATTATCCGACAAGCTCAGGGTGAATGGGAAACTCAGGATGTCAAGCTTATTCCCTACAGACAACATGTGGAAGATCTTAGCAAGCAGTTCAAGTCAATTGAGTTCAGGTCATTCCTCGTTTTCACAATGAGTTGGCCGATGCACTCGCTACTTTGGCCTCTATGTTACAATATCCAGGAAATCTCCACATTGACTCGTTGGAAATCCAAATCCGAGAAAGGCATGGTTACTGCAATACGGTTGAGATGGAACCAAATGTTCGGCCATGGTATCATGATATCAAGAGATTTCTGAAAACGAAAGAATATCCCGATCAAGCCAGTGGAGACCAAAAGAGAACCATTAAATGACTTGCAAGTGGTTTCTTCTTGAGCGGCGAGGTCTTGTACAAAAGAACCCCAGAGCTCAACTTATTAAGATGTGTTGACGCCGAAGAGGCTGGAAGAATCATGTATGAAGTACATGCAAGAGTGTGTGGACCCCACATGAATGGGTACATCTTGGCAAAGAAAATCCTCCGAGCAGGCTATTACTGGATGACTATGGAAAAAGATTGCTTCAGTTTTGTCTAGAAATGTCATCAGTGTTAGGTGCACGGTGATCTAATTCATGCACCACCTACAGAACTGCATCATATGTCAGCGCCATGGTCGTTCGTTGCTTGGGGTATGGATGTCATTGGGCCGATCGAGCTAAAAGCTTCAAATGGGCATAGATTCATATTGGTCGCCATCGACTACTTCACAAAGTGGGTCGAAGCAATTACTCTCAAAGCTATCACTAAGAAAGTTGTGGTAGACTTCATGCACTCCAATATCATCTACCATTTCGGTATTCCTGCAACTATCATTACGGATAATGCTGCAAACTTGAATAGTAACTTGATGAGGGAGATACGTGAGCAGTTCAAAATCACACATCGGAACTCTACCCTTTATCGGCCCAAAGCTAATGGTGTTGTTGAAGCAGCAAACAAGAACATCAAGAAGATTCTGAGAAAGATGATCCAAAGTTCTAGGCAATGGCATGACAAGTTGTCATTTGCATTGTTGGGATATCGCACTACTGTGTGCACATCAGTCGGAGCAACCCCATATCTATTGGTTTATGGCACTGAAGCCGTAATACCCGCCGAGGTTGAAATCTCTTCTCTTCGGATCATTGTTGAAACTGAAATTGAGGATAGTGAGTGGGTCAAAACCCGTCTGGAATAGTTAATCCTGATAGATGAAAAACGAATGGTCACAGTCTGCCACGGGTAGTTGTATCAACAAAGAATGGCATGTGCCTACAACAAGAAAGTGCAGCCTAGGAACTTTGAAGTGGGGCAACTCGTTTTGAGACGTATTCTCCCTCACCACCAGGAAGCAAAAGGAAAGTTCGCTCCCAACTGGAAAGGCCCATACATTATAAGAAAGTTGTTGCCAAAAGGGGCATTGTACTTGGGCGACATTGAAGGGAATGATCCTGAAACAGCAGTAAATGCAGACGCAGTCAAAAGGTACTACGTTTAACCCATTTGTGGTACCAATATTATCTGATTTGGATGACGGAGGCTTTCATTCTCGCTACCCAAACACTCCACTCCTTTGCTAACCCTTTGAGCCGGTTACCTTTCTTTCATTACCCTCTTTGGAACTTGAAGATGTTTGAAAAAATATCAAAAGAAAAGAAAAGGCAAAACAACAAAACAACAAAACAAAATGTTTCCCTGAACTACATTTGACTTGATTCCGAAAGGATATGTAGGCAGCCTCTCTTTGGGGTTCAGTCATATCAAAACAAAAATCCAAATTCCCCCAAAAGTGAAATTGGGGCAAATGTTATAATGGTTCGGCGATGGTTCGCCAGAAAGGTTCCAAAGTTGTAATTCAATCCAAACTCTTTTTATCCTAAAACCCTATTCAAGTCCTTTCGACCAATTAGTGAGAATGTTCCAGAATCGGAGAACGCAGCTGTTTGGATCCGATGCAATCAAGATGAGAGAAATAAAATGAGAGAGTCTTATTAGTGAAAACCCACAGGCACCGTAAGGCGATGGTGAGCAAAGAAATTGAAATGAGAGAGTCTTGTAGTGAAAACTCGTAAAAGAGCACTATAAGGCGGCAGTGAGAAGAGAAATGAGAGAGGTCAATTGGCGAAAACCCGGAAAAGGCGTCGTTGATCGAAAAGAATGACTCCTTTACAACCATTGGCACTGAAAGAATCCTGGCAAGGTTTCACGGTTTTAAAACACGGGTCATAATAGGTTTATGAGAAGTTGGATAGTTTCACAGATCCGGTATCCATTCCAAGAAGCATGTCATGTCTATTGAAGTCTGTATGAACTCGAGATAAGTCCTTCCTTCCCCGAAAGTGACACTTCTCTTTTAATTCATTATCCCGTCCTTTCTTTTCTTTGAATCCCTTTCGGTTTAATACTCTTCCGAAACTAATCGAAATAAAAGATGGCAAGATTGGTTTTACAGGTTTCTGTTCAACAAAAGCTAAAATTCAAGGAAAAGCACCTGGCCTCAGTAGGTGCATCAAGTCGATCTCGACTGGCCTTGATGGCCGATGCTCCAGAGTCGAAAACTCTTGAAAAGGAAATAAGCCCAAAGTCAGGTTACCATAAAGGCAAAATAAGAAAGGCCAAGGCCCCACACGGGTTAACCGTCATGCGAAATCTTGGAAAAAGTCCAGATACCCGATTGTGGAAGAGGAATCAGTCTCTAGAAAACCAACAAGCGGTAAAGGATTTCAGCGAAAGAGTTGGGCCGAGATCAAGTGATCAAAACAATCAAGGCCACAAAACCAACCACCGTTTCAAACTGACAAATTTTTCTTTGATTTGAAAACAGGTGCAATCTAAGAAAACCTCGCAAGAAGCAGGTGCAATAAAAGCAAAGAGCGCAGAGACTAGAATGGTCCTGCATGTAGAAGTTAACCCGAAAAGGGAAGTCCCTTCTAAACTCTTCACACATTCTCTTGAATAAAGTATAAAAAGTGAAATGAAAATAAGAAGAAGAAAATTTCCAAAATCATGATAGCCTAGGGTCCCCAATCTCTAGCTTCGTCTTTCCCAACATAGGGTCTCATTCCCCAATTTATGCCAGCATAACCTACTGATCTTTCCAACATAGGGCCCCACTCCCTAGTTGATTCCCGGCATAACCCGAGGACTTTTTTTCTTTTTCGGCATAACCCGATGACTTTTCCGGCATAACCCGTGGACCTCCCCAGCATAACCCGAGAACCTTTTTTCTTTTCTGACATAAACCGATGACTTTCCCAGCATAACCCGTGGACCTTTCCGGCATAATGAACGCAGCCTACTTTGCACTACTAAAAAGTAGGAAGAGAGGGTCGCAATAGCTTCTACCCGATTTGTGGGTCGGGATCGATTTCCACAAGGAGCTAAGAATGGAGTCGAGTATCTATTTAGAGTGGAATTGCATATTTGTTCCAAATATCACTTCCAATCATTTTTGGTTTTTATTTAACAAACTGCTATTATCAACTACTAATTATAAATGCAACTAGATTATGCTAAACGAGAATTGCTAAAAGTTGTATCTAATGGATAAAAAGGCACTAGGGTAGTGACTTTCACCTAGGTGGCTAAACGGGTAATTGCTTCTAAGGCACGATTGACATGATTGGAGAAATATGCTATAACCGCTGCACGATTTTACCCACTCTCACACCTCTCGGTAAAGAGAGTGATTTTATCCAATTGACTTTCTCAAGACCAAATAGGTAGGCAAATTTTCTCAAGCAACTAGGGTTCAAGTCGGGTAATTACTCTCTCGAGGTTTAACCCTTTAATTAAGACTATCAATTCTCTTGAGTCCATCCCAATTCCTTGTTGGGTCAATTTTGGAGACTTAGGCTCTCTTTCTCAAGAAGAGCCAAGTCAACTTCGTACAAACCAGTGTTTGCAACCACCAATTCGTAAATTAAACAATAAAATTGAACAAAATAACAAACACTCATAGTCAATCTAGCCCTAAATCACAATACCCATCAATTATCCACACTAGGGTTGAGGCACAACCTTAGCTAATGGGTTTAGCTACTCATGCTTAAAGAGAAGAATAGAGAAATAGATGAAGATAAAGTCATATTAATTAAACACTAAAGTAAATACAGAGATTTTATCGTTAAAACTAAGTTAAAATGCCCAAAACTGGCTACAGATGGTCTTCTCAAGAGCGCAGCTCAGTTCAGAAAATAGCTGATAATATCTGATACCCTAAAAATGGAAAACGGTTCTATTTATACTAAGCTGGAAAAACTAGACAAAAATGCCCCTGCGGGGTCAGTGTGGACCGCACAAAATGGTGTGTGGCCGCACTAGGCTCTTGACTCTGCAATTCCACTCTCTAAACCTAGGCTCCACAGACCGCGTAGAATGGACAACGGCCACGGAGGCTTCCAATGCGGTCCGCGCAAAATGGATTGCGAACCGCACAGGCTTGAACCCTGGCACTTGACATCTCTCTAAACATTGCTTCTGCGGATCGCATGAAATGGAGGTGTGGCTGCGGTGTCTTCAGTACGGGCCGCACAATATCTACTGCGGTCGCACTGCTTTGATGCCTTCAAATCCAGGTCTCTGAATCTCCCTAGTGCGGACTGCACAAAGTGTACTGCGGCCGCACTAGGCCTATTTGTCCTGAGTTTGTCTTGTCTTTGGTACTTGTGCAGGTTTCACTCCTTTTGAGCCGATCTTTGACATCTCGTCACTTTGTTGATCAAACCTGCAATCAAGCATAACTTATGATCCTTTTAGGACTATTTTGTAAGAATTTATAATCAAAGCGTAAGCAATAAGGAGCATGAAACACGTCAAAATCCCTAGTTATCAACTCCCCCAAACTTAAGCTTTTGCTTGTCCTCAAGCAAACAAAATAAGACTCACCCCTTAAGGGAAAATCCAAGAATTTTCAGCTATCCTAAAATAACCTCAACTAGCATCAATTGGAACTAACAATTTCCCTCAATACAATTGAGTCATTAACAACATTAACCTTTGAAAAACCATGGATCAAGTGTGACACAAAAGCATCAAGAGTTGACTCATTACATCAAAGAACTCTCTCAATTACTTTGGTCATTATGGAACCCAAATTCACACATCCTCTACTCTCCCTAAGCAAACCTCACCTTTTAGAATATTGGCACACAAATCGAGGTTAATGGAAATTCACTCATCTCTCTCAAAAAAAGGTCACAAGTCCGACTCTAAGTACCATATGTTTGCCCCTCATGTGAGTATCCACTAATGTAAGCATCATTCAACTCAAGATCATATAGGGCTTTTGTGGAGTCATTGTGAAGGCTTTTGGTTCAGGGCAGAGAATGTTTTGATCTAAGTGGGTTCTATCTTCCCTTAAGCACTTCTTTTGATTCATTCGGCATACATTCTCTTGACTCTTTGAGTCATATCACCTCTTTCTAAGGGGTTAGAGGGACACGTTGTCACTCTTTCTTATGCAATTCAAACCATTTCTCCTTTTTCAACTTTCCACACCTTTCATTCTTTTGCTTTTCTTGAATCCCTTTTATTCTTTTTCACATTGAGCATTCTTTTTGTCTTTTGCTTTTCTTTATTTTTCATTGCCTTTCCTTTTCTTCATTTTGTGCTTTTTACCAATTTATTGTCACCCTCGTCTCTTCCCCCAAACTTATACTTTTGCCATGTGCTCAAGGAAAGATTGGGTGCCAAGAGAGGGTATCTTTTAGAACGGGTATAGGCTTGTCTCTTGGTTCTTGAAAGAAAAAGGTCTAAGGCTCAAAAGGGTTAACTAGGGATCATATCATTGGTAGGCTATAGAATTTTTCAAGCTATTATTTGGATCAAGGAGGGCCTATAATTATGTCTCAATTAAAAATTCACTTAGGATTTCGCCTCAACAAACATTCGGGGCAAGTTCTAGACCAATGGCTCGGGACTTGGATTTGAAATTCAATTACTCAGCACACAAGCTAAAGGATCGCTAAAGACATAGAGTCGGGGGCCCACAACGACCTTAGATACGATTTGAGCACACAATGGTCCTGAAAAACCACTTGATGATTATCGGTCAACACAAGAGTCTCAAGGTCACGACTTTCACCATCCTAACACAACATTTTGTCTTTGACCATGGGATCAAAGGCAAATCTGCTAGGCCCAAGTGAAGTTTTTCTTGAGGTATCCTTAACCATAAACTACTAAAAACAAAAACAAAAACAGACTCAAACCTTTAAGAAGGTTGTCACGCCATCCATCATTGGGAAGAGCCACCCGATTCACACAACACTCCACCTTTGGAAAGAACCATGGTATTAAGAAAACCAAAGGCTTATTGAAAACGTCCAAAACAAAACAAAAGCTACGAACATAAATAAGAAGCTAAAAACGGAAAATTTTTGCGAAAATAGAACGAATATATACAATAGGGGATTTGAATATACAACGGGGATGAATATATACAATGATGTAACTTTATATACAGACCCAAAGAAAGATGAAAAATGCGATAAAAGTAACTAGATATCAGATTATATACAGACCAAATGTGAAAATCAAGAAAGCATAAAATGAGTCAATATATACAGTCATCCAAAAATGTAGGGCGCACCCCCTCAAATAAAAGCTGGCATTGTCCCCAATGCCAACTAGTCCAAATAAGCATCAAAAATAATAGAAAAAAGATATGAAGACTCCCTAATCCTTGTCGGTCTGCATAGGATCATGGATGGTCCCTAGGTCCTCTGTGTGCTCGGGAACCTCAGACTGGTTCCCGGTGTCCTCCTGCTCAGCTGTTGGGACCTGGGCCTGGACCTAGACAGGCTCTGGATCTGGTACACCCTGTGGCTGACTGGAGAAAGTCTCTGTTGGGTCCGCCAACTGGATGATAGCATCAGCGGCTCTAGAAATCATCCTCTTCCTCTTCGGAGGTCGCTGTGACTGCTCCGACTGTGGCTTAGCTGATGGAACTGGGTCCTCAAACAACACGTCTAAAGGTAGCTGGTCTACCTTAAACTTGTCAACATCCGCCCGCAGCTCCTTCACGGACTCCTTGGAGGCCCGTGTCTTTTGCAGCTTCTTATGCTCCTTAGCAAGCTCTTTGAGAGCCTTGCTATGCGAATCAACCGCCTTTGCTAATGCATCCTGGGTAGTGAGGACTTTATTCTGGTTCTCAAGAATCTCTTTCAAAGCATCCTCAATGGATTGTGGGACATGTGCTGGCTGAGGTGCCGACTGAGCTGCAATAGTGGTGGTCAAGGTGGACAACTTGCATGAAGCAGTATACATCCAGTTGTTGATACTCTGAAGCGTCTAACTCAGTTGGTGGGTAGTGATAGGATAGGCCTGGGAAGATGGGATCTCCGGGCATGCTGATGTGGAAGGGCCAGGAGGAATGGCTGAAGATGTGGAAAGTCTAGGAGGCATCTCAGTAGAAGTGGAGGCAGGCTCAGCGGGGGCCTCTACCACAACTGGCTCTTCAGACTAGCCAGTTGAGGCAGAAGTAGGGGCTTTGTAGTTCTTATCCTTGGGATTGTCATTCCCCTTCACGCTATACTAGGAGAATGGGGCTGTCACCTTGACCTTGATGTCGTATGGCCTCTTGTCCACCTGCAAGTCCCGGAAGTACGTAGTAATGGTGTTGGGGAAGGGATAGTTCCAGTCGCTCTCGGCACCGACTATAGAAATGACCCGAGACATCACATTCCCCACGTTGATAGGGTACCCCGCCATAATGAAAGCAACCAAAATAGCCTGGTGGAGAGAAAGTGTCTGGTCATGGGTAGTAGGGTCTAACCGGCTGGACACAAATGTCTCACAGCCCCTCGCCTCAAAATTTAGGGTCCTCCGTAGTATTTTGACCCCAACAGTTAACCACTCACGAATGGTACCTCGGATTGCCAAGTACTGAGCTAACCATGGACGGACATCCTCGCCCATCTCCAGCTTTTCCATATAAAGGGACTCATCCTCCTCATTGAAATCCAAGTATTCGTTGAGCGACTTCCCATCAAACAACACCTTTGAGGTTCCGAACCTTGGTCACTTTGGAACCCTTTACGATGTGGGCTACATTACAATAGAACTCTTTGACCAAGTGTCCATTATCATCCATGCAGTCATCTAAGAAGTACTCCTAACACACTCTCGTTCTGAACTGTCTATGCACGTCAGGGTTGTAGGGTAAAAGATCTTTGTCAATGAAACTCTGCTCCGATATCAATTTTCTCACCGGCCACCACTCCCTAAATTTGTGGTACGCCACCTGGCTCACAAACCTATCCTCCCAAACTTCGGGTTTTCTAGTTCGGGCAATGCCCTCAACCTGAGGCTCACCACCCTCAGCTACCTCCTCAACCCCTTGCACTTCCTCCTTACCTCCATCTGCACCCTCCCCGATAATGAAGCTGTGGGGGAGGTGGAGTATTCACCACTACCAGATGCTGATCCCTCAGACGACTCAGTGGGAACATGCTCTGGTGCTTGGGCAGTGGGTGATGGTGGAGGAGTTTCATCTATCAATCTGAAACTTGAGTAGAAATGTGTTGGTACTGAGTCTGAAGAAATATCTTGGGAGGGAACATACTCACTCCCCGACTGATCACAAGCTCTATCAGCTACCTTAATTGCCTTTCTCATCTTCTTTTTGTTTTGACAAGCCTGGGGAGTGAGTTTAACCAATCTCTACTTCCCTCCCCGGGAGGAATCACCTCTGCCGGGTTGTTTGGAGCATTTTCCTCTTTGTTTAACCATTATCTGCAAACACAATCATCTTACATTGTTAGTATCAATAGAAGGTGGGCAACATTTATGCAGAAAGGATTATAGACAGAATTGAAAAGTTGCAGCCAGGTTGCAGAAATAGCCTAGTGCGAACCGCACAAAATGGAGTGCAGCCACGTAGGGACTACTGCGGACCACACAATAATGACTGTGGCCCGCACAGGGACTACTGCGGATCGCATAATAATGACCGCAGTCCGCATAGGGATGGGGTTCAGACTACCTTTACTCTGAATCTGACCAGTGCGGCCCGCACAAAATGGTACCGCGACCGCACTGGGCCAGTGCGGACCGCACAATATGTAGTGCGGCCGCACTGACCAAGAGTAATCTTTCTGAAGTTTGTCAACGTAGACCGCACAAAAGTGACCATGGTGCACACTGGGTGCCCAGCAGTGGCACTGAGTTAGGGTTCTTAGATTTTACTTTTAAGTTCAACTTTTGCTAATTTATGTCCCTGCATATTTACCCAGTCCATAAAACTCATTAAGTCCTCATGAATCAGCATTATAACCAATCTAACCTAGCTAGTGAACTAATTAGGGGAGGAACAAGAATTATAAGCTAAGAAAAATTGAAAATAAAATGAAATTGACAGAATTGAAACAAGAAAATGGAAAATTATGTTACCAGTTGTTAGATGAAGTGAGGACTGATCGATGTAAGTAGTTAATTATAAGAAGAAAGCAAGATGAACAGTGCTATATGCTTCTGAGAGTTAAAATTGCAAAAAGGGGTAAAAGGGGGTCCCCAGGGTCTATTTATAGAAAAGCCCCTAGGGCCCAGTCTCACCTACCAGTACAGACTGCACAAAATGGACCGCGGTCTGCACTGGGTTGTTATGATCATGCTTGGCCTAGTATCCCACTGCAGTCCGCACAAAATAGACCACGGTCGCAGTGGTCCACCGCGGATCGCACAAAGTGTAGTGCGGCCGCAGTGGTAAACTTTAGAGAGGTATCATTTTGGCCTTCACCAGTGCGGACTACACAAAGTGTAGTGCGGCCGCACTGGCAACTTTAGAGATTGAACATTTTCTTCACTATGTCTTGCACTGCATCAACACAATCCCTGCAACATCTCACAACCAGTTAGCCCAAAATCAATCCTATACTACAAAGAAAATCAAAGAAAACAAGAAGAAAAACACATGGGTTGCCTCCCAAGAAGTGCCTGATTTAACGTCGCGGCATAACGCATGTTACCACCACATCACTTGAGATGAAGGAGCGCCACCATGTGGCTGTCATCAAACTTTCCAATATAATGCTTTACCCGGTGCCCATTAACTCTAAAGACTTCACCATTTTTGTTTTTCAAATCAAGAGCACCAAAAGGGGTCACAAATACAACTTCAAACGGTCCACTCCATTTGGATTTGAGCTTTCCCGGAAACAGACGTAACTGGGAGTTGAACAAGAGAACCAAATCACCTACGTTGAATTCCTTTCCACGAACATATTTGTCATGAAGGTACTTCATCTTGTACTTATACAAGAACGAACTAGAGTAGGCATGGAATCTAAATTCATCGAGTTCATTGAGTTGTTCAACACGAAGATTAGCTGCAATCCCATTCAAGATTCAATTTCCTCAAAGCCCACATGGCATTGTGCTCTAAGTCAACTGGAAGATGGCATGCTTTCCCAAACACCAAACGATACGGAGACATCCCAATCGGAGTTTTGTAAGCCGCCCGATAAGCCCATAGAGCGTCATCCAACTTCTTCGACCAATCGGTCCTATTTGCATTGACCGTCTTTGACAAGATACTTTTGATTTCTCTGTTGGAGACTTCCACTTGACCACTAGCTTGAGGATGATAAGGGGTCGAAACCTTATGATTGACACCGTACTTGGAAAGCAATGTGTCAAAAGCTTTATTGCAAAAGTGAGGCCGCCCCATCACTAATAATCGCGCGAGGAGTGCCAAACCTTGTGAAAATGCTCTTTTTAAGAAATGCAACAACACTCCGGGCTTCATTGTTAGGTAAATCCACGGCTTCAACTCATTTTGTGACATAGTCAACCGCCACGAGAATGTAAGTATTCCCACAAGAGCTAACAAATGGACCCATGAAATCGATGCCCCAAACATCAAAGATATCCACTTCAAGAATGGTATTGAGAGGCATCTCATCCCTTTTTGAATTTTCACCCGCTCTTTGGCAATTGTCACACCTCTTCACAAATTCACCCGCATCTTTGAACAAGGTGGGCCAATAGAATCCACAACTAAGAACTTTCGAGGCGGTCCTCACCCCACCATGATGGACACCATAGGGTGAAGAATGGAAAGCCTCTAATATACTCAATTGTTCTTCCTTCGGGACACATTTACGAATCACACCATCTGTGCAAATCTTGAACAAGTATGGCTTATCCCAATAGAAATCCAAACTATCCCGCTTGAGCTTCTTCCTTTGGTTAGAAGAGAGCTCACATGGGATTACTCCAGTCACAAGGTAGTTGGCAACATCGGTAAACCATGGCATATCATTCATTGACACAGCAAGGAGTTGCTCATCAGGAAATGAATCATTGATCCCAAGGCCATCACAAAGACTCCCCTCCTCCTCCAAACGGGATAAGTGGTCCGCCACTTGGTTCTCACTACCTTTCCGGTCCACAATTTCTAGATCAAATTCTTGAAGTAGTAACACCCATCTCATCAATCTTGCCTTGGAGTCTTTCTTTGTCATCAAATACCTAAGGGCGGCATGATCGGTGTGCACTATAACCTTGGCCCCCATAAGATATGGCCGAAATTTTTCCATTGCAAACAATATAGCCAACAACTCTTTCTCGGTGACTGTATAGTTCCTTTGAGCCTCATTCATGGTCTTGATTGTCTAGTACACTGGATGAAACATCTTATTAAACTTTTGACCCAGAACAGCCCCAACCGCAACATCACTTGCATCACACATGAGCTCGAAAGGCAAGCACCAATTTGGTGCGGTAATGATTGGGGTAGTGGTCAACTTAAGCTTGAGAAGTTCGAATGCTTGCATACATCCCTCATCGAACATAAACTTTGCATCCTTTTCTAGAAACTTGCACAAGGGGTTTACCATTTTTGAAAAATCTTTTATAAACCTCCGGTAAAAACCCGCGTGCCCAAGAAAACTCCTCACCCCTTTGACAGAAATGGGGGGAGGAAGCCTTGAAATCACCTCTATCTTAGCTTTGTCAACTTCAATTCCATGCTTTGAAATTTTGTGACCCAACATTATACCCTCTTCAACCATGAAATGGCATTTTTTCCAATTGAGTACGAGGTTTGTGTCTTCACATCGGGCCAATACTCTATCCAAATTTCTCAAAACTTCTTCAAAGGAATCACCAACCACACTGAAATCATCTATGAAGACCTCCAATATATATTCCACCATGTCGATGAATATAGCCATCATGCATCTTTGGAATGTCGTCGGAGCATTATACAATCCAAACGGCATCCGAGAGAAAGCGAAGGTTCCATACGGACAAGTAAAGGTGGTCTTCTCTTGGTCTTCCGAGGCAATTAAGATTTGATTATACCCCGAGTACCCATCCAAAAAGCAATAAAAAGCACGCCCCACGAGATGATCAAGCATTTGGTCAAGGACTGGCAATGGGAAATGGTCTTTTCGGGTCACCTTGTTTAGCTTCCAGTAGTCCATACAAACCCTCCAACCTATGACTGTCCAAGTAGGAATAAGTTCATTGTTGTCATTGGTCACCACAGTCATAACACCCTTCTTCGGTACACATTGCACCGGAGAAATCCATGAGCTATCAGAAATGGGGTACACAACCCCGGCATCCAACCATTTGATCACTTCTTTCTTCACCACTTCTTGCATAGCCTCGTTTAATCTTCTTTGATGCTCCAAGGAAGGCTTTGCATCATCCTCCAAGATAATTTTGTGCATACAAAATGCGGGGCTTATTCCCTGAATGTCAGCTAGAGTCCATCCAATTGCCCTTTTCCGCTTTTGAAGCACCACCAAAGTGGCCTCAACCTGCATGTTAGTAATGCAATAAGAAAGAATAACTGGTAAAGTAGAGTTTGAACCTAAGAATTCATACCTGAGGTGTGGAGGAAGTGGTTTCAACTCCAACACCGGTGGCTCCTGAAATTGATGTCTTTGTTGTGGAGTTTTCCGATTTTCAATATCCAAAGACAATTTTCTAGGCTCATAAGAATAAGAGCTCATCCCATGTAAGGCATTCACGCACTCCACTCTACTTGCATCCTCATTGACATCAAGATTTAATAGCACGGCCTCAAGAGGATCCTCTACGTTGATCATAGCACTGGTATCATCCACAATCACAGCTGTGACAAGGTCTACAAATGAGCACACCTCGGTGCTATTGGGTTGCTTCATAGACTTGCAAACATGGAAAACGACCTTTTCATCTCCCACTCTGAAAGTGAGCTCACCCGCTTCAATATCAACCAATTCCTTCCCCGTTGCAAGGAAAGGTCTGTCCAAGATAATAGGAACCTCATAGCCCACTTCACAATCCAAAATGATAAAGTCGGCTGGCAAAATGAATTTGTCCACCCGGACAAGCACATCATCAATAATGCCCAAAGGTCGCTTCTTCGATCGATCCGCCATTTGAAGTCTCATTGATGTTGGCCTAGGTTGCTCGATACCCAAAGTTTTGAAAACCAAGTAGGGCATTAAATTGATACTAGCTCCTAAGTCACATAGAGCCTTGGCAAAATCCGCACTCCCAATGGTGTAAGGAATGGTGAAAGCACCGGGATCTTCAAGCTTCAGGACTATTGAATGCACTATAGCACTAACTTGGTGAGTCATCTTTATAGTTTCACAATCTATAGAACGCTTCTTTGTAACCAAGTCTTTCATGAATTTTGCATAACCCGGTATTTGTTCAAGTGCCTCCACCAAAGGCACATTAATAGATAAGCTCTTTATCATGTCAATGAACTTTTCAAACTGATTATCATTCTTCTGCTTTGCAAGCCTTTGAGGATAATGTGGAGGTGGCCTTGGCAAAGGAGCCTTGGCTTTTGGCACAACCGGCTCTGGCATGTCAATTATGTGTTCCCTGGATGGGTTCACATCATTTTGGGTTTCCACATTGACTTCTTGAATATCAATCCTCACTTCATTGTTCATATTTCATCAACCACATCTTCAACTACCAAAGGGACTTCGTCATCTTACAACTCAACATCATCATCCCAACTTGCTTTTGCTTAAAGGCATTCACATTACCGCCTCTCCCACTTCTTGTTGTGACCGCCATAACATGATTGTTCCCACCCTTTGGGTTCACTACCATATCACTTGGTAGAGCACCCTTCGGGTGAGTATTCAATGACTGAGAGATTTGGCCTAATTGCACCTCCAAGTTTCGGATAGAGGTGTTGTGAGAAGCTAACTGTGCATCAGAATCCGCATTCCTCTTCGTCATCAACTCGAACATCATTTCAATTCTACCCATATCATTACCAGAAGAACTAGGACCTTGAGAAGGGAAAGGGGTGGATTGTTCGGTTGTTGGTACATTGGGGGCCTTTGAAAGCCTTGCCCCCGGTTGCCTTGGTTTCCATTGTTGTTCCACCCGCCTTGATTGTTGTTGTTGTCCCAATTGTTGTTATTTCCATTCCAATTGCCTTGGTTGTTTTTTTGATTACCCCAATTGTTGTTTTGGTTGTTGTTGTTCCAATTGCCACCACCTTGTTGTTGATTGCCCCAATTTCCTTGGGGTCGCCATTGTTGGTTTGAAGAGTTGCCTCTATTGACTTGATAGTTGTTGACATATTGTACCTCTTCACTTTGGTCATCATAACCATCATTTTGACACCCATCATATTCATCAACAAATTGCTCAGAATTTCCTTGATTTTGTTGCCTCCTTTGCCTTCTCTTGTTGACAAGCATACTAACACCTTCCATGGCATTCACTTGGCGAGGATTCTGAATTTGTTGCAACTGCGCCTTAGCCAATTGGTTCATAGTAGTAGTAATCTCATCTATCGCTTGCCCGTGGTCGTGCAATTCCTTGTGCAAATGGATAATCGTAGGGTCACCTTGAGGCACATTTGCTCTACTCTGCCATACTAAAGAAGTGTCTTCCATTTCATCAAGTACTTCACATGCCTCATCATAAGAAAGCTTCATAAAATTGCCCCCGGTCAATTGGTTAACAATGCATTGATTTGTAGTATTTATGCCCCAGTAGAAGGTTTGTTGGATCATGGCCTCGGTCATATCATTATTTGGGCACTCTTTCACCATCGTTCTATACCGCTCCCAAATCTCATGCAAAGGTTCCGTTGGCTCTTACTTGAAGGCTAATATTTCATCTCGAAGTGCCTCCATATGACTAGGAGAGAAGAATTTGGAAATAAACTTATCCGCCAACTCATCCCAAGTTGTGATGGAATGGTTGGGGAGTCTCTCGAGCCAGTCTAATGCCTTCCCCCGAAGTGAGAACGGGAAAAGTCTCAATCTCAGCGCATCCTCGGATACATTCGTCTGCTTGCTCCCCCAACATGTATCTATGAACCCCTTGAGATGTTTGTAGGCATTTTAATTTGCAGCGCCCATGAAGTACCCATACTGCTCAAGTAAGGTCAACATCACATTGGTTATCTAAAAGTTGCCCACCCGGATTTGGGTGGGACAATAGCACTTGCATAGCCCTGGTTCGGTAATACTCTGGGAGCCACTCTTGGAGGAACCGGGGGAGGGTTTGGAATATTGTCATTTGGATTAGCATTGGCATTCCGGCCTCTCCGTTGACCTTGAGGTGCAAGAGGCACCTCATCTTGCTCAAGATCATCTACCTTCTCCCCTGCTATCACGTTTCCAAGAGGGTCATTAGCGTTGTTTAAAGCTATGTTGGTACCTGAGTAGTGATACAAACAAGTAAGTAACAAAGAAGGAAAGAAGAACAATACACAAAACTAACTAAATAGATAGCCAAAACCGTTAGCTCCCCGGCAACGGCTCCAAAAAGTGATCGCAGCCTACTCCACACTACTAAAAAGTAGGAAGAGAGGGTCGCAATAGCTTTTACGCATTTGTGGGTCGGGATCGATTTCCACAGGGAGCTAGGAATGGAGTCGAGTATCTATTTAGAGTGAATTTGCGTATTTGTTCCAAATATCACTTCCAATCATTTTTGGCTTTTCTTTAACAAACTACTATTATCAACTACTAATTATAAATGCAACTAGATTATGTTAAACGAGAATTGCTAAAAGTTGTATCTAATGGATAAAAAGGCACTAGGGTAGTGACTTTCACCTAGGTGGCTAATTGACGGGTAATTGCTTCTAAGGCACGATTGACATGATTGGAGAAATATGCTATAACCGCTGCACAATTTTACCTACTCTCACACCTCTTGGTAGAGAGAGTGATTTTGCCCAATTGACTTTCTCAAGACCAAATGGGTAGGCAAATTTGCTCAAGCAACTAGGGTTCAAGTCGGGTAATTACTCTCTCGAGGTTTAACCCTTTAATTGGGACTATCAATTCTCTTGAGTCCATCCCAATTCCTTGTTGGGTCAATTTTGGAGACTTAGGCTCTCTTTATCAAGAAGAGCCAAGTCAACTTAGCACAAACCAGTGTTTGCAACCACCAATTCGTAAATTAAACCATAAAATGACCCAAATAACAAACACTCATAGTCAATCTAGCCCTAAATCACAATACCCATCAATTACCCACACTAGGGTAGAGCCACAACCCTAGCTAATGGGTTTAGCTACTCATGCTTGAAGAGAAGAATAGAGAAATAGATGAAGATAAAGGCATATTAATTAAACACTAAAGTATATACAGAGATTCTATCGTTAAAACTAAGTTAAAATGCCCAAAATGGCTACAGATGGTCTTCTCACGAGCGCAGCTCAGTTCGGAAAATAGGTGATAGTATCTGATGCCTTAAAAATGGAAAAAGGTTCTATTTATACTAAGCTGGAAAAACTGGACAAAAATGCCCCTGTGGGGTCAGTGCAGACCGCACAAAATGGTGTACGGCCGCACTAGGCTCTTGACTCTGCAATTCCACTCTCTAAACCTAGGCTCTGCGGACCGCGCAGAATGGACTGCGGCTGCAGAGGCTTCCAATGCGGTCAACGTAGAATGGACTGCAGCCGCGAAGGCTTCCAATGCGGTCCGCACAGAATGGATTGTGGGCCGCACAGGCTTGAACCCTGGCACATGACATCTCTCTGAACATTGCTTCTGCGGACCGCATGAAATGGAGGTGCGGTCGCGATGTCTTCAGTGCGGGCCGCACAATATCTACTGCGGTCGCACTACTCTGATGCCTTCAAATCCAGGTCTCTGAATCTCCCTAGTGCGGACCGCACAAAGTGTACTGCGGCCACACTAGGCCTGTTTGTCTTGTCTTTGATACTTGTGCAGGTTTCACTCCTTTTGAGCCGATCTTTGATGTCTCGTCACTTTGTTGATCAAACCTGTAATCAAGCACAACTTATGAGCCTTTTGGGACTATTTTGTAAGAATTTATAATCAAAGCGTAAGCAAGAAGGAGCATGAAACACGTCAAAATCCCTAGTTATCACATAACCCAAGGACCTTTTTTCTTTTCCTGCATAACCCGATGACTTTCCCGGCATAACCCGTAGACCTCATCGGCATAACCCGAAGACCTTTTTTCTTTTTCGTCATAACCCGATGACTTTCCTGGCATAACCCGTGGACCTCCCTGGCATAACCCGTGGACCTTTTTCTTTTCCGGCATAACACGATGACTTTTCTGACATAACTCGTGGACCTCCCCGGCATAACCCGAGGACCTTTTTTGTTTTTCGGCATAACCCAATGCCGGCGACATAACCCGTGGACCTCCCCGGCATAACTCGAGGACTTTTTTCTTTTCCGTCATAATCCGATGACTTTTCCGGCATAACCCGTGGACCTCCCCAACATAACCCGAGGACCTTTTTTCTTTTCCGTCATAACCCGATGACTTTCCCGACATAACACGTGGACCTCCCCGGCATAACCCGAGGACCTTTTTCTTTTCCGGCATAACCCGATGACCTTTCCCGGCATAACCCATGGACTTCCCCAGCAGAACCCAAGGACCTTTTTATTTTCCGGCATAACCCATGGACCTCCCCCGCATAACCGAAGGCCTTTTTCTTTTCCGGCATAACCCGTGGACCTCTGCGGCATAACTCGTGGGCCTTTTGTTTTTCGGCATAACCCGATGACTTTCCCGGCATAACCCGTGGACCTCCTCAGCATAACCCGAGGACCTTTTCTTTTCCGGCATAACCCGGTCATCTTTCCAGCATAACCTTGTGATCTTTCTAATTTAGGGCCCCAATCCCTAGTTGAGGTCATTATAGATATAGGGCTCCACTCCCTAATCTCTTTTCCCAAGGATACACAATCCTGATTTAACCCTTTCAATAAAGAAATAGTTTAGATTTTGTTATAATAACTCACGAAATTTTCCTAGTAAAACTAGGGCAGAAAAATTTTGTTCGTTTGTTTGTTTTGGTGCCTGGACAGGTTTTTCACCGTGAGGCACAAGGTTTGAGATGATCAAAAGAAGAAGTCTCAACCCAAATAAAAGAAAAGAAAAAGAAATGAGCTCTAAGTGTAGAAGCGGAGAAAAGATGCGGACTGCTCAAGATATGATTGAAGTCACAAGCTTTGTATGTCCCGCCTTGATCCGAAGAGCTGAAGAAATATGAACATCATTCGCAACTAACGAGCATCAAGATTCAGATCAGAGTCTGCAGAAAGAACCAGCCAAGACTCAAGATCGAGCTTCAGAAGATTTATAGATAGGAATCCTGTAACTCTTAGTTGATAGGTTTAGCTAGTTTCGCTTTTTATTTTTTCATTTTGGTGCAATAAGGAGTTCAGCAAGCAGAAACTACAGCAACAGCAGTGAAATCACAGTTTTCCGGTAGTCCCAGCTACCAATACTTCTAGAACTACACTGGCCTGATTCCTTTATAGCCAAGGATATGTAGGCAGCCTTTGAAGCAAGGTTTGGTCGGGCTCTTTCAAAAAATGCTTCTCATGGAGTTTCAAACGGGCAAAAATCTCTCATAGTTGCTCATTTTGTCTTTGCCCGAAAACCCTTCATATTTTCGAGCAAAGAGGGGCAGTTGTGAGCATGTGATTTTTGCCCTATACGAAATACTCCTATAAAATTCCCAAAAATATGTTTTCTGTTAATTATTTGCCATTTTTATGAATTTTTCTAGAATTTTCTTAATTATTTGAATTTCTGTGCATGTTTAATTTTTATTTAAATCATGAAAAATACCAAAAATATCATGCATTGCATTTAGGATTTGTTTTTATATTTTTAGGATTAATCAGTAATTATTTATTTTATAAAATTTGAAAATCACAAAAAAAGCTCATTTTTACATTTTTTGTTTTATAATTTTTAGTTTATTGATTTTTCTCTTTTAATTTAGAATTAAGTGGTGTTTGTAATTTTTATAATTAAGTAAATAGTTTAATTTTATATTTGAGATAATTTAGGATTTTTAATTATTAGGATTTTTAATTTTAAAAAAAAAGAGAAAAAGAGAAAAGAAAAGGAATAAAAAAGGTACTCCAAAAGAATGGATTTTCGGAATTGGGTTAAATAACCAAAGAGCCCAAAATTCGACCCAAACCCAAGCCCAAAACCAATTATACCCGGTCCAACCCGTCTAACGCCAAACGACCCCGTTTCATCACCTTTTAATCCCAGCCGTTGGATTTCCTTGATCCAACGCGTTACAAGAAAAAGGCTCATTAGTGACCAGCATTTAGCGATGGGATTGAAATCTGGTCGCTAAAAGTATACTTATAGCGACTAGTTTTATTTTTGGTACCTAATTCTAGAATAAATAACGACAAGACTGAATTTCGTCCCTATAATTATAAAATTACCGTCCCTAATATGCAGAATAGAGCGGTAGTGCAGGACTTGAGGTGCCGCCCAAAATTTCTTCTAAAAATTTAATATTTTTATAATTATAAAGAGATAGAAACCTAGAAAAAGAAATAAAAAAATAGAAACACTTAAAGACATTCCCTAAGTCGTCATTTAGGAACTAGAGTTTACTCTCTATCTCTCAACGTTTCTCTCAAAATCCCTAAATCCTTATCACTTTGACAACTAGTTCTGGTGTTTCATCAAAATCTATTCTTGATTTCATTGTTCAAAGTGACGATTTTAATCATCAATCTGTTCACGACTATTCTACAAATTATTCAATTTTGCTAAGTTATTTTGGATAATTTTTTCCACCACCAACTGAAGTTGGATCGGTGCTATTGAGTTGGCATTCTATGATTCAACAAGCTGTTTTTATGGCGAGGCCGTCTCTCTGAGCCATTTTGAGAAGAAGAGCTCATGTCTTATTCACTTCAGCCTCCGCAGTGAGATGAAAAGGAATTGTTTTATTGTGATCCAAGGTGCTTCCAGGAGTATTTGCTTGAAATTCATAAGTTTTTCTTCCCATAATTATATTCTTTTTATCTGCTTCAGCTATGCTTGTATATGTGCACTGACAATGTTGTTGCTTGAATGCAAGATTTGATTATCTTTACGACTTTCTTAAGAGATGAAGTGTTCCAATCATCGGTTAATGTTCCTTTGTTCCACTCACTATTTTAGACTTGCTGGGTTTTGCTATTAATTCTTGTGGGTTTTATTTTATTTCATTTACAGGCGCAGTGAGTTATTTTTAATATTTATTTTTATTGTTGCTCTTCATTTTGTTGATGGATACATGTTATCCATGTTTTTTCTGAAATTAGGTGTTTATTTTATAGTGCACTTCTTAATATTATTATACTACAAATATTGCAACTAACCACTCCTTTACGTACTAAAAGGAAACTTTAATCAATAGGATTATTATACTTTATTACCAATACATACGGAAGTGGACATCGTTCTTAAGTTGTAAAGAACCTGATTTTTATTACTGATTTCTATCTTTTTAAAATGGAACTAGCGTGTGACTGCTAAAGTCTAATTTAATTATTTCTTCATGGGAGGTTTTTGAAGTATAACCTTATGTTAAGAAGACACTAGGTTCAATCTCATAAAAGTTGGAGATAGGCATCTCGTGATATTCCAATTGTTCAATCTACAACTACAACAATTATGCTTCAATCTGGAACTAGTATATATACCAGAAGTTCAATCAAGAGCTCGTATATACTTTTTATTTTATGTATATTTTAATGTAGTTTTATGGTATCCAGAAATCTAAATAGGATAAACAATGCAAAAGTTTGAAATTTGGGTGGAATGGAAGATTTCATATTAATTTAATGGAATGTTCATTCCTCCTTGCTTGTGGAGCATCATACTGGCAAAAAATGAAATACTAGATCAGGCAGAACTAGAAGCTAATAGCACCATTACCACACTTATTTCCTAATTCTCACATCTGTTAACTTTGTTTATTTTGTAACTACCTACTTATCAAAATAATAATAATAATAATAATAATAATAATAATAATAATAATAATAATAAGTTTGAAACTACCTAGAAATTATCATTATCTATATTTACCATGTGCATTTGTTGCAGTGGTGCTTTAGGTTGGTAGTTGTCATTCAAAGAATTTGAGAGTTCTATCCCTTTCTCTTTTGATTTTGGGCAGTAGGTGTGTGGGTGATAAGATCCAGGCTTAGCTCTCACTTGATGAAAACATGCTTAAAGAATTATGCCTTGTAATAAGAAAAATGTCAGCTTGTTGTTGGCATACCATTTTGGTTGCTTAGTACTCTTGCAGCTAGATGTGTTTATTTGATTGAAAGTCGATTTACTATTCTTTCATGGATTTTCTTCTTATGTGAGTTCATTTAAAATCCAAACTGTTTCATTCTTGAAATTTATGTATCAGGATGTTTCAATGAAAATCATTTCATTTGCTCAGCAAGGTGCTAGAGCTATTTGTGTGTTGGCTGCCAATGGCGCAATTTCAAATGTTATACTTGGTCAGCCAAATTCATCTGGTGGAACTTTGACCTATGAGGTGTGGCACTTTACTTTGAGAAATTCGATTTGCATGTATGCATCTGCTTCATTCGTAGTCAATTGTTTGCATATATTTTATATTCTCTGCATTCTTCTTATAGAAAAGAGCTATTGGCATTCTGCTTGATATCCTCCTTGTCTTTAAAAGGGAAGCGAAATACTCTATATGTTTGCATTTATGCGAATTGTTCGAAACATGCAACCTTGTGCCGCATTATAATGAGTTTGTTTGAAGCTTTGACATCCATGTCGATATGGATTAAATTTGTTATTGTGCGAAGGCGCTCAGCTGCTTCTATATTTTTTCCCTTTTAGTTTGAACATTCTTGTATTAATGTTTGTCATTGACATATAAAATATAGAGCTCCGTCATCTTTGGTGAGACATGTTGTCTAATTTCTATAGTATGTATAGAGAAGTATTGTTCCTTTATCCCACGTTGAACCAATCCAATAAAATAGTTATGGGTAATCTTTCTTCCTTAGATAATGCCTAGTAATCTAACTTATGATTCATGCTTTTCGCAGGGTCGAATTGAAATTCTCTCTCTGACAGGATCGTATATGTCTAGTGATTATGGAGTAACAAAAATCAGAACTTGAGGGATGAGTGTGTCCCTCTCGGGCCCTGATGGTCGAGTTATTGAGGTGGACTTGCCGGAAGCTAAGTTCCTTTTCTTGATTCTTTTCCCTTCTCTTTCTAGGAGTAAGTTCGATAGCTGGGAACAATGCCATTTGAAGTTAGCACAATTTAAGCTGAAACTTGAGAGAGTTAGACAGCAGGTCCAGAAATTTCTTTCACGATTCTTGTAAAAATTATGTTTCTTTTACTTGTCACAAACATATCTATGTGCATGTGCATTGATCATTATGGAATTTCTAATTATTATCTCACAAGTTAATGGATAATTGCAAGGACACCAAGTTTTAGGTTCAAATGCAGGATAATTGTCAATAGTTTATTTTTTTTATTTTTGCATCAGTAGATTTGTGTTGAGTGATATGAAAATTTGCTACATTGAACTGATAGGAACATGAACCCCTCATAGTTTCTTATTTACAGAATAACCCAAAATATGATTATGATAATGAAAAAATAATTATCTGTTTGTCTTCCTCTAAGCCTATGGAACCTATTTGTACATAATAAGATGTAGTTCTCCTTGTCATTGATGAAACAAATTCATTTTTCGAGTGTCTCTTATAGTGTTTTAGTTGCAGACATGGCTATTTTGTGTTTTCTTTCATCATGCAAGTTTCTTATATGACCAAAATATTGTTATATTGCAATTTGTTTATGAAATAATGTAGGTCTCACAATTAGTTACCCAATATTTCTAGTTGATTATTATAGTTTTTTAAGTGAATTTATTTCATACTTCTCACAGGTCTTGAGACATCGGTTTACAAGTGAAGATGCAGATTTTGGAGACTTCAAGTTGACAAGCTAATTATCATTTTCCCAGAACTATAGACAACAATTCATTTTATTTGCAAGTGATATTAATTTATTTTCTTCCCGAGGGGTGTGTAAATAATACAGTACAAATGGAATGTTAATCCTTTCTTTTGTAATTGTTAGAAGTATATATATGAAGGCATTATTGATAAGTTTGTCTATATGCATTCATCATATACATTATGAATGGAATAATATTTCGGAAAAGAAGGACATAAAATACATTCCTTCAGGGACCACATTTCATAAGATCTTTAAGGACCAGAAAATTTTGCCCTTAAAGTCATATTAGACCTGTAAAATTTTGTCATTGCAAATTAATAGGCACCAGATGCAGCATCCAACGTTCATTTTTATCATTCTTTAGGGACCAGAAATGTGGCCCTGAAAGTATATTAAGGACCAAAATCGCCTTTTTAAGGACCGGTCACTAATCTCGTCGTTACTGACCTTTAGCGGCAAAACTTCTAGCGACCAGAAAGATCAAGTGACGACCAGATTTTTCTGGTCGCTAATGATATTTAAGGACCAGAATCGAACTTTTAGGGACCATTATTCTCCTCCCTAAAGGCGATTTTTCTTGTAGTGACTAGGGGTGTAAAACACCGACTAAACCGACCGAACCGTACCGTACCGAACCGATTTTTAGGTTTGTTTTAATAAAACCGTAGGTTTTTATATAAATATATAACCGTACCGATAATTAGGGTAGGTTTTTATTTTATAAAAATAAATCAAAAAAATATTGAACCGTACCGAATAAATTTACAATGTGAAAAATATATTTATATATTACGTTTAAAAATAATAAAGCATTAAAAAAAATTCGGGACCTTGGAATTATGAAATAGTTAAAAGCCAACAAGTAATTAAATTTAAACCATAATTTCCAAATCTATTATGCTACTCCTATTAAAACTAAATTGTTTCCAATATATTCACTTGCAAAACACAAGGTATTGTAGCGATTATGAGTAGAAAACTATAATGTATTGAATATGTTTCCTCTCATATGATTTAGATTTATCTTTTTGAATATTTAATCTTCTATAGACTTTATTCTTGAGACCCATCTGGGTTAATATCTTTCTACTCGTGTGATTTATATTTTTTGTATTTGCTTAGTTTCTTTTACGCTAATGTAGAATAATTAATGGATCTATACTCTAGTCATCTTTTATATTTTCTTAATTTACTACCTTTTAAACTGTAAAAATATCTAGAGAGTTTTGCTAAGTCCTATAAAAGTACGTATGTTATTGCATTCTACTTCTAATAATGATTTTTATATTGCATTTAAAAAAAATTATCGAATATTTACCGAACTGTACTGATACCGAAGAGAAATCGACATGATTGGGACGGTTTCGAAAAGTCTAATTTTGGTTATATATAATAGAATAACCGAAAAATTGGTATGGTACAAATATTATAAAATAACCGACCGAACCGAACCATTGACACCCCTAGTAGTGCCGGCTCGCAACTCCCAACCCAATAATTATAAAGCTGTCCGAAAACCATACCCTCCCCCCCCCCAGTTAAACCCTTTCACTTTCCATCTCTCTCTGTAAATCACCCAAACCCTAGCCACCCTTTAATCCCACGCCGCCTCCACCGAAAATCGCCTCACGGCAGTTCCGGTGGTCCAATCGTCCCCAAAATAACACCACAAACTCCCCTTCACCTCCCCATTCCAAATCTCCACTCCCTTTCCCTCGAATCATTGTCGGTCTCTTCAAATCTTAAATCGAAAGACACAGCCAAAATCCTAGTTATTCCAAATTCACACCCTACAACCCTTACTCCTCTCTAAGCCCTAAATTACCTTTATCCCCTTCCAAATCACCCCCAATTTACCCGAATTTTAGATCTTAGATTCATAAGGCTTAAAAAACCTTTGCCAGAATTGATTCCGGGTTTTAGATGGCTCTATTCTACATGAGTCAAACTGCTTTTGATGAGGGTAGTTGACTCATGTGGTTTGGACCTATTGTTCGAAGTGGCCTGACTCCGACCAAGTCCTCCGGCTCCAATTGTTTTATTATAGGTAATTTTCCAAGTTTTTTTTTCTTTCTATCTTATTCTCCTTTTTCTTTTCTCCTAGCCACTTCTTTCTCTTTTCTTTTGTTTGATTTTCCTTTGAGTTTTGTTCTGTCTGCAAATTGCATGTTCCAGTTTTCTTGTTTTGCATTTGGCCATTAGGAACTGATAGTGTTGTTTTAGGTTTTGTTTTTAGTTTGGCTTGTTTTGTTACCCAATTTTCTCCGTAATTTTATTTTTTCTTTTCTGACTAGTTGCATGTTTAGGCTAAGTTCAGATTTTCGTTCACATGTTTAGTTATTTATTTGTTTTCGATTGATTAAAAGCATGTTTGAATCTTGAATACTCAAATTGCATGATTTTGAATCGGTGACACTGTTTTTCTTTGAATATTTTCCTGCTATCTCCTTGTCTTTTCCTTCTCTTTTTAGATGTCATAACTCAGTTTTTTTGTTTAGAGAACTTCTTCTTTTAGGGAATAATTTAGATTTTAATTCTAGGTGGTAGTCTCATGATCCTTCTAGGCTTTTGATTTAGATTTTTGATCTTCTTTAGGTTTGTTTATGTTGGCCCTGATGTGAAAATCAGTAAAAACTTTAAGGATCCATTTGAATTAGAAATGTTTAGATTAAGACTGAAATAAGTAGTAACCTAAAAGGTAAAAAGGGGGTTTTACTTAAGCTGAAAATCAGAAATTTCTAGAAAATGCACGGATGTCCTAGCTGTTATAAAAATGTGCTGAAATATAGGACAGCTGTACCAAGGGCTGTTAAAAGGACTGTACCATTATTCCTTAGGATAAGGAATATGCTTAAAAGATACCTTCTCCATAGGCAGCCTATATATAGGTTCAATCATTCTAAAAAATACAAATTTGGATATAGATTTTTCATACAGATTCAGCTTCAATATTCTGCACAAAATCCCTGAAATCACAACATATTTTTTCAGAAATCTTAAAACTCCTCATTTTGCTTCTGATTCTTTACAAGTTGGAAATGATTTGAAATAGGGAGTTTCTTGGTTCAGTTGTTCATTTTCTGGGTTCAAGTGTTTGATTTTGAGTCTGAAACTTGGTTTTTGGTCTGATGTGGTTCCTATCCTGTTGTTGCTCTTTCTGGTTAGAGTTTCAGCCAGTTCTTGCACCTTTTAGTTGATATGTTGTTGTTGTTGTGCAAGGTACTGAATTTCATTCTCCTCATGTAATGTTTGTTATTAAAGAAATGTGAAATCAGTTGCATGTAAATAATGTTTGGTGCAAATGAATGTCTTTTTATGATAGTATTTAGCCTTAATAATATGAATATAGTTGAATCCTGAACATGTGAGTTTAGATTTTGAGCATGAGCAAGTTGATCTATGTCTGAATGTTTTATGAGTTTCAATCCTGCAAAGTTAACCATTAGGGCTGGTTTTGAGTTTTTTTTTCAGTTTCTTACCTTTTGTTTGGACATATAACTTTCCCTTTTATTTAAATCCTTTTATTTGTCCTTTGTTTGTGCTGTTATAAGCTGATACCTACGGATTTGGCTATTTATTGGCCAAATCAGCAGGCTTAAAGGCTAGAAATTGGAGTTTACATCATGCTAACACAAAAGGGGACCAGGCTCTAATGGACAAACCATGTCCAAAGGAGGAGGGATTCTTCATGATATCAGTTAACCAAGATCTGTAATAGATTAGCTTTAGTACAGCTTAGTTTATGTATTCCATAGGTATTAATGTAATTTGAGAGTTTTCTTAAATTATTTGAAGAATGTAATGGTTATTTTTAGTTTTCATGTTTTGATTAACTGTATTTAGGAATTCAGCTATGTGTTTCCCATGCCTTACAAAATAGTAGTGATGTAGAGGAGCTGGGCTTCAAGCCCACTTATGGAACTGAAGAAAAAAAAATTGTTTGTTCAATAAGAAAGAAAGGGGCTGAACCTGCAGCCCAATCGAAAGGCCAACCTCAAATGGTTTGGGCCTAGCCTATAGGTCCAAAGCTTTGAGTCAGTCTCATAAGCCATCATTTTCTTCTTAAATCGCAATTCTTTTATTACATTGCAAAAATCAGTTGATTAATTTTCTTTAAAATTAGAATCAGGTTGGTAAAAATGAGTCTTCGAATTTGGATTGCAATTTTTGTCTATTTTTGTTTTCTGATTGAGTGAATCGTTCTCCTTGCAATTTCTCTAGCAGTTTGGGTAAGTTCAGAACACAAAGGTAGATAGGCCCAGGCGTTAATTGAGGCCCACCTGGATAAGTCCAATGTGGGTAAATTTATTCGAAATTCAGACTTGGGCAGAAATTTGAGGTTTCCTTCTCCACTGGGCTAATTCACGAGCCGAAATACAGCCTTTTCAGTTGATTCGTCCAAGCGAGGAGCCATGGCTGGCCCATTCCATTTGTTCGAAACAATTAAAACCCTTTCATAATCATTTAGCCTTTGTTAAGCTTAAGTTAGCCTCAAATAGGAATATCCTAAATGGCCTTAATTAAATAAGTTTCTTCTAAAACCATTTGAGGTGTGTCATGTTTTAAAACCCATAACATATGGCCCTCATGAACTTAATTAAAAATTTATAAAATTGAGATGTGCCATGTTAAATAAATCCCTAAGCTCATGGCCCTCATAAAACTAGTTAGCTTTTATAGAAAATGTGAGTTGTGTCATTTTCATTAAATAACTCATGACCCTCATGTAATTAATTCAAACCTTTTAAAAATCGGGGCGTGCCATCAATTAAATTTTCCATGGCCCTTGCAAATATTGTTTGTAATTTGAACTTTCGTAGTTGCTTTAGGCGTGTTCCTTAAATTGATTTTTAGTTACTAAATTTGGGTGTACATTTCATATGACCCAATTTCAACTCTTAACAATGTTAAATAGAACGTGTCGCGAACCGCGGGTGCATTTTATGTGGCATGGTTCAAGGCATGTTTTAAATAACGTTGAATCTTCCTAAAAGCGTTTTAAAATAATTAAGAGCGGTTAATAAGCTAAAAATGCACAATAGGTTAAAAGATGCAATAAATCGGATAATAGGCCAACTTTAATAATTTAAGCGACCGTGCTAGAACCACAAAACCCGGGAATGCCTAACACCTTCTCCCGAGTTAACAGAACTCCTTATCTAGAATTTCTGGTTCGCAGACTTTAAAATAAAAGTTGAATTTCCTCGATTTGGGATTTTAAAATAAACTGGTGACTTGGGACACTATAAATTATTCCAAGTGGCGACTCTGAAATAATTAAATAATCTCATTTCGAATAATGTCACTTTAATTGGAAAAACTCCCTATTCACCTTCGGGGTGGTAAAAAGGAGGTGTGACACTCCGCAAAGCAAGCAACGATAACCAAGGAGATCCAAGTCTTCCCTGAAGGTTTGATTCTCGTTAAGAAATTGAAGGACTTCATCATGGAGGCTATCAAAGATAAATCTGAGTCGTCATACAAATTATCTTTCATATATGCAACAACATATACGCGACGAATTGACAACTTGAAAATGCATATTGGTTATCAACCTTCTAAGTTATAATAGTTTGATGGCATAGAGAATCTGAAACAACATATAGAGCACTTTGTTGATACTTGCAATAATGCTAGAATGTACGGCGATTACTTTGACAAACAGTTTGTTCGGTCTCTGAAAGGTAATGTATTCAATTAATAGACAGATTTTAAATCTGGTTTCATCGATAGTCGGAAGCAGTTGGAACAAGAGCTTCTCAATCGTTTCTATAGTACAAGGCTGAACTTACCGTAACCATTTGAAAGTGCTAGCTATTATAAGCTTGTTCGGTTATTAAGGATAAAAGAAATTCTCTTTCTCGTTATAGAAGGTGAATAGGAAATTATTTTCAGAACTCGAAAGTTAAAAAGATAGTAAAATTTATTTAAATTTTAACCCAACAAATTAAGAATTTGTGATCTTATTACTCCAAGAAATCAAACGACGAGGCAATTAATAAGGATTTAAAGCATTCATCATCAAGCACTAAAACAACACAAGAAGTTAACAAATCAAAAGATACAATAATCAGATTATTCTTCTAATCAAGAATCAAAGTCATCCTAAGATTAATTTCCAGAAGCAATTTATAATATCCAGATAAGTTTCTATTAATGTCCTCTGATGTTGCTCTTCAGAAGCATTCGCCGTAGCTCGACGGCATCAATCTGGTTTTCTTGATTTTCCGGTCTGTAATAACCAGTTACGGAGTCCGGCACCCATGGTGATTTTGGAGCTGATTCGTCCCCTTCTTTCTTCAATATCATCATCATGTTGCTCTGCCCAGCAGCTCCTCCTCTTCCACCCCCTAATGCGGCGCCCCCTGCCGCCGCCACTGCATATCCCTTCCTATAAAATGTAAAATAGGAATTGTAAAAGTTATAAACATAAATTGCCAGGAGAAATGTAGAAAAAGATGCATACTTCATGCTTCTTGTGTAATTGGCATGTTCAAATGTTACGTTCTTTTAAATCGCATGGACCTTTTTTTTTTTTTTAAACTTCAACTAAGGGAAAAAACAGAAAGAGAAGAATAAACTGAAAGCACGATTAGTAATTTGCAAGGTTTGCATGCTTCCGTCAAATTTCTAGTACAAAGCATAAACTGTTGCTCCCCGTCGTAGTCATCTGAGGGTCATTTTAAAGTAATTCACTTTTCGTAAACAAAACAATATTTCAAAAGATACGAAATTACAGATTCTTATTCTGAAATCAAGACACAACAATCTACGTCTTATTATTTGATCAAAAATCAACTTTTGTTAAACGAAAAGAATGGGATGGGAAGTACACCTTTTGTTCCACTTATTTGTTTGACATAATATTTTTTATTAGTCCATTTCAAAAAAGATTATTACATTTCTATATTTTCTTAATGAGAAGTATTTATAATCACACAAATAAGATCATAAGTTTCAAAAATCTTATAGGCACACAAATGTTACACATTTGAAAATTTTCCTTTCTCTATTAAATTGTGTTAAATCAAACTATGTAAAATGGAGTGAAACGGAGGAAATACAATTTTAAGGTGAGATTGAGAAGCATAGTTACCTGGTTACAACGAGAGAGACTCTGTCAGCAACTACAGTTGAAAAGAGCTTACGTTGGAGAAAAAGCGAGCCATTATCCAATTTACTATAATAGGCCAAAGAGTATATATGAATAGAAAAAAAAACTCCTACTAGAGTAGCAGTAAAAAGAAAAGAAAATATATATGAGAGTGGTTTGCTTAGAAGAGTGGCTCTGTTGATACTTTTTTGATGTGAAATTATTGATGGAAGAAGAAATTAAAGGACCATATTTATAAGCAGAGGAATACGAACCCCCCCCCCCCCCCCCCCCAAAAAAAAACACTTAAAATTTCTTTCTTGTAGAAAATTTTTCTCATAGAAAGTTTCTCAACGTCTTATAGTCCAACACAAATCAAATTCCCTTTGGTTCACCAAGTTAATAGAGTATTACTAGTAGTTTGTAATGTCAACAAGAGAAAAGGTTAGTTTAAAACTTAAACACAACAAACTTCAAATGATATAAAGTAATGGATGTTTGAGTTGTTGTAGTTATTCCCTCTATTTCATTGCTACTTTTCTTTCTTTTCTTTCTTTCTTTTCCCAAAAAAAATATTATATTTTATACTCCCTCTGTTTCAATTTATGTGAACTTATTGACTTTTTAGGCCGTGCCAAAAAGAAATGACCACTTTTCTTATTTGGAACTATTTATCTTTATGCAATAATTTATATCCACCCAAAATATATGTGCCCCATTTTACATCACAAGTTCAAAAATCTTTTCTTTTTTGTTAAATTCCGTGTCCAGTCAAATAGGTTTATATAAATTAAAACGGACGGAGTATTTAAAAATAATTTTAAACTTCTCATCTTATTCTTAATAATAAATTTCATAACCGCAAAAATAACATGTCATGTTTAAAATAATAAAATTTAAAAGTCTTCTTTTTATTTTCTAAAATGATGTGTCTAGTCAAACAAAGTATCATAAAAGGGAGTTGCAACTTTACTCATAGTATTAAAATCATCAAATGGAAAATTTGTCGCTGACTTAATTCAATCTCCAAATATGACATGATAGCTTCATAAATTAAACCAAAATCAAATCTTTGCAACCCTTTCTAACATTGATATCAAAAAAATTAAAAATAAACAGAAAACCAAGTTAGTCAAAAAATTCAATTTAACAGTCTCTTTTTTCTGGACAAGAGCTTAGCTAGGCAAGATATTTTTATTTTTAAATTATTTGGCCAATTTCAATGTATCATTCTGTTAGTTGATGTCAGATGCCTTTATTTCTCTGTTGCCAGCTCCCACAGCAAATCCCCTAATACCACAGCAGCAATTGGTGGATTTGCAAATATATGGGCTATCTACTAAAGGGGAAATTTTGTTATTATTATCTGATTTTTCTGGTTCAGAAATTCAGAATTAAGGATAAAAGATAAGGTAAAAATAGAGTCAATTGAATTCTTAATTCTTATACACTTGTTCCAAACTTTTTAGGTAATTTTCTCATTGGACCAACTTTTATCTTCTGGGGATGACATAATTTATCTTCCTCCATTCAAACAATCGAAGCTTAAACCAATAAAAAAATCATTAACAGTTTTCCTGAAATTTTTTACCTCTCAGTCTTAGCAGGTGTTGCATAAAATTTCCAAGAGCTTCGTTTCTGACATTAAATATGAAGTCCTAGCCAATAAAAACGACTAGATGGTGTCATATATAAGGATAATTACATACAATTATGCAAATATAGTTTCTTTTTTCATTTTAGCTAATTAGAGGAATGATTCTAATCAAATTCTTTACTGAACATTCGCATCACATGCAAATATAGTTTACGTGCTAAAAGTTTATATATAATGATTGTAAACTACTCTCAACGTATACTATAGTAAATAAATTCGCATTTTTAAGATTGTGAGTAACTAGGGTTTCTTTTTCTTTTTCTTTTTCCAGAGACTACATCAGTGATAGTTCAATTGCATTACTTCCTTCTTTTTTAATTCATAATAAGAAATTATAGTATGTAACTGATTTATTTAAAGAATTGCGAAGTCTTTTCGTAATTTCTTTCATTTTCTTTTCTCCAACAAGTCAAACGGCATATAAGCTTTTAGTTAAGTACTTTTCAACTAACTTGCTATTTAATTATCCACATTTCAAACTATAATTAATGGAGTAGTACTAATTTTGCAAAAATTAATGACTCTGTGCATGCATGTTGGACTAAGAAGTTTGTTTCTATGAAATGAAATACTAATTCAGTTAGCAAGTTGGGAATGTAACATGTCGAAGCAAGCAAGTAGACCTTATTTTTCCCACATTTCAACACTTGTAAGCTAAAGCTAAAGCCAGCCGCCCTCTGTTTCTCTCTCTCTCTTTTCCTCTAGACTAGACTCGCTCTTCTTCACATCCAAAAACAATTCCAACACAGCCGATATTTTCTTTTCTTTTTTTTTACTACTCGATCTTGCGGTTACGACGTTGTTTTTAATCATATATATATAATGTTTAACCCCAAAATATGTTGTTGGTCTCCGTGAAACGCAGGTGTTTGTAAGGTAAGAAAATAACTCAAAGCACCAAAAGCAAGAGGATGTTGATGTTACACGTCTGAGAGGAGAAAGAGCCGCGTATGTAGAGAGAGAAAGAGATCGTGAACGGAATAGTCTAAAATAAAATATGCCGTAAAGAAAATTGTAGGCGTACAGTCTGTCTAGACGATGCTGAAAAGACTAAAATACCCCTAGACGACGAAGAGCTGCTTATTCTCGCTTCTAAATAGTAGGAACTACTATACTCTTTGGTGTTTGATTTGGATATATAATTAACGGAAAAGGGTCAAATATGTCCTTATACTATTGAAAAATGTCTAATATTACCCTCCATTATGCTATCCGTCCAAATATACCCCTAACGTCATACTATCGGTCCAAATGTATCCCTGACATCATGAAAGTGGTACAAACCTACCCCTCCTCCGTTAACTGTCTCCCTATGAACACATTTTATTGCTACCTCACCATTTCACCCTGTTTGCAGCTACCAAGTTCAATTACTTTAAAGTTGTATCATTATTTTGAAGACTTCACTGCCTCTACTTCCTCTTGTTTTTCAAAATACATGTTGTTTCTCCGACCGATCCTGGAATTGTACGTACATTTCACTTGATCTTACAATTTTGTGTTTTATTTTGAATTTCCTTATGTTGCCGCTGAATTTGTAAGACCTATTTAGGGAAAATTTAGTAGTACTTTTATTTTAACATAAAACGTAAGGAGAGAAAATGGTAGCCTTCCAGAAATGTGGTTGAAGAGAAAGAAACAAAAAAAAAATCAACTCTCGTGTCTAGGTTGTTTTTCTTTCTCACCATGGTCGATTTTGAAACCTTAAACTAGTTTGCCTGTATCTTTGCTTAGTTTTTTATATAAAACAAAATGTATTTTCGTTCGTATAAGCATAAATTTTGAATAGCAAAATCAGAATTTTCTCGGTTCACGTTGCTTCATATTATCTTTAGCTGTTAGCATTTCTTTTGATATAGTGTGTTTGTATATCTATGATCTGTGATTTTCTTCAAATGAAAGGGAAGGAAAGGTTGTGGGGAAGGGATGAAAATGGGAGTATAATAGTGAGGTAGCAATGAAATGTTGTAATAGGGAAGCAGTTATCGGAGGAAGGGTAGGTTTGTACCACTTTTATGATGTCAGGGATATATTTGGACCGATAGTATGACGTTAGGGATATATTTGGACTGGTAGTATAACGGAGGGCAATATTAGACCTTTTTCAATAGTATAGGGACATATTTGACCCTTTTCCGTATAATTAATGGCTCGCTCTTTGTCCAACTCTAAGCTCTATTCTACCTTTGTTACTGACAGACTCTCTCTTGGTGTAACCAGGTATAACACTCCTCTCCCATTCTTTTCCTTTTCCAAAAGTTAAAAGATGGACTCTCTTTTTTTTCTCTTATTTATACTAGTATTATATTTGTTACATTTTGTAGGAAGGGATATGCAGTGGCAGAGGTGGCCGGCGGAAGAGGAGGAGTTGCGCAAAGCAACATGATGATAATGATGAAGAAAGGAGGGGAAGAATCAGCTCCATGGGTGCCTGACCCCGTAACTGGTTATTACAGACCGGAAAATCAAGCTAATCAGATTGACGCCGTTGAGCTACGGCGAATGCTTTTGAACAACAGCACTAGAGGACACTAATTAAATAAATTATAATACAGATCCAGGGAGTTTGCTTTGTTTCGTTGTAATGGGGTTATAACTTTTCTTAACAAAAATAAAAAGAGGAACACAAGATCTGGTCCGGGGGCAGAAGGATATATGAATAAACTTGAGATAGAGATTTTAGGATGACTTTGATTCTTGATTCGGACATGATCTGATCTTGTAACTTGTAACTTTTAATTTTATTATGGATCTTGTTACATATATTAGTGCTTGATGATGATGACTAGTTTAAAATCCTTGTTAATTACCTCCTCATTTCTTGGAATAATAAGTATCATAAATTCTCCACGTCTTTTGTTGGATTGTAGGTTTCGTAATCAAATGTGTTTCTTTTTATAGTACATCTTTTGGAAAGTATCTCTTCATGCAAAGTTTATATTTGGGGCATCCTGGGAAAGAATCCCTTTCATGCAGTGTACACTATACGAAAAGGTTTTGTATATAGACATTGAGAAACAGACGTACATGATAATTTGAAGACTTCTATAACCTTTTTGTGGTAGGTAGGAGAACCACAATGGGAAACAAAAAAGAGGGATGTCATAGGAATAGAAACAAAACAGAAAAGAGAAGTGGAAAAAAGGGATGTATGTGATAGGAATATGTTTTAATGAAATTATTTAATGGAAATATGGTCATCATTTAGAAACAACAAAACAATAATTGGCCGTTCTTAATCAACGAACACGTGAGAGAATTTATAAGTTATTGCATACCAATATGTGATGAATTGTGACATAATATAAAGTTCTATGTATGTATAGAACAGGTTTTGCATTTCTAATTAGCCCTTGCTAATAGCTTGTGAATCTTGTTCAGTCATACCAGTAAGATACATCCAAATCAACAAAACTCTGCAGAAACAAAAATACATAAGGGAATACCACTCCGGGTTAGGGGTAAGGTGTACGTACACTCTACCCTCCCTAGACCCACTTGTGAGATTTTACTGGGTTGTTGTTGTGGTTGGAATACCACTACCTAAAATCTCAGGCACGGAAAAGGGAGAATTCAATATAAGCATCTCATAACCACTCATTTCTATACCTAAATATTGGCAACGTTTTCTCATTTTCTGGATATAATACTACCTGGCTAGAATTGCGTAGATGACCAAAAGTATAAATTTACATGATAAAATACCTAAACAATATTCTGATAGTCAAAACTAAGATGAAAATCTATAACCATATTTACAGTGATTATCTCCCATAATTGAACTCAACCTGGATAATGTAGCGCATCCTTATTTGCTCCGCGTTGTAAACTATGTACTCGTTATACAACAAATGTCCCTGCAAAGAAACATGTAAACAATGCTTACATGACCTGCTATACATACATATATATCACACAAAATGGTAAGGCCCAAGGGACAAGGCAGCTATCATGAAGTAAGATATTGAAGTTCATTTTAACACAGAAGGATTTATCATTCACAATTTCGCATATCACAAACATCATATGCATATAAGATTTTGAACTAAAAGGGATTTCATCAACAAGGCTAGAGCAAACCTTGTGGTCTGGTTGCTCCTTTGGCTTTCCCAAAGGAACGACGACACCATCTTCAAGTAGATGAGCTTTTGAAAAATCTGGAGCAGTAGCACCGACTCCTTTGGTGCTGCAATATCAAGAATCATGATATTCCCGTGAATCATTCTTTTCAAGCTCAAAGCATGGTTGTCTATATCTATAGTTTTTTTTATTTTTATTTTTGTTGTATTTTGAGTTACGATCTTAAGCAATAACATAAATATGAGAAGATTGAAACCTTAGCTTTCCCGAAGGCAACTTATCAGCATTGTAGTTTGATGACAGAAGCTCATTCATTTCACCAAGAGCAACCTGTTAAGGAAGTAACAAGGTCATCAGTGCGCAAATGCTATTATTACTTTTTGGATTGCAGGAGGCTTCTCTCCTATCCAAAGCTTGAGAAAGAAATCATGTGAAACAGCAAGCTAGATATAGAGAGGTTGTGGCAAGTAAAAGGGACTCGTCTAGAGGAATAAGAGACGAGAACAGAAATTGGGCTGGATTGAAGGGCTAACCAACCTCACATAACAGAAGCACACCATCCCTAGCAGTAGAGGATGCATAGCAATAATTTGCACTTTTGGAGAACATATCAGCAAAATAAACACCTTTACCAAACATATACCCTGTCGAAGGTGCCTCTGGAGGAGCAATTCGTAAACCTACGGTATCACGCAGGAACCATCTTTAGTGAATCTACTGAAGATTTAAATCACGCTTGAAAATACTTAAGCAAGAGAATTAGCAAACAACCCTGTGAAAGAATGCCAGCCCAGTTTGTCAGCCGAGAACCATGCCATAAAAGCATCCTATTACTTGTATTCGAGAACTGCATCCAAAAGTTCATATGTTTACATCAGGCTTAGGTAGTAGTAGTTATAAGTTATAAATAGAAACAGCTGTTGTAAGGCATTTTATGGGAGTTTTGCAATCACCTTCTGGAATCTTTCAGTTTCATCACCTCTTGATGCCCTAAATATTTGAACAATATCGACAGTATAACCAGAATGTGTTTTTGCATGAGTATTCTTCATGTAATTCTCAATCTGACAAAAAATAACATAACTCAGCTTTATAAACTCCAGACATGAGTAATAATCAGAGACGAAAAGACATGAAGTGGTGATCACTCCATGGACAAGATGAACAAATAATATTCACAATTTTCATACTTGTCATGCTGATCAACACACCGAATGAAGGACGAATACAATATTCAAAAGATAAAAGACCATGAAGTAATAGATCCAGCAAAAACTTGTTCATACCATGACATATTCCTGGGTACCAACTTCAACTGGAATAAGTTTGCAACGAAGTTGTTCATATTGATAATACAAAGGATCCTCCTACAAGAAGATGACAAGTTAAGGCATATAGATGCAAATTCATAATCATATCTTAATCCTCAAAACAGTTATTGTGTGCAAAGCAAATTAAATTGTGTTAAAAGCCAGATCTCTTGGAAAATAGCTTCAACTAAACTGTTTCTTTTTTATTTTAAAGATAAATCAAAAATCATTTCACTGAGATGCACCAAGATGGAGACAAAATTTATGAACTTCTATTTTTGAGCTTCCAAAATATTTATCTATACATAAACGAATGTTCTTTTAGCACCAAAGTTAAAGTGAAAGAAAAGAATACTTTCAACGGGACTCAGCAACGTAGTACCTGTATCTCTGTGTTATCTTGCAATAACTTAGTTGCGACTTCAATTTCAGCAAGAGCTTCGACCTTTTAGTTTCAAGAGTTACGCCACAGCAAAATCAGGTGAAAATGAGTAACAGAATAAACAAGCAGCATGAGAATAAACGTTAAAAGCCATTGAACTAAAATGTCATTGTAGAGATAATTTGTGATTGAAACCAGCTAATTTCAATTTTCTAACATATGCTTTGTTAGCTCATCTGCATAAGCCACCTATATCTCCTTCGTTAAAGGCATATAACTATCAACTTTGAACCAAACTCATTGGTAGAGAACATCAACTAACAATAAATAAGAAAGCCATGCTTCTACATCGAAATGACGGTTGATACTTCTGATGAGACATCATAGGATCAGTTCAATTAACTTGGTAAAAGTGCAGACACTTCCATTCCTTTAACAGAAATGCACCCATGATAGAGTAATACATACATAGTGAATAGAGAATAATGATCGGGAGGAAAGAGAAAAGGAGAGAATTTAGCACAGAGAAAAAGGAAGTCACCATTTCAATTTTGCGTTTTAACTTCTGAGGGGTGTCGATGATAAACTCACCTGACAGCAAGTCAACAAGTATATCAGTACGTTAAGCAAAATCCTTCTAACAAAGCTACCACAATCCACCTCAGAGTCACTGAGAAAAAGGACGTGGGGAAAAGAAAAACTGGAAGTTCAAGCAAGCAGATGAAGCAGGATAAGGAGGCAACACGAGGTTTCCTGGAAAAGGAATAGGAACTAAGATGACTTACGCATCTTCTTGAAGCCAAAATCATGAGGAATGACTGTATAGAATTCACTGCAACATAAGAGCGAAGAAACATCAAACCATATATTCATGTCTTAAGCCTGCTCCTGAAGTCCCAGAGACAACATGATTAGAGATAAGCTGATATGCATTGATCAGTGACCATAATCAGACAACTCGCAGTAGGGATGAAGCAAGTTTACCTGGTCAAATCTTCAAGCAGTTTTCTGTTGGACTGGCCAATTACATCAGAAATCCTTTTCAAGACATCATAGCCCTAAACAAAGACCAATTTTCAGTTGAATAGTTGAGAGTATTTCTCTCATTTAGTAATCCCTTTACTTATTCGTTTATGTCTTGGTCAATGTAATAAAGCACGACAGCTGGAACTATAATAGTAAAGAGAATTTAAAAGTTTCCGGCTACATGTATCCACTTCCTGCCTAACAGTTTTCTCCCTACAACCTTCAATACTTTTAATTATTTACATAGAAGCAATATAAATCTTTTGAAGGAAAAGCCAACCAGTTGAAGCCAAATGAGAGTAGACTTTCAAAACCCGCTACCACCACCTTCCTTTATTCCGGCACAATTTGAACCCAGAGACAGTACTAAATTTAGATAAATTAGATGACACACTGATGTCATGAACTCTAGGGGACCTCTTAATTGGAAAAAATAGATTCCACCTTCGACCCAGCAGATTTCATTTTCGAATCCAATTTAACTATCCTGATCTTTTTCCTTTTCTTAATCCTTCTCTTTTTCTTTTGGGGGGACTAATTCTGATAATCTCAGAAGTGCCACAAGAGTGCGGCCCAGATTCGCCCTAATGCTACGATGTACCTCCTTCAGTAAGGCCTGGAAGCATTTTGGTGCTAGCAAATGTCATTCTTTTCAGGGGAAGGGAAGAAGAACCAAAAATTTGCGAGCTTTAATAGAGTCTTCTTGACTTTACAAAAAGTGAAGAACCAATTCTAGAAACCTAACTTTTTTCATGGAAAGACAGAGCAAAATATCCTTCCCAAGTTATGAAGCTAGTTGACAAATACTGATTGCTTAGAAATAGATGAAGTTTGACTGATTTATCAGATTCAAAATAAAGGAAATTGCTTTAATGGGTAAAAATAGGTGGGAGGAAAATTCATCTCACAAAAAATAATATTAGATGTTATAGAATTAACTTATAACACTTAGAATGTTCGAATGTTAGAAAGACGGAATAGAACATCAGGGGAAATGGCCAAGTCAAATCAAGTAAACTGGAACCAAGGGAGTATCAAATTCATGATAACAAATTTAGGTGTAACGGAATCTTTACATGATTTGACTTGTGCTTCATCGACTATTTTTCATTCAGGACCATACAGATCTAAATAAATGACGACACAAATAAGTGGTTCAGAAATGAAACACCCATGCATAAATAATGTGCCAGATACTTGCCTTCAAAATAGTTGTTTTGCTTAATTTACCAAGTGGCAACTTGTTAGCATTGTACCCTGTCCAACAACAAAAAAAAAATAGATAGCAGTTACGATAAAAGTGGTGAATGAGACCTCATTGTGGAGTGTCAAAATTACATAGCGATCTAAGATAAGAATCATAATGGAGTGACAAGAGTGCAAAACCTATTTCCATCATTTGCTGCCTCATCATATTGACATTGCAAATAAGAGATATGAACTTTGCAATCCGGGCCTCTAGCTTAGTCTCACGAGGTTGACTTTTTGGTATTGAGTTGGACAGTTCTTGGACCTGTTTGAAAGGTTCATCAAGCCCTCAGATCCACTAGTACACATTACTGTATAGCTGTTGCAAGTCAACTTGATAAACAAAAATGTTACTTCAAATCTAACTGCTTATTCATATGACAAAAAGTACAAGTTACAGTGTGAATACTGTTTTTTCACAATTGAACTCAGATGCAACAGCAGAAAGAGAGCAAAAGGTTCTAAGTTGATGGAGAAAATAATGCATTTAACACATCTACATAATTGTGATATGTAACAACACATTCTACGTTAATGCAAAAATAACAAGTTTTAACGCATGAACGTAGTTGTCCCAGTAGTACAAGCAACTTAAAACAACTCACAGATGACTCTTTCCCAGTTTCATCATAGTCCATTTCCAACCAAGTATATTGCTTTGGTTGACAAACAAAATCTTTCCGGTTAGACCAATAGTTCTTGGTCTTGTCATAGAACTTGCTCTCAAACTCAGAGGTGGCAGCATCTGCGGAGGTATAGGGACCATTGATTTTTGTTCCACCCTTTGCACCAACTCTGCCCCATCTAGTATACACTAGGAAGTTCCCACCATTATCATTCTCTGCAATCAGATGAATAAAATCAGGCAAGCAAATATGGAGAAGGCTAATGAAATAATTAGATTTGAGAAAACTTTCAAACATGCAAAGACTCAAGATCATGCTCCTATTATTCTATGGGAGCTATGGAGATCTAGATGCAGCTCCAAGTGTGATCAAGAAAACCCTTCCATTATAAGGTCCAAGTCTATGGTCAGCTTCAATATTTCCCAGCTAATCAAGCTGCAGTTCAAGAAAGTTAGATTTGGTGATAATTGGGAAGACATCTGCAAGATGACTGAGCAGTCTACAGTTGAAGTTCAAACTACTATAGCCAAATGGATCGAACCTCGTATTCTTTTTGTGAAGCTAAACAGTGACGGTTCATGCATTGGTGGTCACTGAAGTGGAGGAGTTATAAGAGACGGTCTAGGCAGATTCATCATGGCTTTTTCTAATCCGCTGGGGCAAGGTACCAGTGATTGGGCTGAAGCTTGGGCTCTCATGTTTGGACTAACTGGTGCATTGAACAATGATATAATCTTATCATTGCAGAAACTGATTCCTTATTGCTTCAGAACTGTATTAATGGTATCTGGGCAACACCATGGAGACTGAAAGACACTGTTTAGGAGATAAAGAAGATGTTGAGCATTCCTGGAGTCTTCACTAATCATTGTTTCAGGGAGGCAAATAAAGTTGCTGATAAAATGGCTTCCCTGGGACACAACAGGAACCAATTGCACATATACACTTTACCAAGTCAACTTAAGGGACTTCTAAATACCGATAAACAGCAAATCCCTTCTTTCCGGATCAAGAAGAGAAAGCCAGCTATGATCGTTTATGAGCCCCTTGAAGTATTTACCTGGTGCTAATTTTTTGGAGGAATACCTTATCTTGTGTAGTTAGTATTCTTCATACCTTTAGCATTTAATTCATCTATCTAAGATGTATGATAGTTTGCCATCTTCTCAGGCATCTAGGGAGGCTTTATATGTCGTACAGCTCCCTCAAATCTCTTGTAAACTTTTTTTGAAAGATGAACGAAAATGCTCAGTTAGTATGCAAAAAAAAATGTAAAGATCAGGATTTTTTTCTAGAACATGATGAACCAAAATACAATATTCCATAGCTGTTCTCATGTTCTTCCCAGCCATCAGAAGTCGTCAGATGATACAACCACCAATTAACAGGAAGAATTTGTAGTGTATATGCTCCCATAGCATGGAAAACCATTTTAAAAGGAAAACAAAGAACCTTTTACACTTTACTAGGCAGTTCATTACCAACAAATTAAGACGTATGTGAGGCTGAGGCAACAAATAGAACTTAACCTAGAACTTGAATGATATAGAACTTGTTATTGTTGTTGCCAACATTTGTTTGGTTCAATGTGGCATCATAAATCTCATTGCCCTGCATATCAACAAGAATTCGCTGAATCAAAACCTTCTTTGTTAGAAGAATAAGAAAAAGAGAAAACACGAGCAATGCAAATACTTCTTTGCAACCAGAAGCAAAAACTTTCTGAAAAAGACTTACTTGTTGCAGGACATGGTAACGTGCCTTGATGTCATTTGGCAGGTACTGATCCAAAACAGCTGCACCCTTCTTTGTTGCCGTGACCAATTTCTCTTTCTCACCTTCATCCCCATCTGCCAATTTTTTTAACAGTAAACAAGACAAAATCATATATCACTAAAAGAAAAGGATGAAAAGAACAACCAAAAAGGTAGTGTAAATAGTCAAGTTAGCTTCAGGTTAAACATGTAGCACTAAGTTTAACACAAACCACACAACTACGTTGTCATTCAGTACTATAGTGCATATTACCACTCTGTGGCATTAACTAATGTGTATATGCCAGTAATTACAATGATAATCCACTGTCTAAAGTGGTCAATTCTACTTAGTATACAGCTACTCCCTAAGTATCTACATTTAGTCCCTTTTGATTTAGTGATTCTTGAATCGATCATAGACTAATCCACCCTGAAAATAAAAATTTCGACGATCACAAAGCTATATGAAAAGTAATATGAATTGCTACATTTCATCTCAAATTGACAACTTACTAATAAACTTGAAAGTTATTGGTCAAAGCCACTTTCTTTCACGAACTGAAAAGGCTTAAATTACGGGCTGAAGTAGAAGTAAAAATGTGAAAGGTGAAAATATATTAAAACAAGACTATGTTAAGTCTCTACTCAGCAATGCACTCAAGCACCATCTGTGGCAGTTAGGACACACATAATCCCGCAAACAACTGCCTAAACCAACATAAATTACTCCCTTGGCCTGACCAATTTTCAGTATAATATTTCACTTAAGATCTTCAAATTTGGACAGAACTGCTACCAAAGAAACTAAGCTTTGGTTCCAAAACAAAGGTAGTTATGTTAGTGAATTAACTGATGGTTAAATTTCATAAGTTAAACTCTGATTAATTTGGTACTCATAAAGTAGTAGAAGAGATTTGCCAAACAGCAACACTATTGTAAGAGTTTAAGTTTTAAATGGGAAGTGAGGTTAAATTACGCTAAGAATGTGTTTGGCACAGAGGAAAACACTTTCCAATTGTCTCCTCCGCACCCTCAACCCCCCCCCCCCAACCCTCTCCACCCTCCCCTCCCCACCCTCACAAAAAATACCCCTCAACCCACACTCCTACCCCCTACTCACCATCCTACCCTACCCCATCCCTCAACAACTAAACCCTACACTCTTGACCCCAGAAGCAGAGCTAGGATTTCAATCTTATGGGTTCAGGATCCTAATCTGTTTAAGTTACTGGGTTCTAAATTAATATTTGTACATAATGAATTTTTAAAAGGTAAATACAAAGTTTGAATTAAAGCTACTGGGTTCGGCCGAACGCGTAGCCAGCACTGTGACTCCGCCCCTGCTTGACCCCCACCACCCCTACCTCAACTCCTATCTCATAGTATTTTGCTTAGATTATATATACATATACATATCCTTTTGGAACAATATTTTTTGTTTACTTACCAAACGGCCAAAAATAAATAAGAAAATCACTTATTTTCTAGGATAACTTGTCCCGTCAAAAACATTTTCCTTAGTACCAAACACACCCTAAGAAAATTCATGGCGAAATGGCTTCCTGGTCACTTAAACTTGTCGGGTTTTTTAAAGCTGATACATAAACTTATAACTTTCCCATTTGAACACTCGAACTCGTTTTTTCCATAACTAATGAACACATTTGACCATTGACCATGCCCATGTGGCGTCAGTTGGTCCTAATCAGCAGCCCGAGTGAGTAACACGACGCACAGGAGCGTGAAAACCCCCTTCCCAACGCCCAACAGTACAAAATACCCCCTTCCTCCATTTTTAAAAATCTGAAGCTTCATTTTCAATTTTTTTTTTTCATTTTTCAGACCGTGAAAATGGTGGAAAGTTGTATATTTTGTCATTGTAGAGTTGAAGCTAAGTTTTGAACTTCCCCATAACTTACCCTTCCAAGTTCGTTGATTGAAATCCTTCAAAAGCTTTCCGTACTCCTTCTGGATGTTCAAGCTGATGGTAACAGCCCTATGGAGGAACTCGGATGTTCGGATTCTCTCTGAAATTCCAAGCTAGAAAGACGACACACAACGGCATGCCGGCAGTGATCTTCAAAACAAGAGATTACTATGTCATCATGGCGGCTCAATGTAAGAGGACAATTGTTGGTCGATTTCTGAAGACCCGACCCCGAATTATAGGTCAAGATTCTCTAAAAAATTCCCTTTGAAGGGATCTGCAAAAATTGGAGTTTATGATAAATTAAATGTGTTTCTCAGCTTCACTAATGATGAAGATTACAATTTTGTTCTATATAAGCGGGTGATTGAAATTGAAGGTCTGCAAATGTGGTTGCAGAAGTGGAATCCATATTTTAAGCCTGAAGAAGACCTACCTACCAATAGATCCTGTCTGAGTCCTGCTGCCCGGATTACCATTTCATATGCATAACTGGTATTATGTCAAACATATTCTTGAAGAAGTAGGGACTCCATTGGAGCTTGATGTGGCGACCAAAACTATGAACATACCTAGTATGGCGAAGGTAAGCGTGGAAATTGATTTACTCAAACCTTTAATCGCCAATGTTTGGGTTAGAGATGAAGATGATGATTTGCCTCTTAAAGATTCGTTCAACGCATTGAATATTAAAACATACCCAAATTCTGCAAACATTGTAAGAAATTACGGCACTATCTTGTTAACTGTTGAATCCTAGAAATAAAAAAGCTGGAAGAAAAGAAGGAAGAGGAACGAAAGAGTAACATGGAAAAGGATCAAGCTGAGCCACCTGTGAAACAAAATAATGAAAAGCAGATAGCCATTGTTGATGAAGAAGAACGCTAAAGCAGTCAAAGAGAAGGAGTTGATGCTTGACTTTTCGCGCCCTTACGTGTAAGACATCCATTGGTCATTTGCTGACTGGATGGACACGTATGTGTATGTGTAATACACGCGTACATGGTCAATGGTCAGATGTGTTTATTAGTTATGGAAAAAATGAGTCCGAGTGTTCAAATGGGAAAGTTATAAGTTTATGTATCGGCTTTAAAAAACCCGACAAGTTTAAGTGGCTAGGAAGTCATTTCGCCAAAATTCATTACTCAATGTATATAACTTAAATTCCTATTGCAATACCTCCAACATTATCTTTTGACATGTCATTCTGTGAATCAGAAGCAGCACAAAGCCTCTCAACAAGTTCTTTCTTTGACCCAGTAGTGGAAATCCCACGAGAAGTGGCTAACTCCCTTAACTCCTTAACACTCATCTTCTTATACTCCTCCTCCACAGTCAGAGTCTTCATCTTCTTCCCATTTGAGTCACAATCATCATCCCTCGATCTTTTTCTATCAGCGGTTAATTGTTTCTTGTTTTCCTCCTGCTCAATAGCCTCCTCTAACCTACTTACCTGCAATTTGGGTAAAACAACACCATTATGAAAAATACATTTAAAGAAAAGAATTAGTGAGGGTTATTAAGTGCAAACCAAGATGGGTTTGTTTCCAGTGGTGTCAAGACCGCGACTCGAAAGTTGCTTACGGAGTTCATCCACTTTAATCTTGGTGATGGTGGCCATTGTTTGAATGTTTTCAAGTTGTTGAAATTTTAAGTGCTTAAGGAATTGGAGAGGATTGAGAACTACTTAGTGAATGGGAAAAAGCTTGCAAAGGAAGAGTGTTTGTATATTTGTGCAGCGCACGCTTTTGCGCGGGGCTCCTTTTCGCGTTCGGAAATTGGAATCAGTCTTACGCTTTCGTATAAATGGACAGGTTTCTTTTATTATAATTATTAATAATTATAATAATAATTAGGGGTAGAGAAAAATGGGGAGGGAATTACAGGGAACCACCAACAAAATGAACAGGTCCATCTACTCTTGTTTTCTTTTCTTTTTTCTTTTTTTTTTCAAATTGGCAAGGAAGATAAATTGAAAATTGAGGAGAGGGAGAGAAATAAAAGCTAAAAATAGCATGGACTAGTCAGTTTTCGGATTGGTCATTCAAAAATAGACACCATTAGTCATTGAAAAATAACCATTATTTTGCTGCAATACGGAAAGTTCCAGCATAATATACTGGAGATCGGTGCACCTGTGTATGAAATTCTAGCATATTATGCTGGAATCCAGTGTATTAGTATAATATACTGGAGTATTTTTTCGGATTTTGAACAGTGTTTTCTTTTAAATTTATCTTTACATAAAAAGTGGCTAAATTTCGATTACTTTTGAAACTGTGACTATTTTTTAATGAACACTTGTAAATCCGGCTATTTTTGAATTTCTCCCAAATAAAAGGGAAGCCTTCCCTGACCAGAATTTGGGTTAGTTAAATCAGCTAATTTTGAAAAGAAAGAAAAAATGGAGAAGTAGAGGGACTGAAGACCTAACGCAAAACTGGAAAAGGATTCTTTTTTTACCCTTATTTGTGCAAAGCATAATTAGAGAAAAGAAAAGTTTAAAAATTATTTCTCTTGATTGGTTAATCTATTTTAGGGAAAGTGAGATTTACTAGAATTTGAGAAAGAACAAGGGCAAGTTACACATTTGGCTAATCCACCTAGAATAATAATATTCGCTAGTCAATATATAAAAAATATATATTAATTATGTATAAAATATACATATTTTACTGGATATTATTTTTTAGAGCGGCTATATTGTATAGTTTTCTCAAAGATAAAGAAAGAACAAGGTATAGAAAGAGTTGCATTTTGCTTAGTTATGATAAAGTAAGATCCAGCAATACTAATGGGGGATTGATTAGATCCTTTCATGAGAGGATTTGGATTCGAGCCTAAGAACTTTTTAGTATAAGGTGCTTCATTCTCTTAGTAGGCTTGTCCAATGCAAACCCAAATTAATCGGGACGGTAAATTCCAAATATGAATAGCTAGACCAAAAAAATAAAGAAATAAGAAGACCTTTTATGAGCTCCATCAAAATGAAAATCGATGTACTTTTGAAATTGCACCTATTGGTGCACCGATCAATTCGCGCCCACCACCAAAAGGAGCGCCCGAACTGTCTATTTCAGCAAGTTTTTTTCTGAAATATATAAAAGAATAGTAGTAATTTCTGACATTCTTAGACATTCGAATGGCAAACTTGATGCATGAAAGAATAAATATACAGATAAATTGAAAGCATTGGTCTATGGGTTAACTACTTTACTTTATAACCACAAATCACAATAATGCACTAAAAATCTAAAATCATACGTGAATGCACGTATTTTTGTAAAACATTTTGGACGTAAAAATGTCGATTATGAGAATAGATCTTTACTCGGGAAAAACATTTTAATTTTGTGTAGATGCATTATCATACATAATTACGAAGATTATAATACACTAACTCATTAGCTTTAGTATCTGAGTTAGTGTATTTATGTATTTTAGTATTCCTTAACTTCTGTGATTACTTGTCGTTGCTTTTGTTCCGGCCTTTTGATTGCAGTACTCGGTTTTAATTTTGTATTTTTGTTTCGGTTTCTAATTGGTATACTTGTTGTTGCTCTTTCTTTTATCTTTCCTAAGCCGGGGGTCTTCCAGAAACAACCTCCCTGCCTTCATGAAGGTAGGGGTAAGGTCTGCATACATACTACCCTCTCTAGGCCTCACTTGTGGAATTACACTAAGTATGTTGTTGTTATAATACACTAAACACACAAAATCATCTCAAAAATACTACACATTGACTTTTGAGGGTTCAATAATAAACTTGTTTGACACAAAAGATATAAGGATCTATTTGGACAAATCAATCAAAGAAAATAAAGGGGTAAATCTTAGCTAAGTCTAATAATTTCTAGAATGAAAGATAGTTAAAGAAAAGTATCGATGATCAGAATTCTTCAATTGTTTGTATGAGTAAGTTTATAGTCAATCTATCAAATTCGGAGAGGCTTTACAAGACTGTTGTTTGCTATATATATAGAGAATGAAAAACCCTTCAAAGCTATAAAAGACAAATCATAAGGAATATTCCAAGTATCCACTAATGGATCCGTATTATTACAAGGGTCGTACAATCCCATGTTTGTCTAGAGGTCGTCCTCCACGGGACGTCAGGTTACGAGGACCTCGACGTTCGTCGAACTCATCGACGATCGTAGTCGTTCAAATTTGGACCCATAGAGTTAGTCCCTCCGCTTGTCGAGGTTGCAACTTGGTGCGTCCTCGATAAGCGGACACCCTGCATTCCTACAGAGAAATTTGATCCTTCGAAACGTTACGACATTGGCCAATGGGGGGCGGTCGGCGTGCCTGGCAAGACACCGGGTTATACATTTTACCGGGGAAATGATGCCATCTTCACATGCGTCATCATTGCGCGTGTTTTCGAGGCAGGAGTTGATGGCTTGTTGCTTCGATTCTGGTGCCACTACCTTCCGCTTCGATTCTGGCGCCACCCAATCCTATAAATAGGAATAGGGTTTGTTTTTTCAAAAGTTCTTGGCCATTTCACTTCTAAATACCCTCTTTATCTCTCTGAGCTAACACTGATAATCTTCTGCTTCTTCTTCTCATATTCCTCGTTCACAACTTCATCTTCCTCCTTTGTTTCTACGGTATCAACACCTCCTTTCTCTTTTAACGAAAACAAGCCAAGGCAACACCGATCTCACGAAGGGATTCCTAAAGTCGTTCCACCGTCCATGGTGCCCCCTTCGGGCGGTAAAGATACGGTGGTAGAAGAGGGTGACAGCCTTCCTACGGTGGAGGAGTTACTGCCGAGACACCCCTTGTCTCGAAGTGACTTCCTCAAAGATCCCCATCCTACTCCAGACCCCTTACTCTCTGAGACAGAGCAAGTTCACATTGACTCTCTTCATGTAAAGTATGGCATTCCCGCTCATGTAGATATGGTTCCAGCGGGGAGAGACTTTGTAGAGGTCCACAGACCTGGGTACTGCGCTTTCTATGAGTACCCTTTCATGATTGGCTATACTTTTCCTCTCTTCCCCTTAGCGGAAGAGTTCTGTAGGTTTTACCAAGTTTGTCCGGCACAACTTTCGCCGTATACGCTTAAGATACTCCTGTTGTTGACCAAGTATGCGGAGTTGGCGAAGTGTGATATTTCTATCCACCACCTTTTGCACCTGTTCACGCCTGGCTTCCACAGGGGTACCATGGTGCATTTGAGGCTCTGTGGCACGAAAGGGCTGGTGGTCGGGACAGACGATCGGGCAAGTCACAAGTTTTGGCACAAGTACTTCTTTGTCAAAACTGAACATATCGTTTCTAACTCTGCCAGGTTCCCGGAGTGATGGAATGAGACTCGTAAGTGTCGCCACACGTTTTATTCTTCCTTTGTCTGTATTTATTATAAAGTTTGTTTGCTTCCTGTTTGCAGCTATGGGACGTCCACCTCGCCCTATTGCGGGTATCAGGGATTGGGTAGCCCGTCTGTTTCCCCATGCATCGAAAACTCGAGATTGGCCCGCCTTTGTAAAGTGTTGTGGCCCTAAAGTTCCATCTGGTAAATGTTTTCCCTACCACTTTGTTGGCTATATGACGTTGTTTATTAATACGACCCTTCGTGATGATAGGTCAAGGAGTTTCCAAGCGTAGGGCGCCAGTCCCTGCGTTCCGACAGGTCGTTGCTGCCGCGGACATGCAGCTTATTTTGTGTGAGTCTGTTCGAGAGGTTCGTCCTTAACCTATTCAATTATAAGGTCCATGTCGAGTCGTCGTCGCGAGGGGGGAGGCTTCTTCAGTACCGGCCGCACACCCCTTGGACGAATCCTCTAATGGGGACGAGTCATTATCGATAAAAAGGAGGAGGATAGAGCTTGGGAAGGGCGTAGCCGTGGATGCTGATAGAAGTAGGGCGTCGCAAACGGCGCCCGTACCCACTTTTATGGCTGACACCATTTTATTGGGGAGATCTCCCCAAGTGGAAGGAGTTTACCCAGGAGTCGGCTCCGTACTCTCTGCTGAGGGCAGCGCATTGTCCAACGTTGGAGGTCGTCGTGTCGAGGGTGACGGCTCAGGTTCAGATGTCGACCCAGAGGATGTCAGCGAGTTTGTAGGTCGCCATACTCACGTGGAGGTCAGAACGGAAGGGTTTGATCGTCACATAGTCGTCCTGGGGGACTATAACTTGCTACTGAACTGCGAGCAAATGGCATCTATTTTAGCTCCTCTATGCGTTGGCCCTGAAAACGAGGTACTTAGGGTGATGAGCAATGTGAAGTTGTCTCAGAATGTCGCTGGTATGGCCTTGCGAGTGGGTGCCTTTCCTTTCCTTTTCGTCGTTGGGTTTGTATGGCGATCGTCGACCTGTATTTTGTTTCTAACTTCTCCTTTTTCTTTGTGCCATACCCTCATCATGGAGACCAAGCGAGAGTGTCGGGAGAGAAAAGGACAACCATTTATGAGAAGATGTAGTCCAAGTACCAACAGTGTCGTGCTAAGCATCGCGCGATGGCCGACATTTATAATCAGGACCTTGAGTTTCAGTTGTTTCGCGAGGGGCTCAAACAGAGGGAGGACCAACTGGAGCGTAAGATCGAAGAGCTGAGGGAGCAGGATGAGGAGCTCATGAAGGTTGTCGCCCATAACAATGAACTCGAGGCTTCCCTTAAGGTGAAAGAGGATAAGCTTGAATTAAGCAGGGGGTGATGGCTGAGAATGCCGACTTGCAGGCAAAGGTGGACAATTTGACCGCTGAATTGAGTGCGAGGGCGGTAGAGGTAGAGGGGCTTAAGGGCGAGCTGAGCGTCGGTACTAATAAGTTGGCAGCAACTATTTCTGGAACTGCATCTTTGGAGAATGCCCTCCGTGTTTGTAGGTCGGAGCTGACTGAAAAGAAGGAGGCCTGTAATCGTAATGTCGCGGGGCTTGAAGGGCATGTCAAAGAACTGGAGGCGGAGCTATATGCGTTGAATGGACAAGTGGCCTCGCTGAGGGCGGAGGATGCAAGTCAACGCTCTCAGCCTTCTACGTCTCGTGCCTCAGTCGATATAGTTGTGCCTTGTAGTTTATATGAGTTATGGGTCCATGCCGAGGCTCGGCTTGACGTGTACAAAGCTTTTCACGCCGAGAGGGGGCAATTGAAGTGAAACTTCAGGCCATGCATACCCAAGCTTGAGCAACTCGTGAGGCATGCAGGTAAGACCCTCTTACACTTGATGGGGATGACATCAATTCTGATAATGCGAACCGTCTTGCTTCGGACTCGTGGTACGAAGATGCTTACCCCACCGGGGATGATGTGTAGTCTTTTGTTTGTGCTTGCTTTTATTTTGGTGCTTTTATAGGGGGCATGCTTGAGCCCATTTGTAAAGACAAGTGTAAATAACATTTTGATGCAATGTAAAATTTATTTTGTCGATTTGTTCTTCTTTGCAATGTTTATGGTATCAGGGATACCTGTCGAGCTGTTAAGTCGATTTAGCTTTTGGGCGAAGTCGATTCCTTTTTTTGTCGATGGCCTTGGCCATTGGGATGTTACTTCAAACTGTCATCGAAATAGGATCCCGTTGTAGTTCGAACAAGGTCGAACTCATGTTTTAGTCGATAGCCTTGGCCATTGGGATATTGCTTCGAACTGTCGTCGAAGTAGGATCCCATCGTAGTTCGAACGAGGTCGAACTCATGTTTTCATCGATGGTCTTGTACATTGGGATGTCGCTTCGAACTGTCGTCGAAGTAGGATCCCGTCGTAGTTGGAACGAGGTTAAAGTCATGTTTTCGTCGATGGCCTTGGCCATTGGGATGTTGCTTCGAACTGTCGTCGAAGTAGGATCTTGTCGTAGTTCGAACGAGGTTGAAGTCATGTTTTCGTCGATGGCCTTGGCCATTGGGAAGTTTCTTCGAACTATCATCGAAGTAAGATCCTGTTGTAGTTCGAACGAGGTCGAACTCATGCTTTCGTCAATGGCCTTGGCCATTGGGATATTACTTGGAACTGTCATCGAAGTAGGATCCCGTCGTAGTTCGAACGAGATCGAACTCATGTTTTCATCGATGGCCTTGGCCATTGGAATGTTGCTTCGAACTGTTGTCAAAGTAGGTTACCGTTGTAGTTCGAATGAGGTCGAACTCATGTTTTAGTCGATGGCCTTGGCCATTGGGATGTTGCTTCGAACTGTTATCGAAGTAGGATCACGTCGTAGTTCGAACGAGGTCGAACTCATGTTTTAATCGATGGCCTTGGCCATTGGGATGTTGCTTCGAACTGTCATTGAAGTAGGTTCCTGTCGTAGTTCGACCGAGGTCGAACTCATGTTTTAGTCGATGGTCTTGGCCATTGGGATGTTACTTCGAACTATCGTCGAAGTAGGATCCCGTCGTAGTTCGAACGAGGTCGAACTCATGTTTTCATCGATGGCCTTGGCCATTGGGATGTTGCTTCGAACTGTCGTCGAAGTAGGTTCCCGTCATAGTTCGAACGAGGTTGAACTCATGTTTTCGTTGATGGCCTTGGCCATTGGGATGTTACTTCTAACTGTCATCGAAGTGGGTTCCCGTCGTAGTTCGAACAAGGTCGAATTCATGTTTTCATCGATGGCCTTGGCCATTTCATGTTGGAGGTATGATCATATTCCCGTAGGAGGGCACATGTCGACTTTATCCATGCAATGGAAATTCGATTATATTTTCTTGTAGGGAGACACATGTCGACTTTATTCATGCAATGAGATTTGATTATATTCTTGTAAGAATTCCATGTCGACTCTGTGCATACAATGGAGATTTGATTACATTCTTGTAAGAATCACATGTCGACTCTGTACATACAATGGAGATCTGATAATCTATATCCAGTCTCTTCATTACTCCGTTCCGGAGATCATGTCGACGGACGGGGTAATGAATATTACTTCGAACCTCGAGACGTCCCCCTTGTCGCCTCATTAAAAACCTCATCGGGAAAACCCGATTGGGACAAAACCTGGATAAGGGAAAAAGAGTACGACGTAGGTGGCGCCTCCTCTCAAAAGTGGAAGTATTTGAGGTGGGTGACATTCTAGTTATTTTGGAGTAGTTTTCCCTCCATTGTCTCTAACTGGAATGCTCATTTGGTTGCTGCGACCGTGATTTTGTATGGTCTGTCCCAGTTTGCTCCTAGTTTTCCCTCATTGGGGTCTTTTACGGCTTGTGTTATATCCTTGAGGACGTAGTCCCGACTTTGAGTTGTCGCACTTTGGATTTCTTGTTGTAGTACCTTTCTACTTGTTGCTTTTGGGCTACCATTCTTACGCGGTTCATGTCTCTCCGTTCTTTGACTTACTTTCGTCGTTGCTCGGTCCGCTCTCGTTGGAGTATCTTAAACTAGGCTCTCCAACCTCGGCGGGTATAACTAGGTCAGTCCCGTAGACCAGTGAATATGGCGTCTCACCTGTGCTAGTTTTTGGCATAGTGCGGTATGCCCATAATACTTCTGGTAGTAGTTCAGGTCATAACCTTTTGGCGTCCTCAAGATTCTTTTTCGATATATTCAGTATTACTTTATTGGAGGATTAGACTTGACCATTGCCGGCGGGGTGATATGGCGTGGAGAGTATTCATTTGATGTGCCATTTTTCGAAAAACTCGGTCGTTTTCTTTCCGGCGAACTAAGGTTCGTTGTCGTAGCTGATTTCTTTGGGGATGCCAAAACGGCATATTATGTTTTTCCATATGAACGTGATTACCTCTTGCTCACGTATCTGAGTGTATGCACCTACTTCCACCCATTTAGAAAAGTAATTAGTTAAAACCAAAAGGAAACGTACCTTACCTCGTCCTGCTGGGAGGGGACCGACTATGTCCACCCCCCACTTTATGAATGGCCATGGTGAAGTGACGGAATGAAGGAGTTCCCCTGCTTGATATATCATAGGGGCGTACTTCTGACACTGTTACATCTCCCGACATAGTTCGCGACTTCTTTTTTCATAGTGGGCCAGTAGTATCCGGCGCGGATGAGGCATCATACGAGGGCACAATTTCCTATGTGGGCACCGCAGTGCCTTTCGTGTACTTCTTCCAATACTCGCCTTGTTTGATTTGGCCCAAGACATTTGGCTAGGGGGCCGCTGAGTGTTCTTTTGTTGAGATCACCGTTTACGAGGATGTATCTAGCTACCTGTATCCGGAGCTTTTTGGCTTCTTTCTTATCTTGCGGGAGCATTCCATCCTGCAAATATGCTACGAGGTAGTTGCGCCAGTCCCAAGTTAGGTTTACAGAATGTACCTCGACGTGGTCTATTGCGGAATGGAGAAGGGTGACCACGTTTTCCTTGTTGATATTTTTGGTGGCCATCGCTAGTTTGGCGAGGCCGTCTGCTTCGATATTCTGCGCCCTAGTTTATTTGGTCGAGGCGGCATTCATCGAATTCTAGCACTAGTTAGTGAATTTCTGACTGGTACTTTTGTAGTCTCTGTTCTTTGATTTGGAAAGTCCTGGTGACTTGGTTCACCACGAGTTGAAAGTCACAATGGAGGACGAGTCGTCGGGCGCCATATTTAAAGGCTAATTTCAAACCTACAATCAAAGCTTCATACTCGGCCTCGTTGTTAGTCATCTCGGGGCATCGTATGGACTGGTGAATTACTTCGCCTATAGAGACTTCGAGGACGAGTCCCAGTACCGATCCCGAGGCATTAGAGGCACCGTTGGTGTAAAGGACCCAAAGGTCGGTAGGTGTGGAAGCGCGGAGCGCTTCCTGTTCTACTTCAGGCAATATTTTCGCGCTGAAATCAACGACGAAATTGGCGAGCACCTGCGACTTAATGGCAGTTCGCGGTTGGTATGTTATGTCATGCTCGCTTAGTTCTATGGCCCATTTGGCCAGTCTACCCGATAGTTCGGGTTTGTGTAGGATACCGCTTAGGGGGAAAGTTGTCACCACCTTTATGGGGTGACATTGAAAATACGGTCTAAGCTTTCGTGAAGCTATGACTAATGCCAAAGCTAGTTTTTCAAGGTAAGGGTACCTTGTTTCGGCATCGATTAAGGTTTTGCTGATATAGTAAATCGGAGATTGCGTACCTTTGTTTTCATGGACCAAGACTGCGCTTACCGCAACTTCGGAAACTGCTAGATACACAAGTAGACATTCACCTGGGTCTGCCTTGACGAGTAGTGGTGGCGAAGATAGATACGCTTTCAGTTTTCTCAGGGCCTCGACGCATTCTTCATTCCATTGCAGGCTGTGGTCTTTCCTTAGAACATTGAAGAATTTGTGACATCTATTTGAGGATCGTGAAATGAACCTCGACAGGGCGGTTATTCGTCCTGTTAATTTCTGCACATAATTTTTGCTGGTCAGTATCTTCGGTATTGCATCGATGGCCCTGATCTGATCCGGGTTGACCTCGATACCCCTTTGTGACACTAGGAAACCAAGGAACTTTCCTGAAGTTACGCCGAAGGCGCATTTTTCGGGATTCAGTTTCATTCTGTATTGCCTTAATATCTCGAAGGCTTCCTTCAAATGGCCAATGTGATCCTCTTTCTTTGTCGAATTTACTAGCATGTCGTCAATGTAAACCTCTGTGGTCTTACCGAGCTGTTCTTTGAACATCTTGGTGACCAATCTTTGATACGTGGCTCCTGCATTCTTGAGTCCGAACAACATTACCTTATAGCAGTACGTTCCTCGGTGAGTGATGAAAGTTGTCTTTTCTTGATCTTCTTCAGCCATTAGAATTTAGTCATAACCAGAGTAGGCGTCCAAGTAGCTCAGCAGTTTGTGTCCATCTATTGCGTCAATGAGCTGGTCGATGTAAGGTAACGGAAAGGAGTCCTTCGGGCATGCTTTTTCAGATCATGAAGTCGACACACATCCGCCATTTCCCATTCTTCTTTTTGGCCATGACCACATTGGCGACCCATTGGGGGTATTTCGACTCTCTGATGGAACCGTTAGCGAGTAATTTATCAATCTCCTCGCTGACCGCTTCATTGATGGTGGCATTGAACTTTCTCCTCATTTGTCATACCGGCGGGTAAAGTGGATCGGCATTCAGCCTGTGTGTGGTGATATCCCTTGGGATGCCTGGCATATCTGAGTGGGAAAAGGCAAACAAATCGGCATTTTTAGTTAAAAACTCACGATATTTACCTGATTCCGAGAGGTTGTGCCCGACATAAGCCTTTTTTGTGCTATCAGCGTTATCCAGTTGGACGGGATCAAGATCTTCTACAGTTGCTTTGCAAGCTTCTACGACGTCTGGGTCTTTGATGGCCTCTACTTGTACATCGGGTTTGGTTCCCGACATGGCTGATTGCTATGCCTCCGCACTTACCCCTTTTAGTTGTTTGGTGTGTGTGCAATCTTGGGCGATCCGGTAGCATTCTTGGGCGGTGCATGGCTCGCCTCGGATGCTGAATATCCCCTATGGGGTGGGAAATTTGATTACTTGATAGAAACTTGACGGGACGATTCGCATGGCGTGTATCCACAAACGTCCTATGATGGCATTGTAGGTTGTTTCCTGATTCATGACGTGGAATGTCGTTTCCAGGGTGACTCCTCCTGCCAGGACGAGTAGCACTATTTCCCCAGATGTTCGCTCACTGCATTATTAAAACCCGTTAGTGTTATGCAATGCGGTATTATTTTGTCCTCGAGCCTCATCTGCATGATAACTCGTGGGTGAACAATATATATGTCGCTTCCGTCATCCACCATTATTTTTTTTACATCGGTATCCGTGATGCGTAAAGTTATAACCAAAGCATCATAGTGAGGGAAAGACAAACCGTCGGTATCCGACTTATCGAAGACAATACTATCTTCTAGGTCGTCATACCGTTCGTGGGCAATCGTTCATTTGAGTTTATATGTGGTGGTGAATTTCACATAGTTGATTATCGTGTTGTCGCTGACGCCAATGATCATTTGTATGATACGAGCTGGTGATAGTGGTTTTGGAGGTCCTTGAGGTTGATCGCGCCCACGAGCGAAATTGGCCCGTCCTCGGTCACTCAGCAGTTTTTTCAGGTATCCCTGGTTTAACATTCTTACCACTTCTTGTCGCATACCTATGCAGTCTTCGGTCTTGTGTCCTCTTTCCTATTAGAATTCACACAAAACGTTCGACCTCTTGGTGCTCGGATCCGACTTCATCTTTTGCGGCCATTGCACCTTCGTGCCGAGCTTTTCCAGTGCATACACTATTTCTGAAGGAGAAACACAAAAGTTATGAGCAGATAACAGTGGAGGCTTACCTCTTTCGTTTCGAGGTGGTGCGGTATGTCGAGGCGCGATGTCTGCGTGTCGCAGAGGAGGCAGATTGAATGTTCGAATATAAGGCTGATGTCTTTCTTGATTGAAACGTGGTAGTTGATCCCTTCGACCGTCGTTGCGGCGATCTCTCCTTGTCTCAGTCTGGACCGATGTTAATCACTGGAACATGCCGTTCTGGTCATCCTCGTCTGCCTCACTTCGGCACAATAGGCATTGTGGATCTCTTCCCACGTGGTAAGGGGGTACTTCATGAGTCTACTCAGTAGTTTTTTAGTTGCTTTTGACCCGTTTCTGTTTAGCCCTTTTTGAAATGCTGCTACTGCCATCCCTTCTGACACGTTCAGTAGGCTCATCCTTACCCTATTGAATCGGGCTAGGAAATCCCGAAGTCCCTCACCCGTCGTTTGCCTAACGACGAAGATATCATTGACCCTAGCCTCTGCCTTTTTCGCTTCCGTATGAGTGGTGACGAACTTATCTTCCATCTCTTCAAATGTTGATATCGATCGTGCTGGTAGTTGGGAATACCATGTCAACGCTCCCCCTGTCAGAGTTTCGCCGAATTTTTTCAATAGTACAAACAACACCTATTTTTTTGATAGATCGTTACCTTTTATTGCGGTAACGTAATGGATTAAGTGATCCTCCGGGTCCGTGATGTCATCATATATTTTCAAATATGGCGGCAATTTCAAGGTCTTTGGAATAGAATGGGGAGCTGTCTTTTCGCTATATGATTGTTCGACGAATCGGCCCACATCGCATTTTGGTAACAACTTCGGAGCACCTGGTATTTTGTCAACCCTCTCCTGTTGTTCCTTCATCTGATCACGGAGTGTTTTGTTCTCATTTTCCATCTCTTCCATTTTCTTTAAGATGGTCGTAAGTGCATCGTTGCCTGTATCAGCAATAGTACGGGTGTTACCTGTTCGTGTAGTGTCTGGCTCATCGGCAACAACTGCGATTTCTATGGGTAATGTGTCTTCGATATCTCCCTGAATGGGTTTCTCGAGCATGCTGCTCAAGGTGTTTGTTAGCCATTCTTCTAATAGCTTTTTCACGGCCGGTGGTGCTTCTCCTACTGCATATGTTGAGGTTTCCCTCTCGCGCGAGACCGTTAGACCTTCGTGTAGAGGAGGTGAGATTTCTCCCTCAGGTGTAGCACTTGGTGCTGCGTTTTCGTTGTCTTCCCCACTGGCTTCATTGAGGGAATTCAGTAGGTTGTTCATGACACCTACTATTGCCTTTAGCCTTGCTTCTCTCTTTCCTGCTATTGTTGGCCTTTATGGAGCTAAAGAGAGGTGGTTATTTTTTTCAAGAATCTAGATGAAAACTACGATTTCACCTATAGAAATCCCCACAGACGGCGCCAAATTATTTGACACAAAAGATATAAGGATCTATTTGGACAAATCAATCAAAAAAATAAAGAGGTAAATCTTAGCTAAGTCTAATAATCTCTCGAATGAAAGATAGTTAAAGAAAAGTATCGATGATTAGAATTCTTCAATTGTTTGTATGAGTAAGTTTATAGCCAGTCTATCAAATTCGGAGAGGCTTTACAAGATTGTCGTTTGCTATATATATAAAGAATGAAAAACCCTTTTAAGCTATAAAAGATAAATCATAACGAATATTCCAAGTATCCACTAATGGGTCTGTATTATTACAAAGGTCGTACAATCTCATGTTTGTCTAGAGGTCGTCCTCCACTGGACGTCAGGTTATGAGGACCTCGCCGTTCGTCGTACTCATCGACGGTTGTAGTCGTTCAAATTTGGACCCATACAAAACTAATCTTGATAAATTCTATAGACTAAATGTGAATTTTATTGTGATGCTAACAAGGTAAAGATCTAACGAGTCTTTTATTTTTATTTTGTGCTTGAAAATTTTGAATTTTGCTAGCTTAAACCAGCAACCAAATTACTAGCGAGGAAACCATAGTTTGATTCTTTAATATTGTGGTTCGACCGTTTCATAGTTTGTAATAGGTTAACATATGCAACAAAGAAAATTCTTTATAGCTTTTCTAAACTTCAGTCTTCACGTATTTTTCTTACAGTAGTTAGAAGACGGACAAAAATTATATTATTGACCACTAACCAGCACAATTTTAATTATACCATCATAGACTTCAAATTTATCAAATACTTTGAGAAGATCACTAAGCTGCAGATTTGTTCTGATCAATCTTGAATCAGTCTATTTATGTCACAGACAAGATAGCTCGGCATTTATGTGCAAATACTACAGTTATATTTTTTCAGTAGCACGTAGCTTTAGATTCTCTTTTCCTTCAAATTTTTTCTCTCTTTCTGTTTCCTCAAAGGGATTTGAGGTTAGGGTGGTAAATAAAATAAGCCCATGGAAATAATTACTAGAAAAAAGAAAGAAAACTATCTCATTTAAAATTTCACTAGTTTTCTTGTTTATACTATGTAGTTCATTATATTTTTCAAGCAATCTCCACCGGATCGACTTTGCCTTTTTAATAGTTTTTACTGGTTGATTCAAAGATTTGAGAACAGAAAGCAAGCAGCTTTCAAAGAAAAATAACAAATATTATGCAGATGTTACTTCGAGGCTTTTCCTTTGGATGCTTGGAGCCATAGTGATCCACACGTTGGTTTTAATTTGCTAGTTGCGTCTGAAACCAAAACAAAAATCGCAGTTAAAATAAACCTTTCTACAACAAAAACCTTAACATGCCTTGAGAAATACCAGCTCAATTTTTGCCCCAAACAATGCCAAAGCAAGACTCTGAATACATAAAAATTATTGACAATCCAAGATATGTGGCTCAGGAATATTTCTTCAAATTCTTTCCCAGTTTAAGTATGTAGTATGAGTGTTTTAGAGACACAAAATACAAATCTGCTTATGACTTTTGCACGATGTAATTCCATAAGGCCCTGAAGCCTGATAAATGTTACTAAATCAAAGGGCTAACAATTATTCATAATTTAAAAATAATAGTATCCATAAATGAACTAACAAAGAAATATACTAATATTGCTTAGCTTCTTAAAAACTTTAAAAGAAAATAATGAGCCTTGTCACTAGTATACAATCTACATGATCAGTTCTAAAAAAAGTATTCATAAGAAATGATTTGAGATTCCAGGAACATTTTCGTGAAGGAGAACAATCACTTTCCACACTGACCATTTACTATTTGAATATAAATGGCCCAAATGGCAATCAATTCCTGTCTGAAACTCTGGATGCTAGAAGAAACTGATGTACTCTACTGTTTGGTAAATACTTACTTGTACCCAATTTTTACACCATGTAATCCATAAAAAGGTGTTCCTAACCACACCCAAAACAAAGAAAAAAACAAAAGAAGAACATAAGCATGCAAATATTAAGGACTTTGCATGATGCATGGTTTCATGGAAAGACAAGTTGGCCATTTAAATAAATATAATTGAAGAAAAATAAAGACCATAATAATTATAAAGGATTGAAAATATTTTTGAACATGAATCACTACAAGGAAGGATGAATAGTGTGGATTGCTATGGCAATGTGATGCAATACATGAAGCATTGACATGTAAGAAAAGACTTCTAGGTAGAATAGGAGAGGGGACTATAGGGCTTCCGTTCTCTTTCCTTTCAAACGAATGAAGCCGATTTCTCTTTCTAAATTTTGTTTGCAAGAGTGCATTCATTTTGAGAAGGGATGAATTGTTAAGTGATTGGAGTATAATGAGAAGGGGACTGCACATATGACGAGCAAATAGAACTAGTCATAGGTCTGGAAGTGGCCCAAAATCTTCAAATCGGGACATGATTTGAACACCATAGAGAAGTGATGCTGAATTAACTACTACGTCTCCCCAAAAACCTTCCACTGAATATGATAATTTTAGGTTATTTTCCTCTAAGGTGAGAATTAACACATCATTATCAATTTTTTTATAAGTCATATCATTGGCACTAATTGACAGCGGTATGCATGAACTATCCTCTCAAACTCATACTGGAGAATGCGTTTGTCATGACCCACGTTAGGTAAGCCAACGGTGAACTATCAATCCAATTATTCACTTTATTATTTTTGAAATCATAAGTTTTATTAAGTAAAGAATCTGATACATTAAATCATGAATACTTATAATATTAGTAAGATATAAAATAAAAGATAACAATATCAAACCGAACCATAAATAACCACTAGAGTATCCCAAGACTCAGTGTCAATAGTGCATGAGCATTACTAAAGGAGTACAATAATAATACAACATATGTCTGGAATATAAAATAGATAGGATAAAGTAAATAAATAAGATGGAGACTCTAAGGGCTACAATGTTTAGCATAGAATACAGCTCACCATAAAGTCCCCTCAGCAGCTGCACCTACGTGCCAAGATGACCATCAAAGGAACCTGTCAAATCCTGCACATGTAGTGCAGAAGTGTAGCATGAGTACGTAAATCAATGTGTATCCAGTAAGTATCTAGCATAATCCCGGAGAAGTAGTGACGAGGGGTCAACATCGACACTTACTAGTGGTCTAATAAATAAGATGCAAGAATCATAAGCATACATGAAATACAACGAGATCAATAGAATAGGAAACAATAATCAACATGAGCTTTTAACGAAATATCAATTTAAAATTTTCATATAGCACATGCCATCTCAACAAATAAGCATCGTCAAACAAATATATGATCTCCGGTCACGAGGAATATCGTGTAATTTCAAAGTCCACAATCAAGAGGGTAATCTTGTGGGTATTCAGACTCCTAGCGATTTTACGCACGAATTATGTCGAGGTCGTTCGACCCGATCATATAGTCGTGTACATACATTGCCGAGGTCATAGGGCCCGATCCATTGATGCATCTCATATATACATATATTATCGAGGCGTTCGACCCGATCCTTGGGAAGAGAAGAAACTTATCGAACTACGGACTACGTGTTTGCAGTATAAAAACAGGAATGTAAAGTAATCATGACTTTTATCAATTTTCGAATATCTTGCCAACAACTCAAGGTAATGAGAATTGATCTTAACATGATCTCTAATCACATTTTACTTATAAGTCTTGGGTAATTAAACTAACAGGTTGAATTCAGATAATACAATTATTGTATGTTGAAGTCCTAAGTCTACCCAGACATAAACATGATATTAGCTACATATGGATTCCCGTCATCTCGTGCTTACATGGCCCCCACAACAAGTAGCACATAACGAATACACACCTACGGGGTAGTTTCTCCCTCACATGGTTAGACAGGAGACTTATCTCGCTCTGAAGTTCTATTACCGACTCAAATGCCCCCTAACACCTCAACCAATGCCCATCGATCTGAAACTAGTCAAACAATGAACAAATCAATCAAAATATACCCCACACTCATAGTTAATTAATTTATTACATTTTCCAACTCCGCTCGAAAAGTCAACCCTCGTGCCAAACACCACTAACTCAAATATATAATTCCATGTACAATTTTGTGGTCAAAATCCAAAAATATCAAATTATGGGTTTCTTAAAAAAAACTCACAATTTATAACAATTTTCATGTTTAAATCCTTATAGAATCCATGTAATTAACTTACAATATGTGTGAATTACTTACCTTGCCATAGATGATGAAATCTCCTCTTGAAGAGCTTCAAATACCGCCAAACCATGTGAGAAGTGGAAGAAATGAACCCAAACCCGAAATAAAATAAGTTTTCCCAGCAATTCACTTCTTCACGATCGTGGACAAGCCCTCGCGATCGTGAAGACCAACCTTGACCAACTGCCAAATCGTTCTTCGCGAACGTGACACACTGGTCGCGAACGCGATGGTCAACTCCATAGTCCCTACGCAAACGCGACCAAACTCTCGCGAACGCGTAGGACAAATCACCTAGTGCCCCTTCCCGCCTAACATTCTACGCGATTGCGGCCTCTCCCTCGCGATCGCGGTACACTACCGCCCAAAGCTTCGCGAACGCAAAGTAAGCACCAGACACCAGAAACAACAGTCCAAACATGGCGAAATGGCACGCAGCCCATCCGAAAATCACCCGAGGCCCCCGAGACCCTGTCCAATCATACAAACTAGTCGCAAAACATGATACAAACTTGCTCGAGGCCTTAAATCACACCAAACAACATCTAAACTACGAATCGACGATCAAAACCCTTATTTCAACTTTCAAACTTCGCCGAACGCGTCCGAATTACACTTAAACATTTCGGAAATGACGCTAAATTTTACGTGCAAGTTACAAATCACAATATAAACCTATTCTGAGGATTGAAACCCCAAATAGACATCAATAACATCAAAATCCACTTCAAACCAAACTTAAAAAATTCTAAAATTTTCAAATTGCCAACTTCCCATAATAAGCGCCGAAATGTTCTTGGGCCACCCGATCTCTACCCGAACATACGCCCAAGTCCGAAATCATCATATGAACCTATTGGAACCTTCAAATCTCGATTTCGAGGTCATTTACTCAAAAGTCAAACCTTGATCAACTCTTCCAACTTAAAGCTTCTAAAATGAGAAATTTCCATCCAAGTCAACTCCGAAATTTCCAAAATCCAATTGCGACTACGCGTACAAGTTATAAAACATGAATTGAAACTACTCAAGACCTCAAACAGCCGAACGACGCACTAGAGCTCAAAATGACCGGTCTGGTTGTTACAATCTCTCCCACTTAAATATACGTTCGTCCTTGAACGTGCTAAGAACTACTTCGCAATTGCCCAAATCACTATTTGACACCTCATGCATCCTCCCGTGTTACCACAACCCATGTGAGCACATTAGCTCGAGCCAGAGAACTCCTAGAATGGGATTCCCCTTATGTGATATCCTAACTAGTACCAGTCTAACTAAGAGTCATCTGCTAGGCCAGCTACTGAAGATCCTTCCTGCTACCTTGGCCCACAAGCCTTAGAACCGAATTTTAGCAGCCAAAATTCTCTACGAGACATGATTCTAACATACAAATACCGTAACAACCTCAACACGCTGTACCAAAAATGATCATGAACCCAACTAAAAACAATTATAATGTATAAGTTGTTCTAGTAATTGAACTAAAAAAAGAAAAAAAGAAAAAAAAAGGACAAACTCTATATTATATCTGTTATTTTTAAAAAAGGTGAACAAATATTTTTATATCAATTATCTTTTTTTATTATATAAAAAAGAAGAATAATAAAAAGAGCAAAAAATAATAATAAATGAAGTTAGACTATGAAGAGAAAAAGAAAAATAAAAGAAAAAAGGAGTTAAATGAAATTAGAAAAGGAACAACAAATAAAGAAATAAGCAAAAGGAAAAAATAAACAAAGATGGAGCCAAACTAAGTGTGAAATAAATTATGGTAAAAATAATAATAAGATGGCTTGGGAAAAAAAATAAATGAAAAGAAAAAGTGAAAAAAGGAGAGAAGAAAACGAGAAAAAAGAGAAAAGAGAAAAGAAAAGAAGCAGAGAAATAAAAAAGAAAAGGAGAAAAAAGAGGAAATTACCCACAAAAGTTTATGTGAGTAGGAAATGTAATTAGTTTGATTGGCAGAAAGTAAATAGATAAGGAAGGGTAAATAATTTTATTGTTGTGTACAACTATGTCAATCACCCTTTAATTAAAGGTTGAATGTGCTATGTGGAATATTACAAAGACTAGAAAAGAAATTAAGCAATATCTCAAGGACCAAAATTACTATTTTTCCTAATTTTTTTTGAGATTTTTCTGATTGTAGCTTGTAGCCCTCACAGCAATTGAGTCCCCACTCCATCACCAGCGTCGGTCGCACGCATGAGGAGTCACTCTCCACGTACGAACCCACTCCACTCTCATTGGTTCCCACTGATGAGCCAGCCAGTCCCAGTAACCATTTTTAATTTCTCAAAAATCTCAAATCTACCTCCATTCAACAACACCAAAAAGATTTTATTTTATACACAGCAGCCAAAATCCACACTCTGTCATGGCAAAGGCTTAGCTTTTTCTCTGTGTTACTCTAACTTAAATTTTACAGCTCAAACTTCAACCTTTTTGTGTATCACTGTGAAATGAACGTTGGGTACTCACTTGCAGATTGAATCTAGCATTTTCAGGTACTGCTTTTGCGCTTTTTTGTTATGTTTAGTGTATTATAAAGCTTTTAATTTTCAAAAAATTTGTTGGATTGTACTGAGTGCTTAGACGGGTGTACTTGGTTTTGTCCTTTTGGCGTTTAGGGGGTCGTGGGTTTTCATTTTTGCATTTTCAGGTTTGGGTTTTGGTTGTGCTTGTGTTAGTGTATTGTATAAAGCTTTGATCTACTGAGTGCATTAATGGGTGTACATTGGTTTTGGTATTTGGTGATTGTGGGTACATTGGTTTTGGTATTTGGTGATTGTGGGTTTCATATTTGCATTTTCAGGTGTTTGATTTTGGTTTTTTATATGTTAGTGTGTGTATAAAGATCAGATTTTTTGTTGAATCTTTTGTTTGGATAGAACTTAATGCTGTGATTGGTGTACATTGGTTTTGGGGTTCTATACATGTGTCTGCTTTTTGTGAGAATGCTGAAATTCTGTAGTTTCAGTTGAAAAAAGGGGTGAGCGTGTTCTGGATGAAGTGGAAATGGTGCTCTTAATGCTCCTATGTTTGGTCAAGATCAAGCATGTAATTGGTTTTATTTTTTGTCAGGAAAGAAGCAGTAAAGGTTTAAAATTTCTCACTTTTAGGACTCTTGGAACTGGTACATGTTAGAAGGTCGTTATGTTAGGATCGAAATTCTGGATAGTGCGGGATTAGACAAAACAAGTAAAAAATGATGTTACATAAAGCATATAAGGAGGCACAAACATTACGTGGTTCGGTCAAAAAGACCTATGGCCATGTGCAGAGAGGATCAGTTCTATATATCAAAAAGTATACAAAAGAGCATGCAAAACTAGAGATAACCATAATTAACCCAAAAATAATCAGAGAGAATAATCTTACACAAAACACTCACAAAGAGGTTCAAACAAGTATTCTCCCACCCTTAACTCTTCCACAGAATATTCTCTATTTTGATACAAGAGAAAACACCAAAATTGTTCTTCTCAATTTCTTAATGATGTGTCTAAAGTGAGAGGGAATTGACCCTAATTTTTTTTTGATAAGGTAAATTGTATTAATCAAAAGGAGAAAAACTCCCGTGTACAAGAAGTATACCAAAAAGTAGAGAATTTACATAAGAACATGATTATCTACAAAAGACGCCCGATCTTCGGAATTGACCCCAATTCTAAGAAAAGGTTTGGGCAATTAGCCAACAATGCTTAAAATGTTTGACCAAATATTGGGCAACAGTGCTTTCATAAAAAGGCCAAGAAATAGATCATGACATGACGTTACAAATCTCTATATTAGCATAGTTTTGGTTGATATAGTAAATTTATTTCACCTTCACAAAAGCAGAAAGGAAAACAAATCAAGCAACTTAGAACGGATAATGACTTGGAATTCCATATTGATGAATTTAAGACGTTTTGCAAGAATGAAGCAATTGCTCGACACTACACTACTAAGATGTGATGTTGCTCCAGAAGAACTCATGTGTGTCCTGTGGAAGGAATGAAAAAGGAAAGTTTTGAAGGAACAGAGAACGATTATGTACATTTAAGGAAAAGCCTCTCGTTCCTAGTTTTCTTTTTGTGCACCCATGAAGTTCCAATGTGCAGAATATTGGTGTCTTTAGTAGAGAATCATATGATGTTACAGATTTTCTACTTTTTGGCATACTGCTTGTGTTCGGAGATCTGCCCATTATTGATAGAATTATTTATCTTATTAAAAAGATGACGCCTCAACAAAATATTGTGGCAGAAAGGATGAACAAGACTCTTTTGGAAAGAGCTCGCACATGATCTCAACTGTTAGGTTGATCCATGACTGTTTAAGCAAAAGCCATTGCAACAACTTGTTATATTGTCAATCATTCTCCCTCTGCACCTTTGTACTTTGATAATCCAAAGAAAAAAATTAGATAATCCTGCTAATTATTTCGGCTTCAACATATTTGGTTGCCCAAATACAAGTATGTAAATCCATCAAGGATGCAAATAGTGTCAGCCATGTTCCCTGCACCTTTGAAGCCATTGCAACATCTTGTTATATTGTCAACCTTGCTCCCTCTGCACATTTGAAGACTCCGATGAAAGCATGATTTGTTAGTCTTGCTAATCATTCCGGCTTCAAAATATTTGGTTGCCCAACATACATGCATGTGAATATATTTGTTAATCTAGATTTCATTTGTCCTATTAATAATAACACTAGTATGTGCAAGTAGCATTCTTTTCAAACTTGTGGCAGGTGGCAGGGACTATTACTCTCTTAATGACAGACTCAAAATCAGTACTCTTCTTCCCTGATTCATGCTGTTCATGTATATTTCTGTCGTTAAGCTGAATTTCGCAACTAATTTGTTCTCCGTATTCTACAATATATGTGCTCTGAACCTAGTGCAAAATTTACTGACATGATTTGGTAATCCAGTAAGAGTCTTGGGTCGCAATAAAGCATTATGGAAGAATAGTAATATTCTTGGAATGAACATCCTACTCTATGTTTGAGAAGTTATGTCTACATTGCGAAATGTAGTCTTCACATCATGTGTATGATTCCGGGGGACAATTTAATGTTCTCAACGTAGTTTTTGCAAGACAAGTGTCAACTGCATGTCAATGTAGTTGAACAATTGGAAATAATATGCACCGATCTGTGAGAATTATCTGTAGATTCGCTGTTTATGTTTTTCTATGTTATTTCAGTTATAAAAGTTGCCTTGATCATAACAGGATTCTTTCTAATATCTTTTGCTGTGTTTGTGTTCCTCCAGGGAGCATTTCTCGTTTTTCATTGCTGGTTTCTTGGTGTCACATCTTGTTCACTGTATGTCCAAGGGAACTGCAGCGCAGCGTAGTCTGTCAGATGTTCTTCAGTAGCCTTATTATGCTTGACCTGCGCCGAGATGGGCGGCTTCTCTTTGAAAATTCGGGAGCTGTTGTTTTCAAGTGTGCTGCTGCTTTGCATTTTCTCAAGAGTTGCGCTAGCTCTCAGTCCTGATGGTGCGATGTCACACCTTTCTTCAGTATTTCTTACTTGATTTGTCTATATAGGTTACAGGCTAGTCACCCGTGTATTTCAGTTGATGAGAGTATGTCGAGAAATATAACATGCTTGATCCAGTTGATATAACAGGTTTCGTTCTTTGGTCAGTTTTCTAAATCAAGGACAAATCTCTGTTATTTAATAAAGTAGATCGCAAGGTGATTGTCCGTTGGAACTTGTTAGCCTCTAGTAATTGGATATTTTCAGTCTTCTGATGCTGTTGAGTTTCTTTTCCGTTGTTACGTAAAAAAATTACGTGAATGTAATGCTGATACTGCCGCACTTGATAATGGATGTGTGTAATCTGAAGCTTGTTCCATATTGTAAGAGTTACACTTTAGTCCACACTTTAAACTTTTCCACATCTTCGCAGGTCAAGCGCTTGTCAACTTTAGGATCTCAGTACTTGGTTCAGATGGTGTTCTTAAGCAGTGGAGACCAGAAGATTCGGACCCATGTGGCTGGAAAGGAGTACTTTGTGACCCAAAATCAAAGAGAGTTATATCATTGTGAGTATCTGTATTTTTGTTAAAACATCTCTGCCGGTGATGGCATTGTTGCGGTTCTAGTTATTTTTCTATTTTCACATATTATTTTGGGCTCCATAATTCAGAAATAGAAATATTTTGATATAAAATTACACTAAATAAATGCTGAGAACCCTCAGTAGTTGGGAAGGTAATTTCTGGATCAAATTGGATTTTTGATCTTGTAGAACTGAATTGCAGCTGATCTTGACAATACGTGGAAGCGTTTTTGATTGCATTATGTTGCATTTCTGTAGGGCTGATTCTCTAGCACTGTTTTACAGTTGCTACTTGTCAAATGGCCTGGATTTAGTATCTTCACCGAATATCCCTACAAAACATTATCTCTAAGCAATTTTGTATCTATCATGCGAGTAACTACCCGACATTTTGTATTTAACTAATAAGAGACTAATTTAATACTAATACTTGACACTGACCTAACATTCTAACGGACTGATACTTTACTTCTAATGTAGCCTTTTACGTATTGAAATCTACTATGTGAACTACTATAATTGTTTTTTCTTTTATCATTCAGAATCCTCCCTGATCACAAGCTCAGTGGATCTATATCGCCAGATATCGGGAAGCTAGACCAGTTGCAGTTTCTGTATGCTTCCATTTCCTTCTGTTCACGTTTCTATTGTTGTCAGTCCCACTATACTATGCTAACACAATCTACCGAAATGCAGAGCTCTTCATGACAATAATTTCTATGGGACAATACCTCCTGCATTGGGAAATTGTACAAAACTGAAATCTTTGTAAGTTATGCAATGCACTTCTTTGGCGAAACCTGCATATCTAATTCTCTTCATTTATTGAGGTGCTTGAGTTTCTGCGATATGCACTTGAGTGAATAGAAAGAACTTCAACATAGTTTACATGCTATTTGAGGATTCCCTGCGGATACAATATCCCTATCCTCAGCTCCCAGAGTCCCACCTCCCATCTCCTTCTTCCCCGTAACCTCACTATCATCTGAATCGTACTAAGCCTGAACCACACCATATTCCCATGACTCAATTTTAGGAGGAAGTTGCATTACTTAACCCTGGAATTCTATGATCAGTTTGTTTATTCGTAGAATTTATGCTTTGTATTATGGTTGATCCTCCTTTTGCTAAGTAATAGCGATACTTGTACAAATGGTAAAGCTGGCATTCTGTTTTATGGAGTTCGAGCATAAAAAAGTTGAGTGCAAAATTCAATATCTTTATAAAGAGTTGTCCACATTTTATCATCACACTCTTTCTAGTTCATGTATAAGATTAATCACTTTATCTCCTTTCATATTGCAAAACCAGCTTGGTATTGCTAGATGTTATAGTCCTTGTTATGCTACTAATCTTGATATGTAAAATAGAACAGACTTAATCCGTATTTCGGTTTGATATGTTCAAGAGAGGTTTGAGCGGCTTTTTTGTTGGCTTTGTTTTAGAATTTCAAATTACAAAGTTATTACTGTACAAGTTAGCTAATTTGTTAGGAATTATAATATTTTATGCAGGTTTCTACAGGGTAACTATTTAAGCGGATGGATTCCTGATGAGTTGGGGAACCTTCCTGAGCTTGAGAATCTGTAAGACTTTGTGTCTCATATTTTGATTCTATTTTCTGTGCATGCTGTTCTGCAGGTCTCAATCTCCTATACGATCCATTCACCTTAATCTGCATAAGTAAGCATGATGCATTTGGACAACATTTAGGTTTCGTGGATGACTGTACCTATGTAACCAAAATATCTATAATTATGTAGACATTCCTCGAATAAAATATACAACCTTTTCCCAATTTTTTTTGACTTTTGACAGTTTGTGCTATCTAACCTAATACCCCGGTGAGCTTACACGCCTTCCGCCATTATAGGGGGAAGGTTCAAGTCCCCACTATGTAATCCCCTACCCCTTTCTCCATCCCCCTCAGCCCAAACAACAATTAAACAAAAACAAAAACTTATTATTGCAATTAGATTCTTGTTGCTCCGTGGTTCTACTACTTACTATCAGCCCTTCTTTAGGTTTTCTTTATCAATTTCTTCCTACCCTTTCATCTTAATGCCCATAATCATGCTTTTGCCTGTCCCTTCATCTTACACAAACTCCAATCCAACTGTATGTTTCCTGTATGAGCTTCTATTCTGCTTGTTACTTTAATTATGCAGGTGTATCTTTCGTATGTTGATTGTTACTACATACAACATTCCATTCTCCTAAATGTCCCAGCCTCTGCCCTGGGATCCTGTCATCTTCCTTGCTAATTTGAACACCCTTCTTCTTGTGCATTTTCCCTCCCTCTAGTATGAAGAGCCTACGAAACGCGAGACAACTGGAGATTCATTTGTTCTATTGTCATGCTCCATTGTCTGGAGTTACTTGTGGGTCTCATGGTGGTGTCATCTTTTATACTTATGCAATTACTGGTAGTCACACTCTAGCATCATTGTGGTATCAGATAACTGGAGGATTTCATGAATTAGCTCTCAGGATTTCTAGTGAAGAGGGACCAACATGTCAACTGATTTTTTTCTCTGTCTGTCATATCTTAGGGATGTGGTTCTTGGAGTCATTAGTGTTTTTCTTTCTAGACCAATACAACCTTTCTTTTAACATTAAAGAGCCAAGAAAAGTCATGCATACTTTACCTCTGTACTCTTCCAGGTAATGGAGAGAAACCTAATTGAGGAATATAAGGCTTTTATGAGCAGTTTATCGTAAAAATAGAGCGGCTTTGACACAGGAAAGAGTGACATTTTACCTTGTGATTTTTACATTTGAGAGCTTGATTTAGTCTGGGTGAACATTTTTTCCTTATAAAAAAGAGCTTGTAACTTCTAATGCAGAACTTATTTATCTGTCTCAATTCTACGCATGTGATAGATTGTTGAGCCTTAGTAATTACTCCTACAGTACAACCAATTGATGTTGGTTTTTAACTTCTGCCAGAGATCTTTCAAGCAACTCTCTTAGCGGAAACATTCCACCATCCCTTGGCAAGCTGAACAATCTTGTCTCTTTGTGAGTGCCCTAAAAGTTTTAACCTGCCAATAACTTAAAGTGCAAAACGTTTATTTGAGGGGTGAGGTTGGGTTACACCTCTGAATTAATATTTTTTGTTCAATGTTTGCAGCAACGTGTCGACAAATTTCTTGGTTGGGCAAATACCTACTGATGGACACCTTGCCAACTTTGGAAATGATTCGTAAGTAACACCTTTACAAAAGTCCCTTCTTGTTAAGTGCATTTGAATTGTCAGAGCATATATGCGATCTGTATTACTTGTCATTTCTTTCCTCAGATACTCTGCCTTGTTTATGTATTTCTCGACACAACCAATCCATGTCTATACCGTTTGCAGCATCGTGTATAGGGAGGGAGGGAGGGAGGGAGGGAGGGGCTGCCCTTTTTATCAGCATCCTTGTGTTGCACAACTGTTTATTTTCAGGAATCCACCAAAAAAGATTGTAACTAATTCTGGGATGACACTGAGGGTGTTGCCTTAATTAGCAATTGCATTTGAAATTAGGATTGAGGTCCATATTCTTGAGAGTCCATAACCACACTGGTTAGTAAAATGTGTATTAGTGAAAAGGAAGTGTATAGCAGTCTTAGCCTTTGATACAACCATATTCGTAAGTAACACCTTTACAAAAGTCCCTTCTTGTTAAGTGCATTTGAATTGTCAGAGCATATATGTGATCTGTATTACTTGTCATTTCTTTCCTCAGATACTCTGCCTTGTTTATGTATTTCTCGACACAACTAATACATGTCTATACCGTTTGCAGCATCGTGTATCAACTCCATATATATATATATATGGAGAGAGAGGGGGGAAGGGAGGGAGGGAGGGAGGGAGGGGCTGCCCTTTTTATCAGCATCCTTGTGTTGCACAACTGTTTATTTTCAGGAATCCACCAAAAAAAATTGTAACTAATTCTGGGATGACACTGAGGGTGTTGCCTTAATTAGCAATTGCATTTGAAATTAGGATTGAGGTCCATAAATTCTTGAGAGTCCATAACCACACTGGTTAGTAAAATGTGTATTAGTGAAAAGGAAGTGTATAGCAGTCTTAGCCTTCGATACAACCATATTCTTGATTAGTACCCATCATTGGAAAGGGGAGTGAGACTTGTAGTGGATTGCATGTGCACAAAATGGCTGCCTGATATGATTTTGACCTAACAATTGTAGTTGACGACTTAAGCACCGATTGGCTTGGTTTTACATGATTTCTGATTTTCGAATTTATGGCAGATTTCTTGGAAATCGTAATTTGTGTGGCCAGCAAATCAGTCAGGACTGTAAAGCTGGAGGTCCTTCATTTTCCCGGTCCCCAGTTGCAGGTAAAGGTGACACATTATCAGCATTAAATCCTAGTCAGATATCAAGTCCAATTTTTTTTGTCTATAAGAGGGCATATATCAATATCCACAGAATCATTTCTCAGATGATTAAGGACTCCTAGTTACAGAATTCTTTGCCCCTTGGCTTAGGTCAAGTGACAAAGGTTGAGGGACTTGTGACTTAGGTCACAGGGTTGAGCCATCCGCCATGCGAATTAAGCCTGGTATTTAATTGGAGAAGTGGTGGAGGGGTGGGCCCATTATCCCTGAGTTTCAAAGGCTGTGGTTGAACCTAAGGATTGGCCCCAGGCATATTTCTCGGTCATAAAAAACAGCTCCTGGTGTTTCGGCCGCCAAAGACAACAACTTGTCCTTTTCTGGATTTCCTATATCAAGTAGACAAAAGAACATGACAATGGTTTAACTGCAGTAATGTCATTGTTGGAAACGAAGCACCTCTATCTTCATAGGAGTTCACATTCTAGATTTCTTTGTTCTTCTAAAAATTAAAGATCTAGCATACATTTTTTTTTGGTAAGTATCTTCGTATTCTTCACTTTTAAGATATGTAAAGGTAATTCATGGTACTGCAACATCTACGACATGTTTTTTGTTTTTGTGTAATTTCTGTTGACTAGAATTTCAAATGATATTTGTGAAGGATTTGTTCATCTGTCAGGCTAACAAGAAAACTTTTTACTTCAATTGGTGGAATCACATAAGTGTGCAGACTTCATAGTTTTAAGCAGCACCATTATATGTTGACAGCATGACTTGATGAAATAGTTACTTGTCATTGGACGTGTAGCCTTTTCTACTGCTTTTTAATTTCCCTGTTTTCTTTCATCGTTTGTTTCACTTCCTTCCATTCATGTTTCATGGTGAATCTCATACTTCTTTCCATGTTTCTCAGCCCAAAACCAAAGTAAGAATGGTCGACTACTGATAAGTGCATCTGCCACTGTGGGTGCTCTGCTATTGGTGGCACTGATGTGTTTCTGGGGCTGTTTCCTCTACAAGAGACTGGGTAAAAATGATGGCAAAAGCCTTGCAATGGATGTTTGTGCAGGTCTTTATCTAGAACCTATGTGGAAGTTACAATTCTAAAGTTCTTCATCTTTATTTGCTTTATGCTTTTAAATTCCATGTAAAAGGCTTACAATTATTAAATTCTCAGGTGCATCGATTGTCATGTTTCATGGAGATTTGCCCTACTCTTCAAAGGATATCATCAAAAAGCTGGAGACTCTGAATGGAGAACACATAATTGGTTCTGGGGGATTTGGAACTGTATACAAGCTTGCAATGGATGACGGCAATGTATTTGCCTTGAAGAGAATTATCAAGATGAATGAAGGCTTTGATAGGTTCTTCGAGAGGGAGCTGGAAATTCTTGGAAGCATTAAGCACCGATATCTGGTAAATCTGCGAGGATATTGCAATTCTCCAACATCGAAGTTGTTGATATATGACTTCTTATCCGGAGGTAGCCTAGATGAAGTTCTGCACGGTGAGATATACGTCCTTTGTAAAATGTCCCGGTGCTTAACAATTGGTGAAAATATTTGTTATTTTCCGGATTTAGCACATAAGCTGGGTTTTGCTGAGAATTTCTGGCTTTTCTCTTCTAATTGGCAAATATTTGAGATTTTAGCAATTTTGACTTTTCAAAGCACAACAGGGTTGGTTATCTTCCCTGTACAGCACCTGATTGAACTTAGGGTTGTGTGGCTCAGTTGGAGATAACAAGGGCAATCTACTAACAGTAACAGTAATGGTAATAATATCCTTGGCTAATTAATATGAGCTCACTAAAGTGCCATGAGACGTTTAAACAGTAGACATTCATAAACAGACCAAGTTATTCTCATAATACTTGCCACTTCGATAACCCAATTAAACTGACAGATTTTGTATAAAGAGGTTCATCGAGGACAGAACCGGATAAATTATGATAAGGAATCACTTTGTACTGCTATTTTGATTGATCCAACCAGTGAAATATTGTATCAAAAAGTCTGGCAGATTGTATGGACAGAAGGGAATGCTGTAAAAGCAGTGTTTGATATGCAATTGATTGGAAAAGTATTGTCAGCCTTTGGAGAAAGTTTCTGAATGGCATTGACTAAGCTTTGCGTTTGTTGTCCTAATGCAGCTCTAAACGTACATGGATTAGTACCCATTGGCTTGGTTGCATAAATCTCTTACCTTTTAATCTAAGTAATAGAGTAGAATGGTTTACACATTTGGATGGTGCAGATGTCACTCTGGAATGTTTTTGTGTCTAGGAAATTTAACTGTTTGTATCTTTAGAATAATGGAGAGTAACTTCCTAGCTAACCAAGAAGCTCTGATGGCACCAAAGAATCTGTTAGTGCGTCATTGATGTTTCATATGTGCTCTATATTTATGTAAATACTGCTGTAGAACTTTGAATATAGACATCCTTTTTATAAGTAACTTTTAATTTACACTTGAACTCCTTTGGTTTAGTTTACCAGTTAGCTAGCTTGCAGCGCTATCCTTTGCAGCTATTGTGCCTCAGAACCACATTCATACATACATGACAGTACAGTAGTAATGTTTAGCTAATTTTTATCCATAGTTTTGGTATGTATACCAAGCAAAAAGAAAAAAATGAATTGTCAAAATGGTTGAGTATCTCGTTGATTCGGTGTTCTTCTATCCAATAAAGTAACAAAATGACCGTCATGTTAGGAATGTGGAAAGTGACATGACATTTGCTTTCAGCGTCTAGGGCGGAAAGCAAAGAGAACAACAAAAAAGATGACATTCCTTTAAGCTAGTTCATCTTCTTAAATTGCTATTGCTGTTCAGATTATTTGTATCTCCAGGGTAGAGAGTTTTAGATTTGGCTATTGTTTTCGGTTCCATAAAAAAATCGTTTTTGACATCTTATTCAGAGAGATCTGAGCAACTAGACTGGGGTGCACGGCTGACTGTAATCATGGGAGCTGCGAAAGGGTTGGCATATTTACATCATGATTGTTCCCCTCGAGTAATCCACCGTGACATAAAGGCTAGCAACATTTTGCTTGATGGCAATTTTGAGGCTCGAGTATCTGATTTTGGACTGGCCAAATTACTCGGAGATGAGGAGTCTCACATCACAACAATTGTAGCTGGCACATTTGGGTATTTAGCTCCAGGTACACCCCATGATTAGACATTTATCTTCATCTTTTATTTAAGAAGTTGTAATTTTAAACTATGCAAGGAATGACTTTCTGTCGCTAGTAATAGTTGAGATTGGGGAGAGAGCTGTCTGGTTTTCCTCTTTCTTTAATCAGGTTTTGCTACTTCTTTTCAAGTACAAGATGGTTGCTGCTTTTGACTGTAGATGTTGCACCCTCTGATTTCTTACATGCTTATTTTTCTTGATATTGACAAAAGATCATATTTGGCCTAGTTGAATGACAGAGGGAGGGGGAGAAAATGGTTCTATTTCAAAGTTTCTCTTGAGGGGCAGTTTTGACGTGAGGCATCGGAAATAATGTTTTAATGCACATCTCTGCTGCATCAAGTTGTAAGATATGATGATTTCATAAAAAATAAGAAGTTGTAACATGTGATGAGAGGTTATCTGGGTGCTTATTAATAAATTATTTACCTTGTAAAAAGAAAGTTCTCCTTGCAGTGCCATGCATAAATCTGATTTTGTATGCTTTCACTTTGGGCTAATGATTTCTGCTGCACTTGAGGTATCTAGTTGTTTGTTGCTTGTTTTACAGCTTATGTGTTTCTTTTCTCTTCTACTTTTTCTTTCAAGAATACATGCAGAGTGGTAGGGCTACAGAAAAGACTGATGTTTATAGTTTTGGAGTTCTGGTTCTTGAAGTCATAAGTGGAAAGCGGCCCACTGATGCATCATATATTGAGAAGGGCTTCAATATTGTTGGCTGGGTATGTTATGTCATTAATGACATCTTACTTCTAATATTTTTAGTTTATTCTCTCTCTTGGTTGAAATTCCTGACATTCTCTTTGCGGGGTAGTTTACTTTATTTTTTAAAGCTACAAATGTGACTATCGCTATTTATTGGCAAGGTTAAGGCTATTGGGAAAATCTGATGAACATATATATAAATCTAATCCATAAGGGTCTAGATAGGATGTCTCCACTGTGATTCAACTCAGAAAGCGTCTTTGTAATTCAAAAGGTATGTGAGAATAGCAAATTAGACAAGAATGGTCTACTTAACTGCAATGATGAAATTTGCTCCTTGAATTAAAGGTGCTAAGGAGAAAAAATGGACGTTCTTCAAGTTGCTAAGTTAATCATCTCTGATATTCTTTTCACTGTAACGAAGTATGTGTTTCTTCCTAAAGCAAGAACATAAGGATGACCTAACATACATAGCATAAGTTGGTGACAACCCAAAACCACTATATAGTGATTGATGCAAAGAGTAAATATTTAGTGAAAAGCTAATCGGTTATCTAAACATAGCTAAATTCATAAATTAGTTTTAATATATGTCACAATTTGATAGTTCGACCTTTATCTGTAGTTATGCACATAATTAATCACGATCTCACTCTTTTTGGCTACCAGAGTCCAAACTGCAGAGATGCATGTGAACTTCACTTGAGGGGTCCCTACTGGGGGCAAAGTTGAAATTACTGAAAGTCTGAAAGAATAACAAACATATATCATCTTAAATGTACTGGGCCTCCTGTAACTATGTAACTATGCATCTTCTTAATGCTTTTCTAATGGAACACCTTGCTTCATAAAAAAAAAACATATATCATCTTAAATGTTTGCACTAAAGAGTTCATTGTAATATTTTGTTTAACTGATGTATCCTTATCCCTGGAAAATGTTGCCTATTGGAGTGCAAGTATCTATCAAAAGCACACATTTGCATCTTGTGAGATCTTAAAGGCGTAAGGCTGAAAAGCTACATTTGCCACTGCCACGTTTTGCCCCAACCTCAATTCCCTTCCAGTTCCTCTTCTCACTGATTTTGCAATTACTGCATTACTCCTTGGGGGTTTGTGGGTGGGGGGTGGGGGGAGATGAGAATGATATTACCAAGGGAAGGAGGTAGAGGGAAGCATGTTGCTGGACAAGTAATTCCAACTTGACCCCTTTAAGTTTTGACGTGATTGAGTGTTTTAAGCTGCAAGTTTGGACACAATAAGCAAAAAGAGGTCGGTTAGTTTCTCAAAGAAAAGCAAAAAAGAGGTTATTAGTTGAGACTGCATAAGGACTGGACTGGGTATGAGCACAAAATTATTATGGTAAAACTTGCACTTGAGACAATCAATAAAGATGGTAATTGTTGAGGTAAAACTTCCACTTGAGACAAACGGTGATGATAGTTGTGCAACAATATAATAGCCCGTTTGGCCAAGCTTCTAAAATCAGCTTATTTTGAGAAGTGCTTTTCTCAAAAGTACTTTTAAAAAAAGTGCTTTTGGTGAGAAGTAGTTTGTGTTTGGCTAATTAATGAGAAAAGCACTTTTGAGCAGTAATTAGTGTTTGGCCAAGCTTTTGAAAACTGTTTCTAAATGTATTTTTCTCAAAAGTGCTTCTCAGAAAAGTGCTTTTGGAGAGAAGCTACTTTTTTCTGCTTCTCCAAAGCTGCTTCTGCTTCTCCTCAAAAATACTTTTTTTCCTTACAAAAGCTTGGCCAAACACCTCAATTTTTGGCCAAAAAAAAGCACTTTTGGCCCAAAAAAAGCTTGGCCAAACAGGCTAAGCAGCAATAGTCTTGGTGGTCATTAATCCATGAAATATATGAGGGACAATAAGGACAAAGTTGAAGCAAAATGAACTAAAGAATGTTAAATAGGAGCATGAGGAATGATGGTGAACCTTATTTTTTCCAGATAGGTAAGGATGGGCAAGAGCCTGAAGGAGAATAATGTTTGTGCACCAAAATAATGTTAACATCTACAACAAATAATAAAAATTTAGTCATCTTAAATAAAGACCTATCATTGTCATATGCACCTGACTAAACTGAATAGTGTCACTGATTAAATCAATATTAAGAGTTCAAAATTTTATCGGTAGTTTTGTTATAGTTTGATCTAATCATGTGAAAACCCAAGACTATTTGGATCATTTGGTAAAACGTCATTCCAATTAACCCTACATCTTTGTGAAAGAATTTTTCACTTTTTGTTGTGAAGTATCCTGCCAGAGTAGGACGAACAGATCATATAGCTGGCATTCCAGGTATTTTATTCAGATCACTGGTCTTCTAAACTCTTGTTATATTCATCGTGCAGCTGAATTTTCTCGCATCTGAGAATAGACGAATGGAGATAGTTGATCCACATTGTGAACGAGTACAGACTGAAAGCCTTGATGCCCTGCTTTCAGTTGCCACACAGTGTGTCTCTTCAAGCCCCGATGACAGGCCAACCATGCACAGGGTTGTTCAGATTCTTGAATCTGAAGTCATGACACCATGTCCAAGTGACTTCTATGATTCAAACTCTGATTGAATGCGCTATTGCTGGATGCGAAGAACGTTAACCTTTGAGTTTTCATCTGCAACTTCATGCAATAAATTGAGGAGTGATGCAAGCATTGGGGTTTCAAGTCTGCAAAGATTCTTTTCTCTACTCTATTTGTCGATTCTTTCTGCAGATTTGTGACAAAAGAACACCATTTCAACTGTCATCATTCCTCAAATTCAGAGTTTCCAGCTAGTTATCACGAGGTTAAGTGTGCTTAATTCTATTTTTGATTTCATCATTTTGCTCTGGTGCATTGAGCTTTTCATTTCGCCAGGGGAACGGAATCTGTACGAGTGGTATGAGCAATCAAACCCTTTTTCTTTCATTTGCTTTTCTGTTTGTAGCCTTGTTATAGTTGTATATGGAAACGATTGAATTGATTTTGCATCTACCTCCTTTTTGTAAATTATGTTTCCCCACAATAGCTGATTTATCAGTTGAATACAAGTATTTTTGTTTTTCTATTTTATTTCTATTAATCTCTTTTGCAGTGGTACTTATTAATGTCATGAAATGAATTATATCGCGTGGAATTTTATGGGGAGCTTCTCATTCTAGTAGTATTAGGCTGTTGTGTTTGGTGTTTGATTGGATGCAGAGTGTAAATAATGTACTACAAGGGGCTACTTTAGCCAGCCAATCTCGAGTCTTGAGTTTCTTATCTCCCTAATTACTACAACTTTCCATGCTACATTTTATTTTATTGATTCCCGGTTTTACTTATTATTTTTTTTGATTTGCACCGGGTGTCCGAGTCTCTTCGAGCCCCGACTATTCCCGGGGTGCATAGGCCCTCGGCAAGGAGTTTTCCGCAATTGCACCACGGTTAATTCAGGTTTTACCCAGTCCGATGGCCCTCAGAAATTGTTTGCACCCAGTGGGTTTCGAACTTGAGACCTTGAAAGGGAGCAAACCCCAAGGCTCAAGTCAATTGCCATCAGGCCAACCACCCCTGAGGGTTTTACTTATTTTCTTGTAGCTGTTTGATTATGTCAATCAGAATAAGTGAAATCCAAAGCGGAACAGCTCTCTTTATGATGACAATTGTCAATTGAAAGTTGCTGGTATTTCCCGTTCCAGAAAAAGAAAAGTAAAAAAACAATCGGTGCATGATTATGAAAGGGAGAAGAAAGACAACCAAATGTAATAGAAAGGAATCTTTATGCTTATCAAGAAAGGCATATTGAAAAGATGAAGGTAACTTTTTAGTTAAAAAGAAAGATTTGAATATCTATCTTAGCTTTGCACATGAAGATAACAACAACAAAAGAAGACCAAGTTACAGTGAATTGAATTGTCTTAATGACATATATTACATGAAAACTGATTGGTTTTAGCCTAATGTGAATTCCTCATCCACTATTCATGGTTTATCTGAAGAAACAAATATAGAAAGGTGAGTTAGGATCATTAGGTAATAATAAGGATTTTGTTGCCTCGTTGAGTTTAGTGGACTGATTGAATCTAGGACATCATGGTAATCATGAGTTTTATGTATAATATGCAATTGATACAAGTTGCATGCTCCCGAGGAAAGGAGTTTAGTGACTTTCTGGTGTTATTTAGAAACGTAATTAGAGTGGAGTGCCAAGAAGTCAGTCACATACTAAACTATGGTTAAAGCTATGTATTCTCAATTTTATGCATGACTCTTGCTTCGTATAATCTAAACACTCCGTGTGATAAAGTAATTTTGAGGATCACTTCAAGGGAAATTACTTTACTCGTAGGAGAAATGAAGCTTAAAAAACGGAAATTTGGGGAATGACTCTTCAAAAATTTTCTGGCGGAATGCAGAATTTTCTCAAATTTATCAATTTGAAGATAGTTATAAACATCCATTTGGAGTCTGGAGATAGTAATGTGTGCACACAGTCTTCGCTTTAATTTTCTTGTTTCTTATGTTATGCAAGCAATGGATTACTCCATAAGTTAAACTTAAGAGCTAATTTTAACCATTATTCATTTCATAAAGACATAAAAAGTAAGTAATTTAAGCTATAAACGTTATTACTGGGTAAAGGCAATCCAATTTTTGGCGTTGGGAAATACCCAGTCCTCGGATATTACCACGCATACTTCAATAAACATAGTTCATTTCTTGTCAAAATAGTAATTTTCTTCTTTTTTCTTTCCTTTTCCTTCAAGGACCAGATGGAATTAAAATCTAAAATTAGTCATAACATTTATAAAATACAAGCGTAAACAACGCATTTTCCTGTATAAAAACACTGATCTTGGGACATCAGCAAATAATAAGCTTGATCATAAGCTATGATGCATTTACATCAGGAGAAAAAATAGCAAAACCAAAAACTCCTTAAATACCTATACAAGTGGAAATTTACAAAAGAGATTGATAGTAGCGTTTCATGGCGTGGTATCCTTTTCCACCATTTTGCTTGCTGCTACTTTGTCTGACTTTACAGCATAAGCCGAGGGGAACCATCCGGATTTACCCTTGCATTCTCCTTCAGACCATCCATTTGGAGTTACCTATTGTAACAAGAATCCCATTATATCCGCAATTTTAATACAATTTAACATATTTTGCTCGCTAAAAAGTTGTATCCTAGAGAAGCATCTCTTTGGTAATCGACAATAGGAAATTTATCAACAGAACAAAGCAATGCAACAACACACGGTTACAATGTCTCAAGTCATGAGCAACGGAAGATGTAAAGGATAAGAGGACATATTGTAATAATTTTGATCCACAGTCAAATCAATAATGTGCAGCCTACAGAGCGACATTTCCAAGTGTTGAAGTCCTCAGACGTACAATGTAGCTTCCCTTCTCCTTAGACTAAGGGACATGGCTTCACGAAATAAATGTATTGTTGCAACCAAACTTGCAACAGAAATTTGAGATACCTCCAACAACATATGGCGCCAATAAACCAGCTCTTGCCGCTGACACTCATATTCTAATTCTGGCCTATCACATCAATTAGTCAACCAGAGTCGACTTCATTTATGATCCTCGGGGTCATATAACTAGCACCTTTTTGTTGTTAGGTTTGTGTGTTCATGGGGGTGGAGATGGGGGGTGGGGATACAGTGGTGGTCAGGTCCATCTTGCATGCGCCTTGACTAGTCCACTTGATACCAGCTATCTCCCACTAGCGCAAAGGCAATTGTAACTCTACCCACCAAGGCTTCAGAAGATGGAACCAACAACAACATACCCAGTATAATTCCACAAGTGGGATCTGCGGAAGGTGGGGTGTACGCAGACCTTACCCCTGTCTTGTGTAAGGTAGAGAGACCGTTTCCCATAGACCCTCGGCTCGGAAATAATTTTACCTAGTGTCACCTTTTATAACCAGCACTTTTTTAGCTTATCCACACCAATCTTCAGTCAGATAGCAGGGGATCTCAGCAGGTTTATTTGGTTCAGCATATTCAAAAGTTAAAGGCGGCAACTTCAGAAGGGAAATGTCTAAGCCCCTCACTTGCTGTTGGCTATTTTAAACTAAAGGAGGGCAATAGTTAACCTACTATATAATAATATGTCCACAATCAACAGCAGTCTACCACCATATTCGATCTAAATTGGGACTTCCCTAACATTTAGAAGGATTTGATGAATCATATTGTTAGTTCCTACAATTACTACTGTTAGTACTGGCTAACTGAAAGGGACATCGACAAAGCAAGAGGCCAGTGTCCTGTAGTTTTGGATTTTGACTGATAATGGAGAGATGACAATACCTTATGTACAGTTTCGGCATCACTTGTTCTTGCAAAAAGTGAACGGTTTAATATCTACCCCCATAGTTAGAAAAGCTCTTAGGCTTATGAACATATCGTGGAGCAATAAGTATGCAAGACTTGGAACCAAATGGAAAGTTCTGAAACTGATGTTAAATACCGTCAAGGTACTCCAGAAAATGTCAACTTAAGCATCCAAAACACAAAAAATAAGACATGATAGTTATATCAAGCAGCAGTCATATAGGCAGTGTAATGTCTCTATTGCTTAATTAGAAATGAAGATATTTACCTGTCGAACTACCACATAATCGCCAGCCTCTAGACTTAGCTCACCATCTGCTTGGGCATCAAAAGAGTGTATAACCTACCGCCAAAGAATCAAGGAGATCAAAGAATATTGAGATTTTGAGAGGACAAAGGAGTATTCTGTAGAAGTAAATATGCCAACTCTTTAAAGAGTGCCTTACCTTTGCAATAAAATAGGTAGGACTTTTATCCTCAGTTTTTGGATGCTCAGTTCCATTTGCAGTTGTATCATGCAAAACTCTTTCTGAATTTGAAGACTGCGGGGATGACCCATTTAGTTGCTCTTCTTCAAGCATCTGACTCCAAGAAAAAAATGTTATATATTTCTGTGATCGCCTTGTTTATCTCATTTTGTCTCAAGGTAGAAGTTCACTATTCTATCCAGCTTAGAGAAAACTAAAAATCCTGATAGAATAGTTTTATTCTCATGATTTGGAGGAAATAAAAGGTTTGAATCTACAGACCTCAGAATGCAACTTCTCCAAAATGGCAACAACATTCTGATGATAAGATCTTTCAGCATCGACCTGCAAGCTAAAATCATTTTTAGATAAAGAGTTGTACAGATTTCAACTGGAAGTGATCCATGCAGAGAAAAAATAATGCAGACAAGAACATTAATATTATTAATAGGGAAGAAAAGTAGAAAGCAACGATATAAGTGTTCTCAAGCTAAACAAAATAGCTAAGTACGTAGGGATCTCCAATTGCTGAAGATCAGTCAAGTGGAAATCATGAAAAGGTCGTTACAACCGATATTATTTATTTTCTTAACACATTCAGAACTGAAGGGAAAATTTGATTAGGACTAGGTATCCCAGATATTTGAGTTTCATATTTATGTCATTGTGTTCTTTCATTTCAAATGACCGAAGTTAGCAAATAAAATTCCCAAACATAAATTTATCAATTTAAGGTCATTTTACTAAGCAGTTAAGGTTACCCAAAACGCATTGTGATGTCAGAACATACACGAATTGAATGTAGCAATACCATGGTAAGAAGCTTTTGGAAAGTAATCTGCTGCTGGTCCTCCTCAACAGATAACATGGCATCAGTTGCTTCTTTGCCAAGAACCAACACCGAAGATTTGAGCTCCGACAATCTTGTTTCTGCATTTTTAAGCTTTGCCAAACTTTCAGTAGAAGCATCTCTAAACTTTGATTGGCGTCTTATCACTTCAGCAGCCTAAAAAGAGCAGGGGAAGCCAATTAGAACTACCAGAATTCTTGCATGAATTGATTACGACCTCATTGAAAAGGGTGTAAAGATCGGCTGATTGTAGGGGTACATTCCTTGGTGATATAAGGGACAGATCCCTCTGTTTCCTTACTCTCTTTTTATTTTTATTTTATAAACAAGCTTTTACACCAGCCCAACCCATCAACCCAACCCAAAAAACAAAAAAAGTTGAAAGATACCTGGGCTTCAAACTCCTGGCGCATTCTGTCATAACGGTGAGTCAAATGGCGAGCATCTTCTAAAGGAGCACCATGTATTGATGCTCTTAACGGCTCACAAACCTACAGCTAAAAGGAAAAATGGTCACACACTATGCGCTCTTGGAACCAAGAAATGGCCACAACAACGAAAAGTCATTATGCCACATCTAAGACTCATCCAGAAAGAAATACTAGAATGCACAATACATATTAATACTGGAGGAAGGTTCATTAAGTTATACCATTTTACAGTTTCACCTACATCACATCTTGGGTTAAAAGCAGTAGAGATTCATACTTCAGGTATCTTGTCATTAGAGGTGTATGACTCATCAATAAAGATCACTTTAGTTCACTATATGAAATGAATTGCTAAAAGCATCTGCAAGTTTTAACCTCTCAGGAGTGAATAGATCTCTCCAAATCTAACCATAAGAACCCCAGATAAAATGCTCTCATATCAGAAAAAATTATGTGCTTGACCTACTTTAATGCATCATATGATATGTCAAGGATACCTGACTATTTGTTCCTTTTTTGTTTTGTTTAGACATCAGAAACAGATTGCTTTGCGCTTGAATTATCGTATTCTGCCAGGCACATAATGCATTCAAGTTTTTAAAAAATGATTAGACCTTGGTTCTTTTTTCTTTTTTGATAATGGATTAGACCTCGGTTCTTACTGATACATTATTCTTTTTGCATTGCACAAAGAGTGAGAAGTGCACTATTTTGGACCTTATGCATGTCTGTGTTTGTTTTATGCTGTCTAGATGGTCTCTAGAGATTCTTCCTTCTAACCTATCCATAATTATTGTATATATCTTAACATCAGAAAGCATATTGACTCCCACAACAACAGGTAGGCAACATCTTCATAAATAAAGCAAGCTTCTGATTCCCTCTGCAGCACATCACAACTCCCATTGCAAGAAAATGAGGCAAAATAGTAAAAATGGTGGGAAAAGACTGAAAAATGACCTTCTTCAATCTACACAACAATAATAACCTTTTTGAGGGAAATCATTTGGAGTGGATATGACTGTAAAGCTAAACAGGCATTGATCTAACCTGTTGTCCAAGAACTCCAAGCATAATTTCTCTTTGATCTTCCATTGCAGCATGTGAAGTACCAAATTCCACGGCAATCCTTGGCAAGGTAGACGGACCATTTTGATTCTCACACCCATATTTATAACAATTCTCGGACAACTTTCTAGCTGCAAGATCAAGCTGAAAGTTGAGACTTCCATATAATATGCTAAATAACAGAAGCAACATAAGATATACATAAGATATGGATGGAGGTCCACAGACCTATCTCCATTTGTTTTTTACTTGTTGATAAATATCCTTCTACACCCCGAACAATATCCCTCTGGAAATGCTGTTAAGCACAAAACGCAGCAAGTTAGTTTTGTGATCCTTATGCTGCTACCAAGAGGACTATCTTTAATAGAATTTTTTTAACAGGAATCAAAGGATCAGTAAAGTTATTCCACCCAATATCGGAACGGGTTAGGGTATGAACTTAAAAGCTGATAATTGAGTCGATTCCATGAGTATAAGTTCATTCAATACCGACCAAGCCAAAATAGGGTTATACGCTTCCTCATTATGAGAAGGGATCATTCGGGCCTATCTAAATAGATACTTTGTTTACGTATGGATCCCTACCTGCATTCCATTTAGGATTAAGAATGCGTATCACCGGACCTGCTTTTTACATATATATTGGGACCCTATTTCACCTCTTTGAGTTTGAGGACTTTATTAATAGACAAAAAATCATTAACAAAATTGTATTGGTGTTACCTTTGCAGCCCTTGTAGACATATATAAGTCTTGAAGCCGCTGATGAATCTCTAGCTCTGCTTCGTCAACCATCACAGATTCATGGCCCAAGTGCCCCAATTGTCTCAAAATAGCCTAAAAAAAAGTAGAATATGAGTTCTTTCATAACAGATGATAAGAACCTACATAAGATATCTTCATTGAACTATGTTTTAAAGAACTACCATTCTAGTCTGACCCAAGCATATGATCTCACAAGTCTGGGCTTTACTTGTTTAATATTGAACTTGAGTTGAGAATTTGAGTCCAGCTACTTATGCAATAACCTTGGCTCAGATTCATAGATGAGCCAAGAAAGATAGATCGCTAACAGTAACAAGCAAAAGATATTCTAGTAATACTACCTACATGTAATAAACCCATTTTTGCATAGGGTTCTTTCTACTTCATTGCTAAACCTTAGTTCAATAAAAACTGCTTCTTGTATTATTACATACATATTTTCTTTTAGTATATAATCAAGGTCACAAATTCCAACTTAAAACAGCAAACAGGAAATTTTTATCGAAATCGAGGGGCTTCAATCCATTTTTTGGGGGTCTAAGGGCCTCTTGCCCTACCAATATACCAGAGGCTTTCGGGGCTTACACCTCCCTGTTAAGTACCTAAATAAGGTTTTTCGGGTAGGAAATAAAAGGGAACTAAGGGTACCAAGCAACAGGAGGAGAAAAATAATTACTTCGCCAAATGGAAGTAAATCAAACAAGTTCCCTCGTCATTCCCCCGCCCTCTCCACTTACTTGCTCCAAAGATAACTAATTTTACTCATGCATTTCATAGAGACCATGCAATTAGTGATACTTCAACATGTTTGGCCAAAAGCATAACTCGGAAGTTTCCCGGGCGAATCACCCTTTATCGATTATAGGGTAAATCTCCATCCCCTCCAAAAGCCCTTAGCAAGGAGAGTAACAGTGGCCCATTCCTACTTCTCTTTCTTGTTGACTCAAACATCCCATCCATATAGTTGGAGATGGCGGCACTAGGTTGTATGTCCCTCCCTTGACTGGAAAATCACCGGCTTAATTTCACTACTGTCTAGTTCTAGTAGCTTGTAATTTCATTGATAGCACAAGAATGTTATTGCCTTGCTACATGGATCACACAAACGGTTCTTAGACTCGTCATCCTTATACTATCCTCACTGAGCTACTTAGGTAGTTAGGTTCCATTCTTTTCTTTTTTAAACATATACTACTATGCTACTGCCTGTTTATAGGAAAACTAAAACGCTGAAGGAAGTCCAAAATAAATTACACAAACAAAATTCTAGCAGGCTACATATAAACTTCAAAACAAAATAATCAAGCAATACAGTAACTCGGAATACGATGTAATAATAGTAATAAAAATGGAATCTTTATCCATTTAAATGAGGAACAACTAACTATAGCAGCTTGATTACCTTAATTCCCAAAATTAAAACTTTTCTCGACGACCCAAAAATAAAAATAAGAAAAAACCTTTGATAACTTATCACTTCTCGTACCAAAAATCCTCAAAAAAAAAAAAAATAGTATAACTGTATATTAATGGGAAAGTAAATAAAAAGGAAACCTGCTGTTGCTTAGCCACTTGCTCTCTCAATTTAGTAGCTTGCTTCTTTATAGCCTCCATATTAAGTCCTTCCTAGTTCTTCCGAACAAGTATGTATTCAAAATCTTGAGGCAGACCCACTAAAAAACAAGCAAAAGGAGGCAAAAGAAAGGTGTTTTACATTACATGGACTTTGGCCTTTTTCTTGGAGCTAGGAAGAGAATCTATCTTCTTTTTTGTTACAGGTAAAAGTTATGAAAAGGAACAAAACATAACAGAAGAGCAATAACCAATTAGAAAGAGAAAGTGGGGTTGGCTAGAAAGTATATAAAAAGACTATGGGACATAGGAGAAAAAGTGTCGGTTACTGTTTCTGCACAAATTTAACGCCAAAAGGAAGAACAATAGTGGAAAACAGGGGAGAGGAGAATGTTTGACAGCACTTTTCTTTTATATATACTACTTATACTCAGGCACCAAGTTTAAGAAAAGATTGAACACTTTTAAAATAAAAGGGCCCAAAATATTTGTGTAAGGATAAAATTGTAATTTTAATCTAAATTACTTTTAAATTTAGAAATTGATCATTCTTTTTGAAACGGATCAAAAAGAAAATAGATTTACATAAAACTTAAACTGAGAGAATATATTTGTTTATGTATTTGGTAAAAAGACTTGACGTTGTAAAAAATTATGCCTACTTTTTATGTAACATAAAAGATACTTTATCAATATATTTTTATCAAACACACTAATTATTTATTATTCATTTTAATAATTCTATTTAATATAACTGCTTATGTATAAAATCAGTTACTCTAAACCAATGTATAACAAAAAAATGTGGGAGAGGGTCAAATTTGATGGGTCGGGCAGCGAGTAATGGGGCGGGGCGAGTCTAATTTAAGACCACATGGACCAATAACCTTGGATGAGTGTCACATGTCCGGTCCATCAAGTTAAGGTTGTATGCGTTTCAATAGTAAAGACGGTATGAGCTTTTATGAGCCAATAGTATAACGTGAGATAAGTTTAAATAATTTCTAATAGTTGAGGGGTAATTCAGGACCTTTTCCAAATTTTTTATGTGATATTGTCTGTTTTAGGCTAAACCAGCATGTTTTTTTGTCAAAAAACTTTAACATTGTAAGAAGTTATGCTTACTTTTTTATGTCACATTTTCTATCAAAAACACTAACTATTTATTATCCGTTTTAACACTTTCATCTAGTGTAACTACTTATGTATAAAATCATTTACTCCTTTTGTTTCTGATGGATTATATTAAGTAGTGAAAGCAATTCAAGTATTAGAAACACGTGTAATTTAGATAATTAGTACATACGGGATTTTACGGGTTAACTCTTGAAGCGTGAACGAAGCTCCTTTATTACCTGAGCCTTCAGTTCTACATCAACTCAATAAAATCTCCATCATCAATACAATCACGATCCTCAAACGTTCTACGGTCTTATATTGTGTAACTCAAATAATATCTGAAAATTTTGTGTGGGTGAAATTTCCTAGGAAACATACCGTAAAATTCGGCCACTCCCTCCCCCCTCCACCTTTTAGGTCGAAAAAACCTTTTTATGACACGTATTTTAAGGGTTAAAATCCTTTTTTAAAACTTGCAGGGTTTTCTTTTCCACCAAAAAAATAATTTTTTTTCCTATTATGTATGCACAATAAAACCACAAAATTTAATTAACAAGGCTCATCTTATGGAATTAATTTGAAAATTCAAAAATTAATCTTTATTATAATAATTACAAATTATTTCACTAAAAATTCGTAATTACACTCATTAGTTCAATTTCGTATTCTTCCATAAAATCTTATTTAACTCCCATTGTTAAGATTAATATGCTAATCGATTAAATAAAAAATACTGATAATTTAATTTATTAGTAATTATTTTCTTTGAACTTTTGCTTAACTTATTTCATGTATCTGATAAAATTCAGCGGACATGTTTACAAATAAAAACTTAAGCTTTCATAAAGGTGTATCATTAATCTCAAAATCGTAACATGAATTCCATCAACTGATTATTATTTCTCCAATAGATATTATTATTGTCCAATTTACCAAGCATGTTGACCCACAATTTTTTTTTTGTCATAAATAAAATAATGAACAACATACACAGCTAATAATAATTATATCAATATTAGGAGTAAAAGTACATTTAATATACTATAAAATTATTTTATTAAGTCAATATAAAATACTTATCTTTACATGATCCGTTCAATACATACAAAATATACTAGTACAAGAAATCGAAATTTAACCATTCCCATAATCAAGATAAATTATATTTAATCTTGTGCAACAATCATTTTATCATTAGATTGTGAACTCAAACTTTATACTCATAAGAACAAATGATTTAATTTTTCGTGTATAAGCTTAGCTCTATACACTAAATCATCTAATGTATAAGCAAAACGAGTATATAGTCTATTTAAGACTTTATTAAAATTAAATAAACAATTATTCCATAATAAATACTGTATCCAAATCCACGGTAATAGTATATATCCCACGGTGCCATCGTATATGGCACTATTATTATTAAGATTTGTTACCATATTTTTTTGCAAATATTTTAGAATATTTTAAATTATGAATTATTGTAACTTATAGTATTTTTTATGTATACATTTTATTTCAAAAAAAAATTAAAAATTATACTATGTCCAGAAAAATTAGCATAAATGAAAACAAAAAGAGTATATTTATCAACTATTTTTATCAGTTAAGCCAATCAGGCTTAGCAGACTTTTCTGTATCGTGACTTTGAGGGTGTGTGCCACTTATAACATGTTTGACCAAGCTTCTTTTTGGTGAAAAGTACTTTTTTTTTTGCCAAAAGTACTTTTGGCCAAAAATTGATGTGTTTGGCCAAGCTTTTGGAAGGAAAAAAAGTGCTTTTGAGGAGAAGCAGAAGCAGTTTTAGAGAAGCAGAAAAAAGTAGTTTCTCTCTAAAAACACTTTTTTGAGAAGCATTTTTGAAAAAAATACACTTAGAAGCAGTTTTCTAAAGCTTGGCCAAACACTAATTGCTGCTCAGAAGTGCTTTTCAAACTAATTAACCAAACACAAACTGCTTCTCACCAAAAATACTTTTAAGAAAAACACTTTTGAAAAAAAATACTTCTCAAAATAAACTAATTTTTACAACTTGGCCAAACAGGCTATTAATGTTTACCTTTTAAGATTTGACATGATGACCACTCCATTTACCGTTTTGGTTATATTTTTCTATTGCTTCTTGGTGGATTGGTTTAAGGTTTTCGTTTGTATTTTTATTTGTTTTTACTCTTTTTAATCTAAGAAAAGTTGGGTGTACCAATTAAAGGATCTATTATTGGGTGCGCTATTATTGTATGATATCTTTATTTAATTTTTTATCTTTTGATCCTTTGTTAGCAAAACGATATATAGAGTAGAGGAAATTTCTACTCTCTACCTCAATATTTCCTTTTCGAATGTCTTCGGACCAGTTTGGTTATAGATTTTGTCAAAATAAATTTGGGTTTTATTTGGCAAATACATGTTTGGCCACAAATTTTGTTTATATTTTGGCAAAATCTCAAATTCCAAATTCCAAAACCAGCTCAATAGCTGGTTTTGAGCCAAAATCTTTACAAACACTAATAATATACATATTTTTCCAAAATAAATTTGGAAAATATATTTTGAAAACGTATGTCCAAATACATTTTCATCTTCAAATCAAACTTCACCCAAATCAGATTTTTCAAAACAAATTTGGAATCTACGGTCAGACACTAGCTTAATTTGATATCATTTTTCGAAAGAGTATTTTTCTCCTTTCAGACGGATTCACCACATTAGTTGCATAGCTTTTTCTTATAAGGATTATCTTTCATAATAATCTGATAATCTTTTAATGGAAAGTTGAGTGTGACCGATGATAGAATGACTAGAGTTAGAGATGAAGCGTGAATACTATGCGGGCGTTTGGACATAAGAATTTCGGGAAAAAGTAAAAAAATCTCTAAGCGAAAATGGTATTTAAAAATTAGAGTTGTGTTTGGACATAAATACAGTTTGGAATTGTTTTTAAATTTTTGTGAGTTTTTTGAGTTAAAATTTTGAAAAACAACTTTTTGGAATTTTCATATTTTTCGAAAAATTCCGAAATGCAACTTCAATTAAAATTTAAAAATTTTATGGACAAACACCGGTTCCGAAAGAAAAAGAATATTTTTTCAAAAAAGTGAAAAATTTCTTGTGGCCAAACGGCCCTATATATAATTAGAGTTGTCGTTTTCGAAAGCTAGTTAGTCATGTCGTATTAGTCATTTTTAAAAAATAAGCGTGTTTCAACATATTTAATTAGTTTAAAAAAATATTGTCTAGATCTTTCCTTACTATTCGAATTGTTAGAACATAATTAAGTGAGACATTTGTCAAAGAGAGTGAATACTTGAGAAAAATATCTTTATGATTAAAATTAATAAAAATCATCTTAAAATAATGTGATTTTTCTTAAAACGAATAATATGAACCATATAAAGTATTATTTGATCCTTATAACCTCTTATGGACAAGTTTGAACTCCAAATTCACTCAACCTATGTACTTAAACGAAATTACTTCAACCTTTAAAAGAAGCTAATCTTTTTATTGCGTCGGACTAATGTAGCACTAATAAAGTTCGAACTAAACATCTCACCAATATTTTTATATGTGTTATGAAATAAAAGCAATTTATTAAAACATGAACAAGAAATAAAAGTAATTTAGTAAAACATGAACAAGAAATAGAGATAGAGAGAAGGAAGAGATTTTCTTCTTCAATTGTGTGTATTTTCCTATCTATTACAAGGCCTTTATATAGGCATGAAAAGTGAAGAAAATATGTCATGGAATATGTCATTGAACATAGAAAATATGTCATTGAATATGTCATTAACCATTTGAGAGAAAGATCATGGAGGAAGAGTAGACATCCACCATATTTTGATTTTTATCATAACACTCCCCTTGGATGTCCATAAATAATGTGCCTCGTTAAAACCTTATTAGAAAAAAAAACCTATGGGAAAAAAAATCCTAATGAAGGAAAAAGAGTACACATATTTAGAAATACGCCTTTTGGTTGCCTCGTTAAAAACCTTACAAGGAAAACCCAATGGATAAAACCTTGTAAGGGAAAAAGAGTACAACGCGTATTAACTCCCCCTGATGAGATCATCAGTTCACATCGTTGAGCCTTTCGTATCCCAATCTTGTACACTAGTTTCTTGAAGGTTGACGCCGGTAGATATTTGGTGAACAAATCAGCCATATTATCACTTGAACGGATCCGTTGCACATTAATATCACCATTCTTTTGAAGATCATGTGTGAACAATAATTTAGGTGAAATGTGCTTTGTCCTAACTCCTTTATGAATCCTCCCTTTAATTGGGCTATGCATGTTGTATTTTCTTCATACAAAACTTTGGGTAGTTTATCACACTTCAAACCACATTTGTCTCGAATAAGATGTATAGTAGACCTCAACCATACACATTCTCGACTTGCTTCATGAATAGCAATTATCTCAGCATGATTAAAAGAAGTAGCCACGATTGATTGCTTAGTCGATCGTCAAGATATGACAGTGCCACACATGTAAACACATAACATGTTTGAGATCAAGCCTTATGTGTGTCAGATAAATACCCCACATCGACATAACTAATAAGATCAGTATTGCAATCATTGCCATAAAATAAGCCCACACCAGTAATCCCCCTTAGATAACGCAATATGTGCTTGATTTCATTCCAATTTCTCCTTGAGCAGAGCTATATCTTGTTAAGACATTAACTGAAAAAGTTATGTCATGCCTTGTAGTGTTAGCAAGATATATTAGCGTACCAATTGCATTAAGATATGGTACTTTAGGACCAAGAAGCTCTTCATTATTTTCATGAGGTCAGAGTGGATCTTTATTTATATCGAGTAATCTCACAACCATCGGGGTACTTAATGGATGTGTTTTATCCACATAGAAGCTCTTTAAAATCTTTTTAGTGTATGCTGATTGAAGGACAAAAATTTCATCTTTCATATATTCAATTTGTAGACCAAGACAAAATTTTGTCTTTCCAAGATCTTTCATTTCAAATTCTTTAAACAGTCTACTGCTTTAGGAAGCTCTTCGGGAGTTCTAATGATATTTGAATCATCAACATACATGGCGATTATAACAAATTCAAATCCATATCCTTTTATAAGGACACAAGGACAAATTGAATTATTCTTATACCCTTCTTTCAACAAGTATTCTCTCGGGCGATTATACCACATGTGCCCTGATTGTTTCAATCCGTATAAGGATTTTTGAAGCTTTATTTAATAAATTTCTTGGAAACCTTAATATGCTCCAAGACAATTTAAATCTTTCAATGATATCCACTATACGCATATCAAGTTTTTCATATATTGCCAGATTAAAACCTGAAGTGACTATATCCACTATAAGAGAACATGTCTCCATATAATCAATGTGAGGATATTTACTAATTTTCTTGTGCCACAAGTCGTCTTTATGTCTATCGACTTGAACCTTTCGCACAAGAACACATTTATACCTCAATTGACTTTATACTTTCAGGTGTTGGACTATCCGTCCAACTTCACATTTTTCAAGTGAAGTCAATTTCATTGCGTATTTTTTATTTGGCCAATCTTTTATCCGTCCAAATTTCATGATAGATTTGATCTCAAGATCCTCGTCAATATTAATCATATTGAGCGCTACATTATATTAACAATATCGTCGACAATCATTTTATGTCTGTTCCATTATTACCCAATAAAGACATAACTTATTGAGATCTCTTTATTTCATTATTTTCAGGTACCTGAGCCTCTCCCATGAGGTCTTATGAAGTGTTATGTCGTGGTGCTCTTCTAGGGCACTTGCCTCCTTATTATGACCATTTTGAATATTTGCCCCTCTCCTTCTTCAAGGAGTTTTATCTTTGGAACCGATTGGTCTGTTACACTTCATGCGTGCCATAGACTCTGTCCCTCATGGACTTTATTCTATTTGGAGCATTAGCAGCTGAAATATGACATTTAGCTTTGGGTCAGCAAATGCGTCTGGCAATAATTTGTAAATGAATTATCACTTGAACTTCAAGTTTATATTTTCTTGTACGAGGATCTATATGTATTCATAATAATTCATTTCACGTATCACTTTCTCAGCTGCCCATTTTCTCCCCCTAATGTTGGGATCACCAACACATTTTCCAACTATCTTTGGGAACTCATCTTTGTGCATTTTGGTGGCATAATTAAATCATATAGCACATCCATATTTCTATATACAAATTATTTGGTTCCTGATCCTGAACCGATTGTGATAGGGAGAAGTTTTTATAACTTGGCTAGATACGTACACGTGCTGCTGTATATTAAATAATAAATCTCATACCAAATTTTGTTTTTGGAAGTTTTGTTCTCATAACCAATGATTTAGCTATAATTGAAGGCATACAATTTCTGCTAAACCAACTTGGATTTAAACCAGTATTATTAAGATAAATCATCATAATTTATATTCTGGAATTGTGCTCTAATAATTTGAGCAAACAATCTTGCAAAAACCAAACTGCAAGTTGATAACAAATGCACATGTGACCATAAAATAGATGCATCTATTAAAATCATATAATAGTAAACGGTCCACATGGCAGGTGACTGAGCCCATATATATATATCACCTTTTATTCCTTCCAGAAATCAAAGGATTCAATCCCAACCTTTAACTGGTATATCATGAGAATAAGCAGCACAAGAGAATTCTTGAAGAATCTTCTATTCTTCAATATGTGTCAATGTAATTCTTAATTAATTTTTCGCATCATAATTGAACCGATATGGTCAACCGGTCATGCCAATTAATATTTATTTTAGTAAATCTCTAGTTTACTTGTGGCATATGATTCCAGCATCATGCTTATATTTGTGTAGTACAAATAGAAAGAAGATCGGGTAACCTTTCATATTTACCCGGTATGATTATAGAAATATGAAGATATTCAATCTTCCTTTCATTTATAGTCTCAATATGCCAATCACTTTGACTTATATATTTGAAACTCAAAAAGTTTCTTTTGAGACTTTACAATATCAATGTCATGAATAAGTTTATTCATCCGGGTAGTAACAAATTAGTTTTTCCGGAGTTCTTAACAACTTTTGTACTACAAGATCTTTTATCATACCATTCATATGGTAAATGTCTCCTTCACGGAGAAAATTATATCATAATAAATTGTCATGGTCAAAATCATCATAAGCAAAATCATTTCTTGCTTTAATTTTGCCTTTAATAACTTTTATAAGGCATGGCAAAATAATATTTGGCATATCACATGTACGCGACCAATGACATATTCATGTAACCACACAATAATATTTATTCTCTTTATTTTACTCAAACCTCCCTTAGAGGTGAGTCGTATGGTATTCATATAATCATGAATTGCATGTCTTTATTCAATGCTTTTATCACATATTGTCACATTCAACTTTAGGAATGGGTTTGCATTCTCAATGCTTATCACAAGTCACATTCTCTTCAAGGAATGGATCATAATCAGCGACGTGCTTTATTATTTTCAACCAATTTGATGGTAAGCATTGCCTTCACATTTTGAAGGACTATTTTGAGGACCCTTATTGTTCTCCTTTTATAATCATAGTGATGATTATTATTATTTTGATATTTGGAACGCCCACGTTCATTGTTCAACCAATTGTCTTCATTGAAACTTATTATGCATTGTTATCACATTCACTTCAAGAATGAAACAAATCAAGTGGGACAATTTTCATGCCTTTTTCATGAAAAATATATTATTTTTCTTTAGTCATCATTATATCATCAATATGGTACATTGAGACTCAAACCCAATGTCTTACTAATATAAAGGCATGTTAGGCCATAATAAATTGGGACTCAAACCCAACTCTTATCATTATGGAGCATCAGGACTTGATCCCGATGTCTTATTCTCAATTAATGGCATAATAGGCTAAACAATATTGAGATTCATTCTCAAGCCTTAATTTCAATCACATGCCAAAAAAAGTTATACACAACTAATTTGCAACTTAGCAAATCAAATTTGCTTTCTTAAATAAGTGTACAAATCTCAAATCAGCGTAAAGCTTTATTAATTATTTGTAGCATCTATATGAAATACAATTGTTTGTAGTCAGAATATTTCTTCTAAATTCTATTAGAGTTTAAAAGGATCATAAAATCATTGTCATAATATTTATTGAGTCTCTCTCAAAAATATTGTTGTTTTCGGGGTATACCCTACCTATTGGATTTGATTTAACGCCATGACTTTCCTTCACTCAATTCAACCAAGCAATTAGTGAATAAATTTATCAAAAGTACACCTAACACATATATAGTACTAATACATAAATTCAGCATTTATATTACCTGAAAAGTGACATTATAGGTAACAACTTACCAGTTGTAGCTTGTGCATCATTCATATAAAATACTTAAAAATGGTAAGTCAGTAGCAAGCATCAAGTAGGTCATGGATACTCAAAAATACCTCTTCTAGTAATCATACTAATCATTGTTTGCTTTCAAATGATACGATCATAAATTATGAAGTATATTTTCAAATAGCTGGTTTGTTTTCCAAATATCAAAGAAGTACTAATTAATCAACCTAGATAAAGATGTGAAGTATTTCTTGTTTTCTTCAAGATGATTTATGCTTTTAATCAGTATGACCAATTTTATTTTATTTTTTATTCCTTTTTTTTGTACTATATGCAAGTGTAAAAATCCAAAAGGAAAAAAAATATTCATCCAAGTAAAAGAAAATGTTTAAAGCGGCAGGACAGATTGAAGATAGTTAACACATAAATATGCATAGGACAATTTATATAAAATATCCTTGGTTACCATGACATGCATCATATCAACAATTAACTGCTACTATGATTTTCACATATAGAACTTCGAAAATTTTATTCCATTCATGTGATATAAAAGATGTAATATTAATATGTGCTTATGCAATACAGGTGTAGTACGAAGTTGTGTGCATATGAGATTTTAAAGGAATGACAAGTATAAGATAATCATACCTTCTTACATTTCATTACTTACCATATGTAGTTTCTCTTTACATTTAACCATGTGATGATATGTATGGCTTCTAATTGTAATCTTTCCGGATTGTAGAATTTTTTTTGTAGATATATATATATACAATTAGTTAGAGACTCGTGCTGATAACGTGTTATGAAATAAAAGCAATTTAGTAAAACATGAACAAGAAATAAAAGCAATTTAGTAAAACATGAACAAAAAATAGAGATAGAGACAAGGAAGAGATTTTCTTTTTCAATTGTGTGTATTTTCCTATCTATTACAAGGCTTTTATATAGGCATGAAAAGTGAAGAAAATATGTCATGGAATATGTCATTGAATATGTCATTAACCATTTGAGAGAAAGATCATGGAGGAAGAGTAGACATCCACCATATTTTGATTTTTATCATAACAATATGTGATTTATTTGTAAATTTTCTTAATTTTTTCACTATATTTCTCTCTTCAAATATTATCTATCCTATTCCCATTTTCGTAGAGGAAGCTTCAAGTATCAACACCGTCCATATTCTCACAAAATATTCATTTTCTTAAAAAGTTTAAAAATCGAACCGCACTCTAATAAAGTTGAGTTTGATGGTCTTTTGGTCACTTTTAGTCCTATTGAATCTCGTTGTACTAATAAAACTATGAAGAGATAAAAAGGAAACTATAAACAGACACTTTCTGTTTTGCCTATGAAGTACTAAAAAGAAAAGAAGAAAAAGAAAACGAAAGAAATCAGACGTAGTGTAGAAATAGGATGGCTAATAATATAAAGACAATTTTTCAAAAATCATTATCTTTTAGTAGTAATTAGCCATCTATAGATACCATTTGCTATATTACGGATTATAGATATCTTTTCTGTGGTTATAAGATGTATTTGATATATTTAAGCTATTGTATTCATGAATACAGTAGCAAAAATAGGCGTGAATCAGGGAAGATTATTGTATTCGACTGTATTTACGGCGTGAAATAGGGGATTACACTGTTTTTAAAACGGAAAGTGAATCAATTAACATAATAGACTCCTAATATAACTTAACAAACTCAATTATAACACACAAATTTTGTATTTTCAGTTATAAAAAAGATTCTCAACCGAAAAATACCCCCAAAACATAGCAATCTTCAGATAAATTATATAATACATCTAAATACATAAATTATATTAATTAAAAAAAATATATGAATACATTCATGGCATATAGCGAGATAGTGAATACAATGAAATACATAGAATACAGCGGGATACATTGAAATACAATGAAAAAAACAGTGAATACATGAAATACATGGAATACAACGAGATACATTGAATTACAATGAAAAAAAAAGACAATGAAATACATGAAAATACATTAAAATATATTAACAGAAAATCAAGTTGCTCAGCCCCAAACTCCGTCGTCTTTGTTCAAGAACAAACCCTAATTTCCGGCGAATCCGCCGTAGCAATGTTTGAAGGTACAACACGCGGACCTTTGAAATTTGAAGGTACAACATGCGACACCTTTTTTCATTAACTGCTACCGCGTTGACTACCTTTCCCTTCGACACTTTTAACTGCTACCTCCACAGTGACTGTCGCTGTCGTCGATGGCGGAGAACCACCAGTATCTCCGTCAATGTTCACTTTCATTTCGGAACAGAGAAGGAATACACTACTACGTGATCAACCAAAAGAGTAAGAAGAAAACTCCCTTTCCCAAATCAGTTAGTTTTGGGAAAGTTCAAAGGTTGGTTAACTCCCTTTCCCAAATCTGTCAAAGTTCAAACGTTGGTTAACTATCTTTCCCAAATCAGTTAGTTTTGGTTAGGGATTTGATTTGCTATCGCAAAACAATATTCGGTGCTAAGAATTGATCGAAATGAAAAGAAAATAGTGTGGGCGAGAGGAATTTTGAGATTGAGCATCGTGTTTTCAGGGAATGAAGGAAGAGAATAGGATGTATCAAAGTAGAGAGAGAAAAAAATAGTGTAACTGAATAACATATTTAGTGGCTTAGGGCTAGGAGGTAACCAAAATTAAATATTTTACTATAAGCCTTAAAAGGTATCTATAGAATATAATTTTTTAAATGGTATTTATTTAAAATAAATAAGATGTTAACCTTTGCTATAGGAGGTAAAAATTCCTAATATAAAAGCTGCAATTTATAAAGTATTTAAAATTTAGCCACATCAAATCAAACTTCAGACCTCCGGCTAGAGTCATAAAAGTTTGAAAATTCCCGTTCAAAGATCTGAAGTTTTGAACTATTATGCTCAACGTCAGACTCGTGATCTGAAATAATAAGTAGTCTAAATTTTTTCTCGTCTAAGCTTGCTTTAAATACATTATAAAAATTGACTATATTTTAAATACCACATCTAAAAGTGGCTAACTGGTGCTATATTTCTACAAAGAAATCCGTCCCAACTAAATGGATCACTGCAAAATCTAAGCCCAGCCCAAACTCCTTAACCGCCCACTACACCCTCTTTTATGTATTTCCCAAAATACTCCCTTTTGGTCTCAAGAAAACATAAAACAAAACCTAATACCAAAAGAGTTGTTGTTTCTCTCTCTCTCTAGACCTTGGCGGCTCATCGTTCAATGGCGGTGGAAGCGACAAACCAACCAAAACTCCGATGGGGGGAGCTAGAAGATGATGCGGAGGACTTGGATTTCCTGTTACCACCGAAGCAAATATTCGGGCCAGACGAGAATGGGGTGAAGAAAGTAGTGGAATACAAGTTTAACACTGAAGGAAACAAGGTGAAAATCACTACTACGACACGTATCCGTAAGCTCGCGAATGCTAGGCTGAGCAAAGGGGCTGTTGAGAGGCGGTCTTGGCCTAAATTTGGGGATGCAGTTCATGAGGATGTGGGTGCTCGTCTCACCATGGTTTCTACTGAGGAGATTATTCTTGAGCGCCCTAGAGCCCCCGGTATCGATCTTTTCTTCTCGTGTTTGGTTAATCTTAATTGGGATTTTTCTTTCTGTTGTGATTTGTGATTCTGTGTTTATTGTGAATTGGGCCGTTGGAATTTTTTTTTTGGGGTTATGCTGTATTTGTGCCATTATCAGGGGCAGACGGATGTAGATCATAGGTAGCTGTGGCTTGGACTCTGTATATGTGTCTAAAATCCACTAAATAAATACAAACAATGGTTTTTGAACTCAGTAAATCAAATGGGAGTGGTAGAATCCGGAACTCCAACCCATATTGTTCTAATCCTAGATCCTCCTCTGGACTTACTATCTGGTTTGTTGTGAGTTGGTTGGTATTTTTTGACTGCTGTAGCAGAGTAATTATCTGGTCAATGTGATTTTGTTGTGATAAATGAGTAGCTATCAGATCTCTGTGTATATAGAGAAAGGAAAACAAGGAATTTTTCTTGTTGTGCCTTTGTGTTTTGAATTTTATATACTAGCAAGCTATGTTGGGGATTTGAGTGAAGTTCCTTTTGGGTTTTGTTGCAGGTCAAAGGTAGTAATGATTTATTTATTATATGGAGAATTAGATAAAAGGCGTGTGGTGTTTGGGGGGGGGGACTTTGTGTTAAAAGGCTGTTAGTTGGTTTGAAATAAGAACCATCTTTTGGATGAATTTGTTCTCTTTAGTTGAATGCAATCTTTTATGATGCAGGCTTTAGTCTTAGTATGCGAAATATCTGATATCTTAGTTGAATAGGGAAAAGGATTGTTTTTTTTCTTCATATATCAGGTATCCCATTCAAGTATATGTGTTATTTGCTAAAAACATATTTAGTCAGGTTCTCGTGCTGCTTAATATATGTAGTTATGCAGTCGCATGTCACATGTATAGATTCAAGATCATTTATTATTTGCTACCCAACCGAAGTAGTGATTCAAGGAGTTGCAATTAACTGTATGCATTCGCCAAGATTTGTGTCAGCTATGGTAATGGTACTGCACCTTTGTTGAGGAAAAAGATTGGCTTTGCAGCTATATCTGCGGTCTCCTATTTGAGAAATTAGTATATTATACACCTGTGGAATGCTGCCGCCTGCCTGTGTAGCTATTTTAATGAACATTCCAACTTTGTTAAGGAAAGAGATTGTATTAATGAACCTATTTCTCCTGTAATGGTAGCCTGAGAGTTGAAGACATTAAAGTTGTACGCATATTGATTTGCATTGATGCATGTGTGACCAGTATAGTCGTAGAAACTGTTTGGTGAATTGTTCTCTCATCCGTCTTTCCGAGAGTTGTACACATTATTGACTCGCATTGATGCATGTGTGACCATTGTAGTCATGGATAACTGTTTGGTGAGTTGTACCCTCATATGTGTTTTTAATTTATGTGTGAATCTTTTCCCTTTGAGTTTGCTGTTTTTTTGGGCTGTGGTGTTATATGCTGTATATATGTGCGAGTATTGAAGGAGACACATCCCTTGCCCTGTGCTGAAGTTTTAAGTTTACCTAACTCTGTCATTGTGATTATCTAATTCTGAACAGGTTCCAAGCAAGACGAATCTAAAGCCGCTGGAGACTCTTTGGCTCAAATTGGAAAAGCAGGGGCTGTTCTTATGGTGTGTAGGACCTGTGGGAAGAAGGGTGATCATTGGACATCAAAATGCCCATTCAAGGATCTTGCTCAGCCAAGTGACACCTTCATGGATAAGCCACCGTCAGCAGAAGCGCCTGCCGCTGGAGCTGGTCCTCAAAAGGGTGCTTATGTACCTCCGAGCATGAGAGGTGGTGGTGCAGAGAGGGGAAGTGGTGGTGGCACTGAGATGAGAAGAAGAAATGAAGAGAACTCTGTTAGGGTTACTAACCTTTCTGAGGACACTCGGGAGGCTGACTTGTTGGAGCTGTTCCGTTCCTTTGGTCATGTCAGCCGAGTGTATGTTGCCATTGATCAAAAGACTGGAATGAGCAGAGGATTTGGTTTTGTCAACTTCGTCAATAGAGAAGATGCTGAGAGGGCCATAAACAAGCTGAATGGTTATGGTTATGACAATCTCATCCTTAGAGTTGAATGGGCTGCTCCTAGAACTAATTAGCTTTCTTTCCTAGGCCAATACTGTGTTGTTTAACCTTACCTTGGGAACCATAATTTTGCTCCTTTATGTTGTGTTTAAGAATGTCACTCCTGCCTCATTTATTGGAGGAACAAAAGAGAACGTTGATTCCTTGATTATTTTTTCTTCAAATTTTTCAAAACTGTGATATGGTCATTCTGTGTAGAGCTTATACATGTAGCTTTATTTAGAAGATATTAATGTGTGCCTGAATTTCAATCTAAAGTGAAATAATTATCTGGGCGTAGGCATGTGATTTTTGACCCTCTTTAAGATTTCACCCATTTTAGCCTAAAATATTTAGTTTAGGTCTAATATACTTTTTTACTTTATTTAGTTATAAAATGAAAATTACAAAAATAGGTTGTTTTAATGGTTTTTATTTTAATAATTATTTTCACTTAAGTAGGGCTAATTAATATTTTTGGTAATATTTTTATAGGGGTAGATATTTAGTTAATTGAGCTAATTTTATGCAAAACTAGTAATAAAAGCCTAAGTTTTTAGCCCATTACCTGAGCCCAATACCCTTAAAACCTTTCTTAAAAACCTAGGGACCTAATACACAAAAAGACCTAGGACTAATCAACAAAAAATATAAAATATAACCTAGTAGCTAAGGACCTAGATGGAGGATATATAGACTAACGCCTAAAAATCTAGGAGGGGACGATCAGCGCCGCAATACACAAAACAACCCCCACCCCTGACTTCATCTTCTTCAGCTGAACAATACAGAAAAAACGAAGCCTAGACCCAAGATCAAATCGGCCGTTTTCTCTTCTTCTACACAAAAACTTGAAGAGACCTAAAAAGAAAATGAGGAAGCAACCGTTGCTTCTTCTTTGACACACTGAACCAAAACCCTTTACACAACACAAATGGAAAACAACAAACAAAAACTCCAAAACAAGAACTGAAGAATGACCTTCCACACCTACACAAAGCAGCCATCGCTCGTCGCCACCCACATCGCCGGAAAATCAACAACGACCACCTCTGACCCCATTGCCGGTGAACCAAACCACACCCTTCATCTTCTCCTTCTTCAACCTAAAACAACCTCACCCCAGCTCACTATCGCCGCTGTTTCTTTCCCTTCCTCCACCCTCTACTGTCTTTGTATCGTCGGAGTCGCATCGTCGACGATGAATGAGTAGAAAACAGTCCACTGTTTCATCACCATTGTTCTCGTGTGCTTTACTTCTATGTCGGATGAGTGTAGATCTAACAAGTTCTGGATTTTGTGACGTTTTTGTGCTGAGTTTGGCCAGAATCAGTTCTTTGGCATTCCTCCGCGTGTGTCGTTTGGCTGTGGTTCCAATATCGCCATCGTTATGGTAGTAGCGTCATTGGTTCCGGCGAGTGTCGAGGTTTGGATCGTCGTTCCGTCGAGGTTTCCATTTTGGTCCGGTGATTAATTTCGTTTTGTCTGCGTGAAGATTCAATGTAAGATTCGTTTGCTTTGCTTTCATTTTGGTTTTGTTATGATCATATGTTGTTGACTATGCGTTTTGTTTCTTCAGTAACTTATGTGAAGAGTAGTGTTTTTCTTCGATTGTTTGTTCTGATTTAGCTGTAGAACTTCTCTGTTAGAAGGTGCAATAATTGTATATTTTGTGAAAGTTGGGAGTTTTCTTAACTCAATTGAATAGCGTGGATGCAAAGTTAGTCCTAAACCATAGGATAAATTAATTTATGAATCTGTTAGTATGCTTTTGGACCCGCTTTTGATCCACTATCGTAATTGTGTGCACGTTCGCGTGACATAATTACGATTCTAAAAAAACCAATTCGGAGTATGTGTTCGCGCAACTTCGATCAAACTTTTTCTTAATAATAAAATGGGTTTTCATAGGCCGCTAATTAAATTTAGTTCATATAGTCTGAGGTGTGCCATCCACCATTTAGTTATACATGGCCCTCGTATTAATTCATAATTTAGATATAAAATGACAAATTCTCGTAGTTTGCTTTAGGCACGTTAATTAAATAAAGTGTCATAGCTACGGGTACGGTTCCCGTGACGTAGTTGTGAAACACAATTTATAAATCCGGGTGTGTATTTTATGTGATCCGACTTCAATTTCCAACAAGGTTAAATAGAACGTGTCGTGAATCACGAGTGCATTTCATGTAGCGTGGTTTACGATGTGTTAACCTTGAAATAATTCCTTAAATAATTAAAAGCGGTCAAAGGTGAAAAATGCAATAGGTTTAAAATTTGTAATTAATCAGATAAATAGGCCAATAATAATAGTTGAGTGACCGTGCTAGAACCATGGAACCCGGGAATGCCTAACACCTTCTCCCGGGTTAACAGAATTTCTTACCCCGATTTCTGTGTTCGCGGACTATAAAACAGAGTCAATCTTTCCTCGATTCAGGATTTAAAACTGGTAACTTGGGACACCATAAATTATCTCAAGTGGCGACTCTGAATTTTAAATGAATAATCCCGTTTCGATTGTCACTTAAATTAGAAAAAAACTCCCTTTATACCCTTCCGAGGGTAGGAAAACGGAGGTGTGACAGCTTTGGCGACTCTGCTGGGGATCGAACTCAAAATCTCTAGTTCAGGGTTCAAGAATTCGAGCTTAGAATAATTGTTATATTTGGCTTTATTTATTGTCTGATTTTATCTACATGTTTGGGCCTAATGTGCTAAATGTTGCTTTTTACCGCTTTGATATTATCTGAACTGTATATATAAACTGCTACGAAACCCCTCTTTTCTATCTTCTGAGGAGTGCACGCTGGCGTGACTTCTTTCTGTTAGTGTCATATCCCAATTTAGAATGAGGTTCGGACAAGTTGCAAAGCCGTATGATCTTTTGGTTACCGGTACGCTTCCCCCCCGGCTCGAGTTGTCCGCTCGGGTAAGCAAGGTCTAGAACAATACACTCAGGTTTTAAACCTAGAATAACTTAGCCTCATGCCGGATCCCTAGTAGGAACGCTTGTTTGCATCATGTGCATTTGACTTTGGGGACTCAACACAGGGGTTGGGTCCGCCTAGGACATGTCTACCCAAAATAATAGACCATCTTGATGCATCCTATGTGCCACATATTGCATTTCTTCAAAGGTAAAATGGTCATTTGGCAGACCAATGATAGTTGAGGGCAAATAAAAAGAAAAAAAAAAAAAGAGAGGGTGAAGTGTGAAACTAAAGCAAGTAGGGCCCAGTTATGTTTTCTTTTACATTTTTGTTAAGAAAAAAAATGAAAAATCCTAAAAAAAAAGATTTTGCACTTTCCCATATTTTCCGAAAAAAATAAAAAAAAAAAGGATAAGAAAATCCAAAAGAGTTTACATGTTTCATCATTTTCAAGGAAAAGACAAACAAAATATATTTTCTCTAATTTAGTTGTTTTTTTTATTTCTTGGCTGTATCCAATCTGTCCGAACTACGCGAACCTGATTCTCCTCCCTCGGGGCGTGATACGTAGGCAACCCACATAGGGTCCGGTTTTCCTAGTAAATCTTAGGTTCTTGGCTTTGCAGGGTCTTAGCCAAATTTTGCACTTTTAGCCACTTTTAGCCACATAGGTTAATTTTAGAAAAATAGTCACAATCATGTATTGCATGTGCCTAGTAGGGAATGCTATTGTCTCACATAGTGTTGGTTTCAGTTTTCTCATACAGGTGTGGATCTACTTACCGAAATTTGAGCATGACAGATACCCCCAAAACCACTACATTCAGGAGCTGCCTGAGGAGCTTTTTTTTGTTTTAGAGTCTATTGTTCATGTTATACTTTCTAGTCCTGTATAGTAGTATTCAGTCATTTAGTTGATTTTTGAGTCTGTCATAGTCTAGTTAAGTTTGTCAGTCTTTTGTTATTATTTCCTATTTTGTATTTGAAAAATGTATTATAAAATCCAAAAAAAAAGGATATTTTGCGTTTTTGTATTTCCATTAGAATTTTCTTCAGGAATACTACTCCTAGAAATTGAAAAAAATTTCGTTTGAGGTGATTTTTCTTTTAGGCAATTAATATCTAAAACTTAAAATAAAAATTTGTTTTTATATTTTCTTTAGTATATTAGGACTAAGAATTCAAAAAAAAAAAAGAAGAGAATTTTTGTTTTTTAGTACCTCTTTAAAGGTTTTCTCTAAGATATTAATTCCAAAAATCCAAAAAAGATTTTCTTTTGAGGTCCTTCTTTGTGAAATTAATGAAAAATGAATAGAAAAAAATTTCTTTTATTTTTACTAGATTTAGGACATTGTACATAGAATAAATAAGATACCTTATCTTCTATTTATCTTTAAATTTTTTCCTTTAGGTAATTAAAAATTGAAATCCAAAAACAGTTTTTATCTTTTTCATTTCTCGTTACGAAGTTTTTCTTCAGGGATATCAAATGAAAATTCAAAATACTTTTCTTTGGTTTATTGTCTAGATTTCTTTCCTAAAAAAAGAGTCAAAAAATATCTTTCTCTTCTAGGATTTTTCCTTAATAGAGTATTTGTTTCCAAAAAGAAAAGAAAAAGAAAAAAAATCCGTTAAGCTTGAGTTTAGAATAGGTTATAGAACATTAAGTCTAGAAAATTCAAAAAAAGATTTTGCTTCTTTTATTTCTCTTTTCTCATCGGATTAGTCATTAAGATAAAAAAAGGAAAACGTTAGTTTGTTTCCTTTCTTCCCGATTTTCCCAAACTACGCAAAGATCTGATTTATGTGGCGTCATGATACGTAGGCAACCTACATAGGGTTTGATCGAATCATTTTTATTTTATTAAAAGAAAAAGGAGAAAAAAAAAGAAAAAAAAAGAGATGAAATTATGGGATGTGAGAAAGAGAGGAAAGGAAAAAGTGATAATTAGGAAAAGAGGAAGGGAAATGAGCAAGCGAAGAAGTACTAGAAAGAAAAGAAAGAGAAGATTGAAATGAATAAATTGGGATGATGCCATATGACCTTCATACCCTCGAAGTCATGTTAGAGCCGATAACTGCGACTAAGTGCATTGCACATAATGTGAGATTATCTTATGTTAAATGCCCTAACGCTAACGTGATGACTTCATTTTGTTCCTTTTGTTATCTTTAGTATATCAGAAGGGTGGTTGGTTTGTAGTTCTTAAAGTGGTAACTCTTCTCTACAACATAAAGTCGAAAGGCAATGGCAAACGACAACGGAATTGAGTTGGCTGGTACTGGTGCCCAAAAGCAATTGGTTGAACCGGGCAATGGGTTGGTTGAAGAGGTAAGGATGTTAAGACAACACATTGCGGACATGTATCAGGCTTGGATGACTGGGAAGGCACCACCCACGCCACCACCTAGCTTCTTAGATGCTACCCTTACCCAAACTTCGGCTATAGTACCAGATGATTCCCCATACTCTCCAAATCCACCCGCTTATCACAACTTTCCTAACCACTCTAGTAGTTCCATCACTCATCCTCCAATTACCTCTCCCCAAAATTGCACTCTTGTCATATCCACTATCCCCATGAGCACAACTTCTCAACAATCTTCCCTTCATAGATCAGACAATGAACATCCACTCAAAGCTCATGATGCCTAATATTACCCCTCAGAGGTTGCCCACAAGGTTCCTGACTCATACAATCAGAGCCTTCAGAATGAGCCTCATGTTGAAAATAAAAATTCACAGGAAAAGAAGGGCGAGATGAGATATCCAGGAAGCTGAAAGGTATAGAATAGTCCTTAAGGAGCATGCAAGGATGGGAAATCAGATTAACATATTCCCTGATGTTCGTCTGTCCGCGGGGTTTAAAATGCCAAAGTTTAACTTGTATTATGGGCGTGGAGATCCACTAGCCCATCTGAGGGGTTATTGCAGTGAAATTAGAAGTGTTGGCAGGGAAGATGATTTGTTGATGGCATATTTCAGTGAGAGCTTGACTGGGGCAGCCTTGCAATGGTATACTCATCAAGATACCAATAAGTGGCAGGCATGGGATGACATGGCTCAAGGTTTTGTTCGACACTTTCAATACAATATAGACGTTACCCCAGACCGTTCCTCCCTATCTAATATGGAAAAGAAATCGGACAAAAGCTTTAGGGAGTTTGGGCTCAGATGGAGGGAACAAGCTACTCGAGTCAGTCCCCCGATTGGTTAAGAAGAAATGGTCGAGCTTTTCTTACAAGCCTAGGGGCCCACCTACTTCAGTCATTTGATCCCGGCCTTGGGTAAACCTTTCAATGATATGGTAAAAATGGGGGAGATGGTAGAAGAGGGAATAAAGTCAGGCAAAATCATGAGTTATTCTGCATTGAAAGACACTACAAAAGACGCTCAAATTATCTCGGTAAGTTTTGGATGGAAGAAAGAGAAATAGAAAAGATGTTGTTGAGGCGCGCCAACGACATGATCCAGTGGGCATTCCTGCTCAACACTTTCAACCTCGACATCGACCCCATGGATATCCCTATGCTCCAGATAATCCTCCCCAATGCTACTTCTCTCCACAAAACCCCAAAAGTCGTACATCACCTTCCCAGTACTCTGTCCATAATGCACCACCATATGCTCCACACCCATGAGGTCCGCGATAGCCTGCACCACTTCCACAAATGTCTTACTTGCCCCCTCAAGCATATCAACCACCTACCCGAAAAAGGTTCCAATCGAGGCCAGAGTACAAGATGAAAAGGCAAAAGCAAAAGGAAAAGACTTTCACTCCCCTTGGAGAATCATATGCCAGTTTGTTCCAAAGGTTGAGGCAATTAGACATATTGAAGCCGATTCAGATAAAAATGCCGAACCCTCTTTCAAAGAATTTTGATTATTCTCAAAGGTGCACCTATTGCTCTGATGCCCCGGGTCACAACACAGAAAAGTGTTGGCATTTGAAAAAAGCAATTCAGAAGCTTATTGATGCAGGTGATAGTGTCGTGCAAAATCCAGATGCAGTAGACACTAGCCAAAGTCCATCGCCTGTTCATAATGAGACGCATATGGTGGGTATGATTTGTTTTGAAAAGGAATATGAGAATTCTTCTGAGATCCTCGGAGGTCCACGTGCTATAAAGCTTTCAGCTCTATCAGAGGTTGATCTTAAGAACGAGCCGGCAAAAAGGACCCAAACGCAATTTGCTAAAGTCAATGTGATGGAGACTTGTGAAGGTCCTAGTAATGTTGATGCGAAACTCCATGGCTAAGATGCCGTGCTTGGTAATTGGAAAGACGCTCCATTCTTGGTTAGCCGTGGGAGGAGTAGTGGTGGTTTATTTTGTTGTCATTTCTGTTGTCCGGGTTATTTTCAGGGTTGTGATCTGGATATTGTCTTGTGACTCAAACCCTTCTATCCTTTTATTTTGCCCAGTTTATTTAGTCGTAGTAGCTCGTTTAATGTTGTCTGGTTTTTGTTCCAGGGTTGTACCCCAGTTTATTTTGCTTGTCTTGTTGTTCAAAACCCTTCACCGTCTGTCTAATGCAATTTTCTATTTTCTGTTATTTCTAGTCATTTTTTGTTTAGTTCTCTTCTCCTTTTATAGTTCTTTTCATGCTGGTTCTAGTGACATGACATGCACGCGTAATTCTCAGTCTGGTATGAAAAGTTAGTTTAATCGTGAAACAATGAAACAATTTTGAAGATGATAGGGACATTTGAGGGAAGTAAGTAAAGGGATTTTGAGATCGCTTAAAGCCCGAATTGTGTGAAACTGCGCAGATAATTTGGGAAGTTAATAGGGTGACAAGAATTCGTTTAAGGAGAGTGCATCCCGGACAATTTGAAGTGAGTAGTTTTGAGTTCAAGTACACCTTAATTTGCAAGATAAAGTCAAGGGAGTTTGCTCCAAATAGATGGAGGGTACCCATCATGAAAAAGAAATCACCCAATAAGAGTTCTGTACTTGACAAGACACTAAAAAGGTGGAAAGCATATCAGTGATAGCAATGCCGAAGCTGTAAAAGAAATGTTGTGTGTGCTTTTTTTTTTCATTTCAAGTTGCATGTGTTGTACTTGGCATTTTCAGGGATTGGGAGGCCCTCTTTCAGCTACCCAAACACTTATACCACTTGATACCCTTTTGAGCCTGATCCGATTTCTTTGACCTCCCCTCTTTTGGAATCAAGTTAGTCACACAGAAAAAAAAAAGTTCGTGTCCCCATAGGTTTATTTTAGAAAGTTCATTCCAAAAAAGAATGAAAAAAAAAGAAAAAGAAAAAAAAGAAAAAAAAGGGAAAAAGAAAGAAAGAAAAGAAAAAGGAAAATAGTAACAAAAAGTAGTCTTGTGAAATACGTTTGACCTGATTCTTGTCACCACAAGATACGTAGGCAGCCTTACGGTTCGATCATACCAAATAAAATATTTCATAATCCCATGAAGTCGAGAGTGAGAAATTCTATAAGAAAAGAAAAGAAAAAAAGAGAATCAAATTCCTTTGTTTTAGAAATTAGGGCAAATATTTTAGAATAGATTCTAAAAGTTGTAAATAAATTAACCCGTTGACTTAGTTATTTTGAGATTTTATGATATCCTTTCTTTCTAACCCGTCCAAAAGCCATATTACAGTCCAAAAAAGACCTCCCAGATAATCTTTGAGAGTGCTGAGTTTAGACATGCCAAGAGTATATGATGTTTTTACCATGGTTAATGCCTTGTCATCTGCATAATCAGAGGAAATAAGAAGAAAAGAACAAAATGAGAGAGTCTTATTGGTGTAAACCTTCACAGGTACCATAAGGCGATGGTGAGTTGAGAGAAAGAACAAAATGAGAGAGGTTTGATGGTGGAAACCCTTCGGGCACAACAAATCGAATAAGGATCGTGAATCAGATTGGATAATCAGAGCATTGAAGTCCAGTTTCATGATTTAGGGGTATAACAAGAGTTGAACATCAGACTTGCTTGACAGATTAGGCCACTTAATCTAAAGGTGCATGTCATGTTCATTAGAGTTGGTATCCACATCTGATAAGTTTCTACTTTGTAGTTTTTTGTTAGGAATAATCTCTTTTCATTGTCTTTACTCTGTTCCTTTTGTCTTGTCTACTTCCTCTTCCTGAGTCTGTTTGGTTATAACAAGTGAGAAATGACTTCAAAATTTGCTACCAGCTTTCCAATTGCATAAAACATGATCTGGCTAGCACATCAAAGTGGCATAAGTCAGGAAAGATTAGCATGCGCACTGAGTTGGTAACAATCAATGTGCTTTGGGATTCATATGAAATACAAAGGTTTGGTATATGTCAATTCATGAACAATGCAACAAATAGAGGATGTTGGGTGAATGGATCAAATGTATTTTCTGTGATAAGGTTGACAAATAAAGTGGTTAACCAGTGACAAGCAAGGTCTTCCAAGCGGAAATTAAAGTTATCATGGCAAGTGAAAGAGCAATAGACCTCAAGGCCTAGGCCAGTGGGTTAAGTCCGGAAAGAACAACAAACGCATCGAGTTGGAAAAAATCAACGTGTTTTAGGATTCATGTGAAATACAAAGGTTCGATAAATGTCCAATCATGAGCAAAATGCAACAGATAGAGGATGTTGGGTTTGAACGGATCAAAGATATCTTCTGGGATAAGGGTGACAAAGAAAGTGGTTAGTCAATAAACAAGCAAGGTCTTTCGAGTTGAAATCAAAGTTATCATGGAAAGTGAAGGAGCAATCGCCTTCAAAGTCAAGGCCACAAACCAACCATCATATTTAAACTTACAAGTTTTCTTTGTTTGAAACATGGGTGAAGACTATGTCCAAATCAAAGCTTGGAAGCTTGAATTTTTCAAATGTCATTCCTAAATTATGTCAGCACAAAGGTAGTTTGAGAAGGGGAAAGAAATTTGTTCGATCTGCAGGAACCCTTCATGAGGAAAAGCATGATTCAGGGGCAAGGAATTTTGTTCATTCTGCAGAGATCCTCCAGAAAGAGAGCACGTCTCATGTAAGTTCATTCTCGGCTTCTCAGGACCCTCCTGGACAATGAGACCTAGTTTAAAATTCAAAACATTCATGAGTAACAAGATCTAGCATAGGCTCCACCTTGAGGAAATATAAGTTGGCTTTGAAGTTTTCATTCTTAGGATGAGATTCAATTTGAAATTTTTAGGACCCTCCTGGATAATGGGACTTAGTTTAAGACCTCCATTAGATGATGAGATTTAGCATAATTTTCACCGTTAGGAAGTTGAATTTAGCTCTGAAGTTTCTACCCTTAAGATGAGTTTTGATTTTAATTTTCAGGACCCTCCTGGATAATGGGACCTAGTTAAATTTCAAGACCTTCATAGATAAAAAAATTTAGCGTAATTTCTACTTTGGGGAAGTATAATTTAGCATTTAAAGCTTTTCACTTTTGAGATGTGACTGGGTTTGAAATTTTCAGGATAGGGAATTTAGTTTAGAATTTATTTTGATAACAAGAATCGGTTAACAGTAACAGATGTTCCCAATATCAAACTGGGGCAGAAAATTTCTTTTGTTTTGTCTGTTTTGTTGAAATTAGGAGCCCACCTGGAGAATAAAGGGAAAGCAATTCAAGTGTTGGTAATCAGGAGCAGAACAAAGGGAAAGCAATTCAAGTGTTGGTAATCAGAAGCCCGCCTAGAGAACAAAGAGAAAACAATTCAAGTGTTGGTAATTAGGAACCCACCTGGAGAACAAAGGGAAGCAATTCAAGTTTCGAGGAAAAATAGTGCAAATATTGGTAATTAGGAGCCCACCTGGAGAACAAACGGAAAGAATTCAAGTGTTGGTAATCAGGAGCCCACCTGGAGAACAAAGGGAAGCAGTTCAAGTTTCGAGGAAAAACAGTGCAAATGTTGGTAATCAGGCACTCTCCTAGAGAACAAAGGGAAAGAAATTCAAGTGTTGGTAATCAGGAGCCCACCTGGAGAACAAAGGGAAGCAAGTCAAGTTTCAAGGAAAAACAATGTAAATATTGGTAATCAGGAGCCCACCTGGAGAACAAAGGGAAAACAGTAATGTTCAAAGAAAGACGGTTATAGTTCAACAATCAGGAGTCCACTTGGAGACCAAAGGGAAAATGAGTCAAGTTTCGAGGGAAAAGTAGTACAAGTGTTGGAAATCAGGAGCCCACCTAGAGAACAAAGGGAAAACAACAATGTTCAAAGGAAGATGGTTCAAGTTCATCAATCAGAAGCCCACCTGGAGAACAAAGGGAAAACAAGTCAAATTTCGAGGGAAAAACAATGCAAGTGTTGGAAATCAGGCACCCACCTGGAAAGCAAGGGAATGCAGTTAAAGTTTTGGCAATCAAGCGCCCACCTGGAGAGCAACGGAATACAGTTAAAGTTTTAGCAATCAGGCGCCCACCTGGAGAGCAAGGGACTACAGTTAAGTTTTGGCAATCAGGTACCCACCTAGAGAGTAAGGGGATACAGTTAAAGTTTTGGCAATCAAGCACCCACCTGGAGAATAAGGAAAGCAGTTCAAATTTCAAAGGAAGACAACACATGTTTCAAGGAAAAACAGGTCAAGTTTTGAGGAAAAGTAGTTCAGGTTTTGGCAATCAGGCACCCACCTGGAGAACAAAGAAGGCAATCCAAGTTTCGAAGGAAGACAGTTCGAGTATTGGCAATCAGGCGCCTACCTGGAGAATAAGGGAATTTACTTCAAAATTCAATTCAAGTCAGCAACAAAAGAATCTCGCAGCAAGAATGCGAGTCGACAGTCCGAGTTGATCAACAGAAGTTAGTCACAATACAGAATAAAAAAAAAAGAAAAGCAAGAAGTGAATCCAAATGCAAAATTTGATGAAAGATGTGAGCTTCTCAAGACATGGCTGAGGTCACAAGCACTGCATGCCCGGTCTTGATCCGAAGAAGATTGAACTAGTACGTGCAGCTAGCAAGCTTCAAGGTTCTAATCTAAAATCTGCATGAAGAACCATTCAAGAATCAAGATCAAGCTTCAGAAGACTTATACATAGGAATCTTGTAACTCATAGTTGATAGACGTAGTTAGTCTTTTTAATTTTTTTGATTTTGATGTAATAACAGGACCGCAAACCGAAACCTCGACGGAATGGCACCTCAATCGGCTCTCCACCTCGGTATACTCTATCATCTCACTCACTTCTGAACTACACGTGGCGTGATTCCTTTATAGCCAAGGATATGTAGGCAGCTCAGATACCAGGGCTCGGTCACATTCTCTTTTCTTTTAGTTTTTGGTTTCCCTAAATAAGGGTCGGGTCAAAAAACCTGTCTAGTCGTTCTTTGTCTGAAAACTCTTCGCGTTTCCAATCAAAGAGGGGCAGCTGTAGACATGTGATTTTTGATCCTCCCCAAGATTTCACCCATTTTAGCGTAAAATATTTAGTTTAGGTCTAATATAACTATTTCAGCTAATTTTGACTCTTTTACTTTATTTCGTCACAAAATAAAAATTACAAAATAGGTTTGTTTTAATGGTTAGTTTTATTTTAATAATTATTTTCACTTAAGTAGGGCTAATTAATATTTTTGGTGATATTTCTATAAGAATAGATTTTTAGTTAACTAAGCTAATTTTATGCAAAGCTAGTCATAAAAGCTCAAGTTTTTAGCCCATTCCCTAAGCCCAATACCCTTAAAATCTTTCTTAAAAACCTAGGGACCTAATACACAAAATAACCTAGGACTAATCAGCAAAAAATAAAAAATATAACCTAGTAGCTAAGGACCTAGATGGAGGATATATAGACTAACACCTAAAAATCTAGGAGGGGACGATCAGCGCCGCAATACACAAAACAACCCCCCACCCTGACTTCATCTTCTTTAGCTGAACAATACAGGAAAAACGAAGCCTAGACCCAATATCAAATCGGCAGTTTTCTCTTCTTCTACACAAAAACTTGAAGAGACCTAAAAAGAAAATGAGGAAGCAGCCGTTGCTTCTTCTTTGACCCACTGAACCAAAACCCTTTACACAACACAAATGGAAAACAACAAACAAAAACTCCAAAACAAGAACTGAAGAACGACCTTCCACACCTACACAAAGCAACCATCGCTCGTCGCCACCCACATCGCCGGAAAACCAGCAACGACCACCTCTAACCCCATTGCCGGTGAACCAAACCACACCCTTCATATTCTCCTTCTTCAACCTAGAACGAACTCACCCTAGCTCACTATCGCCTTTGTTTCTTTCCCTTCCTCCACCCTCTACTGTCTTTGTATCGTCGGAGTTGCATCGTCGACGATGAACGAGTAGAAAACAGTCCACTGTTTCATCACCATTATTCCCGTGTGCTTTACTTCTATGTCGGATGGGTGTAGATCTAACAAGTTCTGGATTTTGTGACGTTTTTGTGCTGAGTTTGGCCAGAATCAGTTCTTTGGCATTCGTCCGCGTGTGTCGTTTGGCTGTGGTTCCAATATCGCCATCATTATGGTAGTAGCGTCATTGGTTCCGGCGAGTGTCGAGGTTTGCATCGTAGTTCCGTCGAGGTTTCCATTTTGGTTCGGTAATTAATTTCATTTTTCTGCATGAAGATTCAATATAAGATTTATTTGCTTTGCTTTCATTTTGGTTTTGTTCTGATCATATGTTGTTGACTATGCGTTTTGTTTCTTCAGTAACTTATGTGAAGAGTAGTGTTTTTCTTCGATTGTTTGTTCTAATTTAGCTGTAGAACTTCTCGGTTAGAAGGTGCATTAATTGTATATTTTGTGAAAGTAGGAAGTTTTCTTAACTCAGTTGAATAGTGTGGATGCAAAATTAGTCCTAAACCATAGGATAAATTAATTTATGAATATGTTAGTATGCTTTTGGACCCTCTTTTGATCCACTATCGTGATTGTGTGCACGTTCGCGTGACATAATTACGATTCTAAAAAATCCAATTCGGAGTGTGCATTTGCGCAACTTGGATCAAACTTTTTCTTAATAATAAAATGGATTTTCATAGGCCGCTAATTAAATTTAGTTCATATAGTCCGAGGTGTGCCATCCACCATTTAATTATACATGGCCCTCGTATTAATTCCATAATTTAGATATAAAATGACAAATTCTCGTAGTTTGCTATAGGTGCGTTAATTAAATAAAGTGTCATAGCTACGGGTACGGTTCCCGTGACGTAGTTGTGACACACAATTTATAAATCCGGGTGTGCATTTCATGTGACCCGGCTTTAATTTCCAACAAGGTTAAATAGAACGTATCGTGAACCACGAGTGCATTTCATGTAGCGTGGCTTACGATGTATTTTAAATAACCTTGAAATAATTCCTTAAATAATTAAAAGCGGTCAAAGGGTGAAAAATGCAATAGGTTTAAAATGTGTAATTAATCAGATAAATAGGCCAATAATAATAGTTGAGCGACCGTGCTAGAACCACGGAACCCGGAAATGCCTAACACCTTCTTCCGGGTTAACAGAATTCCTTACCCAGATTTCTGTGTTCGCGAACTATAAAACAGAGTCAATCTTTCCTCGATTCGGAATTTAAAACCTGTTACTTGGGATACCATAAATTATCTCAAGTGACGACTCTGAATTTTAAATGAATAATCCCGTTTCGATTGTCACATAAATTAGAAAAAACTCCCTTTATACCCTTCCGAGGGTAGGAAAAAAGAGGCGTGACATTGGGTACTCTGAATCTTGATTCTTTAAAGGAAAAAGGATTTTTTGGGAGCTTCACAAGGATATCCTCCACAATAGCCTTTTAGGCACTTCGTTGTTTTTCGAGCAATTTATGCAAAATACCTATTAGCTGAAAGTTACCCTTCTTTGAATTGAATTGGCTTGATTTGATTTGGCTTAGTTTGAATTGACTTGGCTTTGCTTGGCTTGGTTTAGTAGCTTAGTTTAACTTCATTTGGTTGGCTTTGGCCGGGCATAAAAAAAGGAATTTTCACCTCCTATTGCAAAGGTTAGCACCTTATTTATTTTAAATAAATTATATTTTATAGATACCTTTTAATATTTATAGCAAAATATTTAATTTTGGTTACCTCCTAACCCTAAGCCACTAAATACGCTAATCAGTTACACTATTTTCTTTCTCTCTCTACTTTGGTACATCTCATTCTCTTCCCCCATCCCATTAAAATTTTCGATCTCCTCCTCCTTCCACCGAATTTGTTTTTGCATTAAAATGGCTTTTCCAATTTTATCCAATGAGAGACGGTCCTTATACGAAGTCAAGGACCAGTTTCAATCGAGATGTACAAATGTCATGAAGCCATAGTCACGAACATACTCGAACAGCTGCTGAGAATGGACCTCCCTTGCTTACCTGACGAAACAAGAGTGCCAGATGCAATGCTACCGAAGATTGTTTTTGTGACTGGAAAGATGTGAATATAGTTTTTATTGCCAAATAACTCAGAGTGAAATTTCCCGAAGGCGGCACATTTTTACTACCGGCTTCCGGTGAACGGCGGATGCGCCAGAAATTAGGGTTTGTTCTTGAACAAAGACGGTGGAGTTTGAGGCTGAGCAACTTGATTTTCTGTTAATATATTTCAATGTATTTTTATGTATTTCATTGTATTCATTGTCTTTTTTTTCATTGTAATTCAATGTATCTCGTTGTATTCCATGTATTTTATATTATTCATTATCTTTTTTTCTCATTGTATTTCAGTGTATCTCGATGTATTCTATGTATTTTATTATATTCACTGTCTCGCTATATGCCATGAATGTATTCATAAGTTTTTTTTAATTAATATAATTTATGTATTCAGATGTATTATATAATTTCTCTAAAGATTGCTATGTTTTTGGGGTATTTTTCGATTGAGAATCTTTTTTATAACCTAAAATACAAAATTTGTGTGTTATAATTGAGTTTGTTGAGTTATATTGGGAGTCTATTATGTTAATTGATTCACTTTCCGTTTTAAAAGTAATGTAATCCCCTATTTCACGCCGTGAATACAGTCAAATACAATAATCTATCCAGCTGTAATCCCATGTTTCACTTCATGAATACAGTCGAATACACTCGAATACAATTGATTAGCTGGACTTCCCTGATTCACGCCTATTTTTGCTACTGTATTCATGAATACAATAGCTTAAATACATCAAATACATCTTATAACCACATAAAAGTTATCTATAATCCGTAATATAACAAATGGTATCTATAGATGGCTAATTACTACTAAAATATAGCGCTTTATGAAAATTTCTCTAAAAAGAGTAGGGGAACAATTTAAGGGTAAGGGCAAGTAAATAGTTTGTGGTCGGTGGGTATTTGCCAAAGATCCCCTTGTTTTTTACCAAGCTAAAAAGCCCATTATGGTTAATTAGGTCTTTTCCAAACCGATCGAATCGTATCGTAAGTGCTGCATGGTGGAAAATCACAAAAAGTTGTAGTTTTATTTAATAGGAGCGTCAATGGATATTTGAAAATCGAGTAAACCAACCGAATCGTATCGTACCAAACTGATTTTGATTTTTTTTTTTAAAAAAAATAATAAATATAAGTTTTTATATAAATCTATAATTGTAACTATAGTTAGGACAAATTTTTAATTTTATGAAAATAAATCAAAAAAATACTGAACTGTATCGAATAAATTTACATGTGAAAATTTTATATATTAAGTTTAAAAATAATAAAGTATTAAATTTTTCCTTGGGCCTTAGAACTATGAAAGCAGTTACAAGCCAAAAAGCAACTAAAACTCAAAATCCTAATTCTCAAACCTGTGAGGCTACTCCTATTGAAACTAAATTATTTCGAGCATAGTCATTAGCAAGACACAAAGTATTCTAGCAATTATGATAGCTAACTATAATGTATTGAATATATTTCTTTCGTATGATTTAAATTTATTTTTTTGAATATTTAATCTTTTATATACTTTATTCTTGAGTCCCAGCTTGGTTAATATCTTTTCACTCGTGTGATTTATATTTTTTTTTGTCTTTGCTTAATTTCCTTTACGCAACTATAGAATAGTTGATGGATCTATACTCTAGCCATCTTTCATGTTTTCTTAATTCATCACCCTTTAAATAGTAAAAATATCTGGAGAGTTTTGCTAAGTCCTAGAAAAGTATGTATGTTATTGCATTCTTCTTCTACTAGTGGTTTTTATATGATACTTAAAAAAATACCAAAAATTAATCAAACCGTACTGATACAGAAAAAAGTCGACATGATTAGGACATATTCGAAATGTCTAATTTTGGTTATACATAATAGAATAACCTAAAAAGTGGTTGTACGATCCGATCGGTCGTTTTGAGCAATTAGACTTCGCTCGGTTATTTGAGGGCATGAATAGCTCCGTAGGAAGTATTATGACTTATGTAAATCGTCGGTTTTGGTTTTCAGGTAATTCGGAATTGATTTGGAAGAATGATTCTCAGCTAAAAGCTTTAAATTTGAAAGGTTTGATCAAGTTTTGACTTTTTTGAATTTAACCTCGGATTAGATTTTTGATGGTTCCGTTGGGTAATTTTTGACTTAAGAGCACGTCCGGATTGTGATTTCGAGGTCTGTAGTAGAATTTGGCTTGAAATAGCGAAAGTTGGAATTTTGGAAAGTTTGATCGGGAGTGGACTTTTTGATATCGGAGTCGGATTCCGATTCCGGAAGTTGGAGCAGGTCCATAATGTCAAATGTGACTTGTGTGCAAAATTTGAGGTCAATTGGATATGATTTGATAAGTTTCGGCATCGGTTGTGGAAGTTTGAAGTTTCAAGTTCATTGATTTCGAATTGAGGTGTGATTCATCGTTTCGATGTTGTTATGCGTGTTTTGAGGCCTCAAGTAGGTCCATATTATTATTTAGGCTTGTTGGTATGTTCGAATAGGGTCCCGAGGGGCTCGGGTGAGTCGGATAGGTTTGGATTGTGTTGCGCTCATTTTTGATGTTTCGACGTCGTTTTTCAAGCATAAATGGTACTGCATTAAGCAAATGAGCTCTAGTTTCTGTTTTTATTGAAGCATTAGATCCGTATCATAATTACGGAGCCATGTCAAAAAGAATCGTCGAATTTGGAAATCGTATGAGGATTTTATGGTCATTTTACTAAGAATTCGGCTGCCATTTTTCAGATTAATTACGAAATTGCCACCAAATTCGTATTTAAAAATCTGCACTATTTTCAAATATTGAAACCAACATATCTCCTTCAATATAAGGTCAAATGGAGTGATTCAAGAGCCTAACATAACTAAAAGTTTACAAGGAATCCATTGGAAGCATCAAAAGTGAGTTTCAAAATCATTTGGCATGAGAATCGAGGCAAAATAACTGGCAGAAAAATATATAAAATAAGAGATTGTTCATTTGATCATATTTTGAGTTGGGGAGCTCGGGTTTGGGCGATTTTGGAGGCGATTTTCACCATATATATTGGGGTAAGTGTTCTTTACTTGGTTTTGGTTATATTTCATGAATCCAACTTCGTTTTTGGCATTTGATTGTTGATTTCAAAGTGAAATTTGGGGGTTTTTGCCTAAAGTTTCATAAAGTGAATTTTTAAGTTTTGAGCATCGATTCGGAGTCAGAATTGGATGAAACTAGTATGGTTGGACTCATAATTGAATGGGTTATCGGATTTTTGTGAAATTTTTTCGGGTTCTGAGATGCGGGTTCGGGTTGGGCTTTTGGCCGATTTTGGGCTTTTGATTAAAGATTCGATCTTTTTTTATTGGAATTGGTTGCTTTAGCATTGTTTTATGTATTTGAGTTGTTTTTGGTTAGTTTCGAGCCGTTCGGAGGTTGGAACGCGCGAGATGGAATTTTTGGAGCATCTCTTGGCTTGCTCGGTATTGGAATTGACTTGTTTGAGGTAAGTAATGATTGTAAATCTTGTCATGAGGGTATGAAACCCCGGATTTCACATTACTTTACTATTTTAAAGTGAATCACATGCTAGGTGACGAGCGTGTGGACGTGCACTATGAGGTATGTGATTTGGTCAGTCCCGTAGCAACTATAAAGTTGCGTATTTGACTTAAATTATATGATACTTATGTGTTTTAGAAAGAATTTCCTATAAATTGGGCTGAATGCCATATTTGGGCCTTGTGCCAGAGTTGTTTGGACTCTTAGGGCCTATTTCTTATTATCCTCTCATTGTTTTTGATTTAAGATCTATACTCAGTCATGCTGTGTTTACTGATTTCATAACTCGGTCTTTATTACTCTGTTTTGATGCATAAAATGATATTTTGGGCTTAGCACCCTATTTTACTGATAGCTCGAGTGGCTTGAGAGGTTTATGACTAAGTGAGGCCAAGGGCCTATATTGTGAGGATACTATGGGATCGGGCTGCACGCCGCAGCATGTTTTTATTGATTCATGATTTTTGTGAGGCCGCAGGCCTGATTGATTTATGTCACGAGGTGGCTTGTTATGAGGTCGAGAGCCTGATTGATTTATGCCATGAGGTGGCTTGTTATAGCGCTTGGGCTGTAGGAGCCCCTCCGGAGTCTGTACACCCCTAGTGAGCGCGGATACCCTGAGTGAGTGATATGATGTTTTGCCCGAGAGGCTGTTCTTGATTCATGTTGTGCCCGAGGGGCTGTTTACGAGCGATTGTGAGGTAATGCCCGATGGGTATATGAGTGACTGTGAGGTTTTCTCGAGGGGTTGTTTATGATTCATGTTTGCCTAAGGGGCTGTTCATGAGCGATGTCCGCCGAGGGGCTGTTCTTGATTTATGTTGCCCAAGGGGATGTATACGAGTTAGTTTTGCCCGAGGAGCTATTTATGTTTTCATCATTTTTACTCACCGTTTCATCACTTCGTTGAAAACCATTGAAAGATGTTTTAAATGGTTTTACTGAAACTGGATTTAAATGAGTTGAGTTGATTCAAAACCCTGATTTTAAAATCCTGCTGTATTTTACTGAGATTTCATGATATGAATTGTATATGTTTTATTGCTTGTCACAACTGCTCAGTCTCTATTTACTTTTATTATTTACTGAGTTGGTGTACTCACATTACTCCCTGCACCTTGTGTGCAGATCCAAGTATTTCTGAACTCGGTAGCGAGTGTTGATTACTTAGTGGCAGGTCCATCGGAGTTAGTAAGGTAGCCGCCTGACGAACGCAGCCCTGCTTTTCTCCCTCCTTATCCTCCCTTAGTTGTATTAAGTTATTTCTAGGCTATGTTAGTCTTGATGTTGTAAGACGGTTGTAGTAGATGCTCATGACTAATGACACCCCAATGTCGGGCTTTCTTTCTGCACTGTTGTTTTGATTTAAACTCCTTATGCAGGTTTATTGTTAAATAGCTTTGGTTTTATCTTAAAAATGAAAATGTTGATTGGTTTTGATAGTGTGTTAGCTTGCCTAGTACCACGTTAGGCGCCATAACGACAGGGTTAGTTTTGGATCGTGACAAGTTGGTATTAGAGCCTAGGTTACATAGGTCTCACGAGTTATGAGCAGGTTTAGTAGAGTCTCGCGGATCGGTACAGAGACGTCTGTACTTATCTTCGAGAGGCTGAAGAACTTTTAGGAAATCCCACATTCTTGAATTCTTATTGTGTGACATTGATTCAACTTGAAATGTAACTTTTGAAATTCCTTCCACACTTTCGTATGCGCGCATGAGCGCTCGGTATCAGCTGTGCATCGACAACTTGTGATTCCCTGAACGAGAGGCGAGATATGATTTCTGTGTGTTGATGTTGGGACAGTTTGGAGGAATTGGGGCCGACCTTTGCCTGTAGCTTGAGCACTGAAGTGTTGATTGTGTGAGCGCGTGCTTTTGGATTTATATGTTTGATAGTGTCCTTATTAGTAGAAGTGATGGCTGGATGGCTACGTGATAAGTATGATATGAGTGCGAGATGTGTTCACATGATTTGGATGTGACGATGAGGGTCTGCTTGAGGGTAGAAAGAACTATTTGGTGCTTGATTTCCATCTTGATTTGATGTATAGCCCCGAGTTATGGGTGTGTTGAAGGAGCTTTTCATGTTGTTTAGTTGGGGAATGAAGTAGATTTCATGTTGTGATATGAGTTCAGACTCAGGAAGATTAAGTGATTGAGTGATATTTATGACGGTGGAAGGGTATAAAGAGATGTTAGTTTGAGACAAGGTATGTGGGTTATCTCCTGCGGGGTGTCCTGAGGGCGTGTGATCCCTATGCTGTTTTGTAGCGAGTCCTCCTTTACCAGTGAATTATATGTGCTGCAGATTGAGTTTGGATCACGTATGAGAGTTGTCTTGACTATTACTAGGGTGAATGCAAGATTTGCAAATGATTTGAAGTACTAGATGGTTTGTGTTGCACGAGCTTATGAAGCATTTAGTTCAATCTCACTATGGTATTATGGCAGTAATAGAGTATGGGCATTGTGAGTTTTTGTATGTTTTGATCTATGGCTTTGAGCCAAGTGGGGAAGTCTGCTGTTGATAAGTTGATTGCACGGCTAAGTATCGTATTAGTTTCATTTTGACGTATACTAGTGAATCAGTTATAACTTACAGAGGTTGAGATCAAGGATGACTCGAGTAAAGGAAATTTCTGGATATGAGTTGTATTAGGTTTTATGAGTATATGAGAATCATGGAATGATTTGAGTTGTTATTGGTGAAGGATGTAATGTGCGTGGAGCAAAAATTTATCTAGTTACATTAAGGCAGGGTTACATCCTTGGGTGTTGGAGTGCTAATGGGGCTCAGGTCGATAGGCCATTTTGATCAGTCTAATTGAAATTTGAGCAAAGTGGATAACTTTCAAGAACGGTTCTAACGAATTCAAGATTTATATATGGCAATTGAGAATTTTGCGGGTTTGTATGTGGCTAGAAGCTGAGAGTTACATTGGATGGTGTCGAGGCTCGCAATATTTCTACATCGTTGTTGATTCTACATTTCAGTATCAGGAAAGTAAGATGAACAACTTGAAATTCATAGAAGGTCTCTTCGGAGTGGGTATCTCAGTTGTGGAACTTTTGGGGTGCTTAAGAGAGCATTCAACGGCTTATAAGCCTTATGGTAGTGTGGTTTATGTTAGGGTCTCGTGTGGCGAGTATGGGTTGAGGATTGAGGTATTATGGCAAGGAGAAGTATTAATGTGAATGCAATTCAGAAGGAACTCAGATAAATAGGACATCTTGGTAGTAGGTTGGATCGACATGGTAATGGGTATGATTAGTTCTTTGGATATTTATGAGGTAATAAGTTTCTACAGGTGTTTCGTAGCAATGCTCTTGAGTTTTTGGTGACCTGCGTAGTTTGGTTGGGTTAGAAGGATTCAGTTCTGACGGTTGGGTTTTGAGCAAATGGGATTTAGAGAGTTCTTGATGGTTTCTACCACGGTTAAAGAGGTATATCTTCTACTGGCGTGAGGAGCATGTGATGTATAGTAATATTCTCCTAGATGGGATCAAATGGAAAGTTCTTGGCTAGTTGAGTAAGTAGTTACTTGTGACTCGGAGTGGATTATGAAGTTAATTTATCATGGGATGACATGGTATATGCGGTATGTTGTGTAGGGTTGAGATTTGCATGTGTAAGGTCACAGTTCAGTTCTGAAAGGAAGGTCATAAATGCTTAGGCAACATGAACATTTTCTGATGATTAGGTAAATGATATTACTAGCTGGTATGGCTTGATGAGAGTATACATTTCAGAAAGGGCGATGTGTGAGAGTTATGTATACTTCATTGGTATTGTGTCACTCTCTTGTTTGATTGACTGCTGGAGTTCAAATTTTGCTTTGTGACATAGAAGAATTTTAGAAGTATTCCTCGTGGAGTGACTGTGTAATGGGAGAAGTGTGGGCATTCAGACGGTGGAGTTGAGATCAGAGATGGTGATTCGTATGTTCTATGGATTTAGAGACTGAGAGTTCTTGTGAGTAAATTGTTTCGTGGTTGTGGACCGTAAAATGTAGCCAAAGTTAGTCAGAGGTTAGTATGTGTTGTGATTCAGTCATTGTAGACTTTTCGAGGGTTATTTATCTATCGTGGGGGACCAGAGCTGATTTGGGGTTCATTGGTAGGCCCAACATGGAGGTGTGTTCTGTACCGGGTCAGATTTGTTGAATCCGAACTGCTATTGTTGAGGGATGTGCCATTCGATTATTGTTGAGCTTTCGTGTTATGGAGTGATCTATGAGCTACTCTTCTATGTTACGAGGGGTTATGATTTGTTGGTTATTTGCACATACGGTGCGGTTCTATTAGGGTCTTATAGCGGAATTTGAGCGGGAAGAGTATTGGGTATTGCTTGGTAGATAGCGTATTGGTTATGCTCTTTCGGGTTTTTTGTGGCATTATGTCATTTGCTTCTCCGTGGTTATGGTAATGCACTTTGAGTACTTGATGTCATTGTGCGTGGTTATTGATTTTGAGCAAGGCGGCTTGAGGTATATGCCATGGATTAGTGTTTGGATGGGGCACACATTGTAGCAAAATTATGTTAAGGTGTGAACCTTTGTGTTAGATTCGTGTGATGGTCCTACGGGGTGTGATGGATTTTCAGTATTTCGTTGTGGCAATACTTGTTAAGCTTGCGGGACAGTCCTCTCGTTTGAGTCATTTTTTCCCTATGATTTGAGTACATTTGGGATGTTGCTATTGGGTGCATGAGTTGCACAAGTTATGGATTTAGATTGTATTGATGTGTCATGTCATCAGAGTGGTCGTGTTGGATGAGATGAGGTCATTGAACCTAGAATGAATACTATCAGAATTGGTTAGAAGATGGTTGGAAGGATAATATCGGGAGTCGACTTAGAAATCTGCTATAGTTCCTGTCGGAGAAGAGAGAGCTCCATGACTTGTTGATCTGACGAATGGTTATAAGTTTCTGCGTGTTTCTTTCATCATTGGCTGTATATGTAAGTGTTAGAACGAGGCTTTGTTTGTTAAGAGGTGTATTACCGATATTGGGTTGTTTTGAGCAGCTACTGTGATTAGGAATTATCGCCATGACTGTTTGAGTTATGTGGTATATCATGTGATTATATCTTGGGTTACATATATGGTTTGATACATCTTGTTCGGACTTATACACTGTGTAGATGCAAGGTTCTGATCTTATAGAAAATTCTAGATGTTGGAAATTAGGCCCTAAGACTTATGGACTAGGTTGGATTAAATTTTTTTAGTCAAGTTGCATTATCAGACCTATATGGGATAGGGTGATGTGGGATCACCCCCGAGTATGTGCACAGTGAGATTATACAGCGAGTTGATGGCTTTTGGAATAACTCTGGGCACGTTCGAGGACGAACGTATATTTAAGTGGGGGAGGATGTAACGACCCGACCGGTCATTTTGAGCAATTGCACTTCACTTGGTTATTTGAGAGCATGAGTAGCTCCATAGGAAGTATTATGAATTATGTGAATCGTCGATCTTGGTTTTCAGGTTATTTGGAATCGATTTGGAAGAATGATTCTCAGCTAGAAGCTTTAAATTTGAAAGGTTTAACCAAGTTTTGACTTTTTAGAATTTGACCTAGGATTGGATTTCTGATAGTTCCGTTAGCCCCGTTGGGTGATTTTGGACTTAGGAGCACGTCTAGATTGTGATTTGGAGGTCCGTAGTAGAATTTGACTTAAAATAGCGAAAGTTGGAATTTTGGAAAGTTTGACTGAGAGTGAACTTTTTGATATCGGGGTCAGATTCCGATTCCGAAAGTTGGAGCATGTCCATAATGTCAAATGTGACTTGTGTGAAAAATTTAAGGTCAATTGGACATGATTTGATAGGTTTCGGCATCGGTTGTGGAAGTTTGAAGTTTCAAGTTCATTGATTTTGAATTGAGGTGTGATTCGTCGTTTCGATGTTGTTATGCATGTTTTGAGGCCTCAAGTAGGTCCGTATTATGATATGAGACTTTTTGGTATGTTCGCACAGGGTCCTGAGGGGCACGGGTGAGTTTCGGATAGATTTGGATTGTGTTGCACTCGTTTTTGATGTTTCGACGTCGTTTTTGAAGCATAAATGGTAATGCATTAAGCAAATGAGCTCATGTTTATGTTTTTATTGAAGCATTAGATCCGTATCGTAATTACGGAGCCACAACAAAAAGAATCGTCAAATTTGGACATTATATGAGGAATTTACGGTCATTTTACTAAGAATTGGGCTGCTAGATTTTTGAGATTAATTACGAAATTGCCACTAAATTCGTATTTAAAAATCTGCACTATTTTCAAATATTGAAACCAACATATCTCCTTCAATATAAGGTCAAATGGAGTTATTCAAGAGCCTAACTTGACTAAAATTTCACAAGGAATCCATTGGAGGCATAAAAAGTGAGTTTCGGAATAATTTGACATGAGAATCGAGGCAGATTAGCTGACAGAAAAATATATAAAATAAGAGATTGTTCATTTGATCATATTTTGAGTTGGGGAGCTCGGATTTGGGTGATTTTGGGGGAGCTTTTCACCATATATATTGGGGTAAGTGTTCTCACTCGGTTTTGGTTATATTTCATGAATCCACCTTCATTTTTGGCATTTAATTGTTGATTTCAAAGTGAAATTTGGGGGGTTTTGCCTAAAGTTTCATAAAGTGAATTTTTAAGTTTTGACATCGATTCGGAGTCGGAATTGGATGAAACTAATATTGTTGGACTCATAATTGAATGGGTTATCGGATTTTGTTAGTTTTGTCGGGTTTCGAAATGCGGGCCCGGGTTGTTTTTTTTTTGTGTGTGCAGATTTTGGGCTTTTAATTAAAGATTCGTCCTTTTTCAATTAGAATTGGTTGCTTTAGTATTGTTTGATGTATTTGAGTTGTTTTTGGTTAGTTTCGAGCCGTTCGTAGGTCGGAACGCGCGAGATGGCATTTTTGGAGCATCTCTTGACTTGCTCGGTGTTGGAATTGGCTTGTTTGAAGTAAGTAATGAATGTAAATCTTGTCCTGAGGTATGAAACCCCGAATTTTACATTGGTTTACTATTTTGAGGTGTCGCACATGCTAGGTGACAGACATGTGGGCATTCACCGTTGGGGATTGTGACTTGGTCCGCCCCATAGCAACTATAAAGTTGCCATTTGACTTAAATTATATGATACTTGTGTGTTTTAGAAAGAATTTCCTATAAATTGGGCTGAATGTCATATTTGGGCCTTGTGCCAGAGCTGTTTGGACCCTTAGAGGCTTTTTCTTATTATCCTCTCACTGTTTTTGATTTAAGATCTATACTCAGTCATGCTGTGTTTTCTGATTTCGTAATTCAGTCTTGTTTTGATGCATAAAATAATATTTTGGGCTGAGCACCCTGTTTTACTAATAACCTGAGTGGCTTGAGAGGTTTCTGACTGAGTAAGGCCGAGAGCCTGTGTTGTAAGAATATTATGGGATCGGGCTGCACGCCGCAACATATTATTATTGATTCATGATTTTGTTTGTACATACTAGAATAACCTAAAAAGTGGTATGGTACACACCGAACCATTGATGCCCCTATGTTTAGTTTTTGTCCATGTAGCTGATTCTGCTAGGAGTACATTATTTCGATTTTTTTTTCCGCATTGAACTTTTTTTTCCTGTAAATTTGCGGTTTGAAATTTTAAATATTTTTGGTTCTTTTTATTTTTATTTGAAAAGCAAAAAAAGAAAATATTCTTAATTTCTTTTGCATGTATATAGATGTATAGATATCCCTCCCACTTAACTTAATGGAAATAATATGAACAAACACTTTAATGAAAAAGATATACAAAATCTTGAAAGATTTTCAAGGAATAAACGCGACTCCTTTAAGGAATAAAAGATTGTCACTAGAAAGAATCCTTCTTAGCAGCTACTATTATTAAACTTTAAAAAAGGATTGCCGACCAAACTTGTATATGATCGACCCCCGATAAACAAGAAAGAGGAACCCTACATAAACTCTTAATTCCTGTTTCTGCATGAAGGAACTTGACAAGTGAAAGACCAAATTAGTTCCAATCCTTTTGCAGTACTGCACTGCTAAAATTTCACTCTCACACACCCTCACAGGAAGACGGGTTAAGGATTTAAGATTTATTAGTTCAATCTTCTTAGCTTAAATCAATTATATTTTTAAAATTCTGGGTTCACATCTACTCCTATCTATTGCTATTTTAATGGAATTTTGTACATAATTTATGACTTAAAGCTGCATCCACCCACACACACTCTGACTCTCTCACACACACTCTTATATGTTTATATATATGCTAATCATGAACTTCCTTGCCCAAAGTCTAGTGTCTTTTTGATTTGCGCACTTTTACTTCGGAATTGCCAAGAATGTTTATGTATAAAGTATTGCAAATTGAAATGTTTTATATTATTCAGTACTGATAGTATTTGTTTAGGGAATATGCTTGAAAAGAACATTAAATAAGTTTGTTCAAAATGGGTTGTTTGGGATGTATTTGAACTGGTCATGACGGACTAACTCATTAAATGGGGAAATTTTTATATTTCTATACACTATATGAAACTATATTACCCTCCCTACTCAAGTTTTACTATAATTACATATTATATACCCAATTACCATTTATGTACATTTTAAGAGAATTAATGATAATAATTAGTGTCCTAAAATCACTCTAACGTATCTTCCACTCCTCCCACGTTTCTCTCCACATCCCACCCCTACGTATCTTGCACTCACCCACGATTTTCTCTTCACAAAATTCAGAATCCCTCCATTAACGCCTATTTCCTCTCTTCTTTCATAATCATTCTAAATTTTTACTCTCTTCTTCAAAAAATCACCTCCATTAACGTCCGTGCTTAGCTTGATTTTCAATGAAGAAGAAAATAACTTCAAAGAATAGCCCTAAAAAAGGCAAAGGAGCTGATATTCCTGGATTTGATTTGAGTGTTTTCTTGGAGAATTCACCCAAAAAACATTATTTGTTTGAATTGGGTGTTGTTGCAAAGAATTGAAAATTCTCTCTACGTCTCTCTCTATCTCTCAATCCCTAATTTCAGTAATGTAAAGAAAAGGAAAAGAGAGCAGCAATTCCACCATTGACAGCCATTAAAAAGCTTTGAAGCTTTGAATTCGAATTTAGATTTTGAAAAATCATTATTTCTTTGGATTGAGTGTTGTTGCAAACTATTGGGAATATGGTTTAGAGTTTATATCTCAATTTTGAGGGTGTTTTGGTGAAGATTAGACTCGATTTCGGCTGAATTTTAGATTGAAACTCGAAGAAGAAGAAGACAAGATATACATTATACTTACGAAATTGTAGTAAAATTATATTATGTTGTATATATATATATATATATATATATATATATATATTTATTTATTTATTTATTTAACTATTGTATGAAAGTTGAACAACATTGTATAAATTTTTTAGTTAAGTTGTATGATATTGTAGTTGTATATAGCTGAGTAGAAATAATGTATGAAAATTATAGATAAGTTGTAGATAAGTTGTATAATATATAATTAGTTGTATGAAATTTATTTTTATGTATAAATCAGATACAAAATATACAAAAGACATATTGTATAAAATTTGTATTTAAGTTGTATGTTATTGTAGTTGTATTTTACTGGGTAGAAATAATGTGTGAAAGTTGTAGATAAATTATAAAATATATAATTAGTTGTATAAAATTTATTTTTTCTATGTATAAATCAGATACAAAATATACAAAAGATATTTGTATAAATTTTGTATTTAAGTGGTATGACATTGTAGTTGTATATAACTGGGCAGAAATAATGTATGAATGCTGCAGATAAGTTGTAAACACAAGCAGTATAACATTTGTGTAGAGAGTACATTGTGTACAAACAGTGAACGTGTTATCATTAAACAATTACATTTTCTCATACAAATCATTTTGGGAGGGTTATTGATTGGAAATTAGTAGTCTCGAGGGGGATTTTTGTTGGTCTTTCATATTAATTAGCAGCACAAAGAGTGTATTAATCATTATTTCTTTCTATTTCAGATTTTTTCTTAGATTAACAGGTCTTGGGCGGTCAGTCTCCGATGAGATTAGGCCTGGTCTCCATAAGATTTTAATATTCTGGAGAGAAGAGGGGAGAGAAGAGGAGAGAGAGGAGAGAAAAAAGGAAAATGGTGTAACTAAATCTGTTGATTGAAGGCCCTAATAATAGATTGGGAGCCTTTTAAGGTGAAATGCATATAATTTGTAAATAAAACATGTTTATGCCAGGTAATTAGCTAAACATGGACATTAAGCGTAATAAAGTTTCAAATAGTGTATAGGAATGAAAAAATCCCTTAAATGGGTGATTGCCCGGCCCTGTCCAAAGTTCACTTGGGTTAAGATGGACTAGGTCAAGATGCGCTAAACGGGTTTTGGCATGATGTGACAACGTACCCAATAATTAGCAGAAAATAGCCCTAATTATAGATATTGACATCTTTTTTGTTAATTCAAATATTATTAATTTTCAAAGCAACAAATTACAAAGTATATGGCTAACTCAGCCAGTATGAATCACTACTATGTATCTCTTCTATACCCTTCCCGCCACTTTGACCTATCTTACATAATAGTACTACTATTTTCCCTCCTCTATATGAACTTGTATTGTAATACATCTTTGAGTTTACCTACAGCTCTAGTGTTACAAATGTATATAATGTCTCTAACAATGCTTTGCCTGTCCATAAAAATCTTCTCAAAAACTCTATGATTTCTTTCTTCCCATATGCTATATAATGTTTCAGCTAGTATCATTCTCATCAGCTGCCCTTCAATTGATTTCTTCTTTGCTTTTCCCACAAACCAACATAGTAACTGATATAAACAAGCAAGCTGGATAGTACAAAAGATCTTGACTATTAAAGGGACAAGTCCACAGATACAAAGGCAAGGAAGCAAAGGCAGTGTCATCAAGCAGATATATTTGGAGCAGCTGGGAACACTAGAAAAGGTGGAGTGGAAAGAAATTATATATCACAACAATAATGTATATGCCACAACATTTTCATATTCCTTGTGTATATCAACATGTATATTAATTTTTTTGTTTTCTTTGTATATCTAAAATATGAAATCATATATATAGTTATTTAACATTTATTGTTGCCTTTTTATCAATGTATATCATAATAAAAATAATTAATTTTATTTGTATATATCGCGTTGTATAACATATCGAATGTATGTCAAAATGTATATCAATTTTTTTCTTTGTATATAAATTTTTTATTTACTCATATAATTATATTTATTATTTTTATATTTTAAAACTTGCTCTAAACATGTCATATCAAAAAAATTATTTTCCTTCTTTGATCAATAAAAAAATTGAAGTATGTTTATTCCGAATGAATTTCACTCTCTTAAAATTAGTTAGGACGATTTGATTCCGATTTAAGCTTTTATTGCATTATATAACAATGTATATCACGATATACAATATGATATACACACAGGTACACAAGATGATATACATAGATATATACCACCTCAAACACACATAATTTCTTTTTAACAATTAAAAAAAGAATAGAGGAGAAGAATAAGAAGAAGAAGATGAAGAAGATAATACAAATGAAATCGAACAAAGCAACAATCAGATGAAGACAAGAAAAAACCTAGATAAAAAACAAATATTTTTACGGAATTGTCGTCGTGATGAGAAGATTTAAACTTCATAGAAAAATGTATTCAACCATTATAACTTTCCAAACATTATCAAAGAACACATGCCCTTCCAAATCTAGTTTGAAGAAGAAAATTTGCTAGATTAAAGAAGAAAAAAAAAATATGGAAGAAGAAAATTGGAGAAGAAATACGAGTAGAGACAAGAAAAAATACGGGGAGAGAAATAAATAAAAAACTAGGGTTATTTAGTATTTGGCTATATAATGCCAATTTTTTGGGTTACCTTTGCCAAATCTAATATAAGGCTAAAATATTGCCAATTCTCTTTATGTGTTGTCATACCATGTATTTTGACCTAAACAATAGGTTGTAACCCAACCCGCCCAAATTGACTCAAATCTCTACAATATTCTTAACTTTTAAACAAGAATTTTTAAAAATTATCTTATGTTTTGGAATAAATGTCAATTCATGCCAAATGATTTTTTTCTTCAATTTGGATTTAGAATTTTATTTGATAGTTCTTCATCTTATAATAATAACAAAGATCAGAATAATAAAAAAATAGCAAAATTAGAACTTTCTACCTACCCCAACTCCCACCCTACCCTCGAACCCCATCCCTACCCCCACCCCTACCCCCACCCTACCCCCTAACCCCCACCCCTACCCTAAATAAAAATATTATTTAGAGTACTTTATATTAGTATTGTAGATAGAGTATTTTCTTTTTCTTTTCAATAAAATGAATATTTCTTTTTATGGTGTAGGAAAAGTATTTTCTTTCGTTTCAATAAAATAAGTATTTTCTTTGATGATGTAGAAAAAATATTTTCTTTTTTACAAAATGAGTACTTGCTTTTCATGTTATAGAAAGATTATTTTCTTTTGTTTCAACAAAAAGAGTACTTTCTTTTCATGATTTAGAAAAAGAATTTTTTTTTTACAAAATGAGTACTTTTTTTTTTACAAAATGAGTACTTTCTTTTGTTGTTGTAGAAAAAGTATTTTCTTATAATGTTGTAGATAGAGTATTTCTTTTTCATTTCAACAAAAATAAAAATTTGCTTTTTGTGATATAAAAAAGTATTTTCTTTACATAAAATGAGTACTTTCTTTTCATGTTGTAGAAAAAGTATTTTCTTTTGTTTTTAACACAAAGAGTACTTTCTTTTCATGATGTAGAAAAAATATTTTTTTTCTTCACAAAATTATTCATTTTTTTTGAAATGTAACCTTTCTATATAGTAAATTTTCTTTATCCGGGCACCACTAAATCCTCCAGAATCTCGGGGCCTCTTGGCCTCCCTATCCTCTCTCTTCTGGCCACGTATACGCTACATCCTCCGAGCGATCTCCACAACCTGCTGAAACGGAGTATGTATCTCCAACTCCCGAGCCATACTGAATCAAAGACCATAACTGAGCCTCTCGATAAATTTGCGAACTCGCTCTCTATCTGTAAAAACCAAAGTAGTTGCATGGCGGGACAACTCACCGAACCTGATGGCATACTCCAACACCATCATAGTTCCCTGATGCAGCTGTTCGAACTCTATGCGCCAACGCATCTCAGAGGGTCTGGGGAACAAACTCCCTAAAAAACATATCTGAAAACTCAGTCCAAGTGAGTAGCGCTGCATCATCTGGCCTACCTTCCTCATAAGCTTGACACCACTTATATGTTGTCCCCGATAGCTGAAATGTAGTAAAGGAGACTCCGTTCACCTCCACAATTACCATGGTACGGAGAATACAGTGGCACTTGTCTAGAAAACCCAGTGCATTCTCAGTAACACGCCACTGAAAGTAGGAGGATCATATTTCTTGAACCTTTCAAGTGTCGTCTGCTCCTCCTTTGATGCCTCTGGCCTGACCTCAGGATGAATCAGAATAACGGGATGTGCTGGCATAACTCCCGAAACATGATCAACATGGACTCGCTGCTCTGGAGTACAGTCGTGGGAGTCTGAGCTCCTCTCCCAGCCTGAGATGTAGCTGGTGCAACTGGGATCAATCCCACATGAGCTAAGGTGCTGAACATACTCAAGAAATGTGCCAACGTCTCCTGGAGTCCGGGGGTAGCAACAGGTGCCTCGGGTGCCTGTCCCCCAATCAGAGCTACTGGTGGCTCCTTAGTCGCTACTCGGTCAGGTGCTCTAGCTTGTCACGTGCCCCTCCTATAACTCTTTCTCGGCCCTGTCCTCTCGAGGCGCTAGCAGGGGGAGCATGTGTCTACTCATACGATCCGGTAGTATATGTTCTCACCATCTGTTAAAGAATAGAAATACAGAGGCTCAGATTTCAAAATCAACAAATCCGCCTGATAAGAAATCAAAGAAGTGGAATTTCCTAATAGTTCTGTAGCATCTCGAAGATAAGTATAAATGTCTCGGCACTGATCCGCAAAACTTTACTAAACTTGCTTATGACTCGTAGCACCTATGAACCTACAACTCAAATACCAACTTTGTCACGACCCCAAAGTCCCACCTTAGGAAGTCGTGATGGCACCTAGTCTCTAAGACTAGGTAATCCTAACACACATTAAGAATTTAGCAGAAATAACGACAAAGATATTAAATTAAAGTGATAAATATCATAATAAAACCAAAACTAAACAATAATAATATAATCCCCAAAACCGCTGGAACTTAGTCATAAGCTCTACTGAAATTTACTAAGAATCGCTAATACAATATTGTTCGGAAACAAAAGAAACAATAGCATAAGATCACTAGAAGGTGACTCCGAGGCTTGCGAGCGTCAAACATGTATAATTTGAAGTCTCCGAAGCGTCTGAATAAACTAATTGACATCTGGCACAAGCATAAGTACTTGGATCTGCACAAAAATATACATAAGCGTACCATGAGTACACCACAACGATGCTCAGTAAGTATCAAGCCTAACCTCGGTATAGTAGTGACGAGGTCAGGTCAAGACACCTACTAGACATAGAAACCTATGCAGAATATTAATATAATCTAACAACAGGGAAGTAAAGGCAATAAATGACAATAAAATATTTATAAATACAAGGCTAACAACGGAAATAAAAGCAACAAATGACAACAAAGAGTGTACATATGATACAGACAACAAGTAACCAATTACAATCAACATACGAATGGAATGAGGTAAGGAAAAAAAACAATAACTGTTCAAATCAACAAGCCTTTCAGACATAGAATGTACAACAAGAATCATATCGAAGTACCACACCTCATATTTACATTTCACAAGTCACAATCTTCCTTATATCGATGCGTGAGCAATAACAACAACAACAACATACCCAATAATATCCCACACCATGGGTTCTGGGGATGGTAGTGTGTACTGATCGAGGTCAGACCTGTACTACTATTGAGTATCAAGAGAGGTCGAAGCAGCTTTTACCCGAGAAGGTCGGGATCGATTTCCATAGGGAGCTAGATATTGGAGTTGAGTTTCTATCTAAAGTGGAGTTGTGTATTTGTTCCTAATTGCACTTCTAAACATTTTTGGTTTTGATATTAATTCTAATTTTATAATACTACAATGCTAAATTAGGCTAAGTAAAGCTAAGGTCAAACTATTGCAAGTTGTTCAAATAGATAAAAGGCACTAGGGTAGTGACTTTCTCCTAGGTGGCTAATTGATGGATTCTTGAGTCTAAAGCTAGATTGTCATATTTGGGGAGTATGATATAACCATTGCATGATTCTACTCACTCTATACCTCTCGGTAGTTCGAGTGATTTTATCCGAATTGACTTTCTCAAGACCAACTAGGTATGCAAATTTGTACAAGCAATCAAGGTTCAAGTCGGGTATTACTATCTCTAGGTTTATATCTTTAATTGAGACTATTAATCTCTTGAATACGCCCCAATTCCTTGTTGAACTAATTTCATGGACTTAGGTTCTCTTTCTCAAGAAGAGCCAAAGTCTACTAGGCATAAACTAGTGTTTGCAACCACTAATTCAACATTAAAATCCTAAATTAGCCCAAATATCAAACACCCATAGACAATCAAGCATCAAAACACAAGACCCATCAATTACCCACACTAGGGTTGAGCCACAACCCTAGCTAATGGGTCTAGCTACTCATAATTAGAGAAGAAAACAAAGAAATAGATGAAGAAAAGCCCATAATAATTAATTGCTATATAAAACTTGAAGATTCAATGGTGAAATTAAGCTAAAATTACTCAAAATGGTAAAAGAGAAGAGTTCACGAGCGCAACTCTACGTCCAAAACTATCTGATGACCTAAAAATGGGAAAAGAAACTATTTATACTAGGCTGAAAATTTGGATAAAAATACCCCTGCGGGGCTAGTGCGAACCACACAAAATTGAGTGCGGCCGCACTAAGGCTCTTGTCTTGACTTTTCTGTTCTCTGAAGTTGGCTACCGCGGATCGCACAAAATGCTCCGCGGCCGCGGTGGCTTCTACTGCGGTCCGCACACAATGGACCGCGGACTGCATTGGCTAGTTCCTCCAAAATGTCACATCTCTGAACTTGAGCTCTGCGGACCACATGAAATCGAGTACGACCGTAGTGGAATCAATGCGGACCGCACAAAGTCTTTTTCGGCCGTATTGCCTGGTTGACTGAGAAGCATACTCTCTGATCTTCATCTTTGTGGACGGCATAAAATGGTGTGTGGCCGCACTGGCCCTGTTTGACTGAACTTGGTCTTGTCTTGGTACTTGTACAAGTTTACTCCTTTTTGAGGCGGTTTTTGACATGTTGTCACTTTGTTGATCAAACCTGCAATCAAGCACAACTTGTGAGCCTTTAGGACTATTTTGTACACATTTCTAATCAAAACTTAAGCAAGAAGGGGTGTAAAATGCATCATAATCCCTAGTTATCAACTCCCCTAAGCTTAAGCTTTTGCTTGTCCTCAAGCAAACAAAATAAGACCCACCCTTTAAGAGTCAATTCCAAGAAAATTTAGTCGACCTAAAGTGACCTCATCTAGCATCAATTGGGACTAACAATTTCCCTCAATTCAAATGAATCATTAACTACATTCACTCTTTTAAACACCATGGATTTAGTGCGACTGAAGAGCATCAAGAGTTGACTCAACACATCAAAGAAACTCTTTCTATTATTTTGGTCATTGTGGAACCCAAACTCACACATCCTCAACTCTCCCTAAACAAACCTCACTTTTAGGATAGTAGCACTCAGAATGAGGTTAATGGAAATACATTCATCTCTCTCAAGGAAAAGTTACAAGTTTGGCTCTAAGTACTATATGCTTTCCCCTTATGTGAGTCACCACTAATGTAAGCTTCATTCAACTAGAGATCATATAGGGCTTTTGCGGTGACATAGTGAAGGCTTTTGGTTCAGGGTAGGAAATGTTTGGTCTGAGTAGGTTCCATCTTCCCTTAAACACTTCTTTTGCTTCATTTTGGCATGCATTCACTTGACTTTTTAAGTCATTTCACTTCTTTCTAAAGGGTTAGAGAGACACACTGTCACTCTTTCTTGTTCATTTTAAATCTTTTCTCCTTTCTCAACTTTCCACACCTTTCATTCTTTGCTTTTCTTGAATCCCTTTATTCATTTCTACATTCAACATACTTTTTTTCTTTTTGCTTTTCTTTCTTTTTTATTGCCTTTCCTTTTCTTCATTTTGAAACTTTTTACCACTTTGTTGCAATCATCGTCTCTCCCCCCAAACTTATACTTTTTCCATGTGCTAAGGAAAGATCGGGTGCCAAGAGAGGGTATCTTTTAGGATGGGTAAAGGCTTGTATCACGGTTCTTGAAGGAAAAAGGTCTAAGGCTCAAAAGGGTTGACTTGGGATTTTATCATTGGTAGGCTATGGAAGTGTTCAAGCTATCATTTGGATCAAGGAGAGCTTATAATCATGTCTCAAGTTAAATTACACTTAGGATTTCGCCTTAACAAATATTCAGGGCAAATTCTAGACCAATGGCTCGGGACTTGGACTTGCAATGCAATTTCTCACCACACAAGCTATGAGATCGCTAAAGACACAGAGTCGGGGGTCCACAACAATATTAGATAATATTTGAGCACACAATGGTCTCGAAAAATCACTTGATGATTATCGACCAACACAAGAGTCTCAAGGTCACGACTTTCACCATCATATACACAACGATTTGTTTTTGACCATAGGATCAAAGGCAAATGTGCTAGGCCCAAGTGAAGCTTTGCTTGAGGCACCCTTACCACTAACTACTTAAAAAAAACAAAAAGAAAAGAAAAACAGACTCAAACCCTTAAAAAGGTTGTCATGCCATCCATCATCGGGGAGAGCCACCCGGTTCACACAAATTCCACCTTTAGAAAGAACCGTGGCATTAAGAAAACCAAAGGCTTATTACAAAAATCCAAAACAAGAAGCTACGAACATAAATAAGAAGCTAAGAAAGAAAAAAATGCAGAAAGTAAAATGAATATATACAAGAGGGGATTAATCGAATATACAATAGGGGAGATGAATATATAAAATGGAACATACTTTTATACACAGACCCAAGGTAAAAAGTACGAAAAATGTAATGGAATGCTGAAATTATATACATACCAAAGATAAAAAAGAAAGAAAGAAATCATTCATATATACAGTCATTAAAATCCAAATAGGGCCTACCCCCTCAAATGAAAGCTGGCATTGTCCTCAATGCCAACTAAGCAAAATAAGCACCAAAAATAGAGGAAAGAGGAAAAAGAAACTCCCTATGGGCTGTCCGTCTGCATGGGGTCCTCTGTCTGGGTCCCTGGGTCCTCTCTATGCTCGGGAACCTGAGATTGGCTCCCTGTGACCTGTAGCTCTACTGCTGGGACCTGGGCCTGGACATGCTCTTGGGCTGCATCCTGTGGCTGACTGGAGGAAGTTTCCGGTGGGTTCGCCAACTGGATAACTGCATCATCGGACTGGGGGATCACCCTCTTCCTCTTAGGAGGCCTCTCAGACTGCTCTGGCCAGGGATGGGTTGCTGTCATAGGGTCATATAGTAGCAAATCCAAAGGTAGGTGATCCGCCTTCAATCTCTCCACCTCGACCCGCAACTCCTTCACGGACTCTTTGGAATCCCGAGTCTTCCTCATCTTCTTTGACTCCTTTGCAAGTTCCTTTAGTGCCATCCCATGTGAAGCAACAACGTCCGTAAGCACTTTCTGGTTCTCTAGGATCTTCTTCTGGTTGTCTAGAAGATCCTTGAGAGCGTCCTCAATAAATTGTGGGACCTGTGGAGGCGGAGGTACTGACTGAGCTGCCATTGTAGTAGATAATACAAACAGCTTAGAAGTAGCTGTCTGCATCCAGTTGTTGATGCTGGTGAGGGCCTGGCTCAAATGGTGGGCAGTCAATGGATAAGCAGTGGTGGAGGGTATGTCAGGAGCTGTGGAAGTGGATGGACCTGGGGCCATGTCTGCTGAAGTAGAAGGAGGCTGTGGAGTAGTCACTACCACTTCTGGATCTTTAGACTGGCCAACTGAAGTAGTGAATTTTCCCTTGAAGTGCTTGCCCTTAGGGTTGTCATCACCCTGTAGGCTATACCATGAGAAGGGTGCCTTTGCCTTCACCTTCACATCGAATCTGCGCTTTTCCACATTGAGGTCCTTCCAAATACATCATCAGGAAGTTGGGGAATGGGTAGGACCTGTCACCCTCACTCACTGCCCATGTAATAACCCGGGACATCACATTCCAACATTGATCGGGTATCTCGCCATGATGAATGCTAATAAGATCGCCCGGTGAAGTGGGAGTGAGTTGTCATGTGTGGTAGGGTCTAGTCTGCTGCACATGAATGTCTCCCATCCTTTCGCCTCAAAGTTCAATGTCCTCCTCAATATCTTCACCCCCGTAGTCAGCCACTCGAGGGTGGTACCTGGGATTGTCAAATACTCCACCAACTACGGACGAGCTTCTTCACCCAATTTCATCTTGTCTAGGTACAACGACTCATCCTCCTCCATGAAGCCTAAATAGTTATTGATGGTCTTGCCATCAAACCTTTCTGTCATGGAGTCTGAAGATGCCTCCCGGGAGGGCTCATACTCACTCCCCGACTGATCAATTGCTCTGTCTGCAGCTTTAATGAGTTTTCTTCTGTTCTTAATATTTTGTCGGACTTGTGGAGTCAACTTTATCATCTTTTGTTTCCCACCCCGAGAGGACTCTCCTCTTCCTGGTTGTTTAGCACCTTTGCCTCTAGATTTTACCATTGTCTGCAAACAACATTCATTCAGACTTTGTTAGTATCTAGAAAAACAATGAAGTTCAAAGTTGCAGAAAAAAATGTTGCAGACTGTATGAAAATAGCAGAGTACGGACCACACAAAATGCAGTACGGCTGCAAAGAGGCCATTGTGTAACGCACAAAATCCATTGCGATCCACACAGAGGTGGGGTTCAGACTACCTACTCTCTGAAACTATGCACTGCGGACCGCACAAAATGCCAATGCGGTCCGCATTAGGCACCGCGGACTGCACAAAATGCAATGTGCCCGCGGTCTTCAATGTTCAGGTTTCAGAACTTTGTCATTGCGGTCCGCACAAAATACCACTGCGGACTGCACAGGGGCACCGCAGACTGCACAAAATCCACCGCGGTCCGCACTGAACGCCCAGCAGCAATACCAACCTAAGGTTCATGTGTTGATCAATTTTAGTCCAATTTTACACCTAATGATGAGTCCCTAAGTGTTTGTTCAGTATTTTAAATACCTAAACCTACTTTAAACAAAACATTAACTAACCTAAGCTACACTATTGAAAGACAAATGGGTAGGGAAAGAAGAAGAAATAAAGGAAACAAAATTTAATGAAAATAATAAAATTAAACAATTGAAAAGGGATTAAAGTACCAGAAATAAGATGCTACGATGATGAATAAGCCTTAGTGGTTGATTACGTGCAATAGAGAGAGATGAACAGTGATTTTTAATGCTCTGAGAGTAAAATGATCAAAAATGTCAAAAGGAGGGCCTCAGGTCCTATTTATGAAAAAGGTCCTGGGGCCCAACTTACCTAGCCACCGCGGACTGCACAAAATGGATCCGCGGTCTGCGGTGCTCGAAACCACAAGTCACTGACAAATTGACTACTGCGGACCGCACAAAATGTGATGCGGCCGCAATGGACCACCGCGGACCGCACAAAATGCAATGCGGCTGCTGTGGTAAACTTTAGAGAACCCTAACTTTTGTCCAATCTCCAATGCTGTCCGCATTGATTTTTTGCCCCCGCACAAGGGTCTTTGCGGCCACATAAAATGAGTGCGGTCCGCATTGACAACTTCAGAGAGTGGTCATTTTCCAACTCTTCCTGCACTGCATCAATATAATCCTACAGCATCTCACAACTAGTCAGTCCAACAATAAATCCTACACTACAATGAAAATCAAAGAAAAACAAGAAGAAAAACACATGGGTTGCCTCCCAAGAAGCGCCTGATTTAACGTCGCGGCACGACGTAGGTTACCATGAAGTCATTTGAGATAAAAAAGTGCCACTACGTGGCTGTCATCAATTTTTCCCAAGTAGTGCTTGACCCTGTGCCCATTCACTCTGAAAATTTCCCCATTTTTGTTCTTCAAGTCACGTGCACCAAACGGGGTCACAAACACCACTTCAAAAGGTCCACTCCATTTTGACTTAAGCTTTCCCGAAAATAGATGTAACCGAGAGCTGAACAAGAGAACCAAATCACCCACTTTGAACTCCTTGCCACGAGCATATTTATCATGAAGGTACTTTATCTTGTCCTTGTACAAGGACAAACTAGAGTAGGTATGGAATCAGAATTCATCAAGTTTATTAAGCTGCTCCACACAAAGATTTGCTACCACATCCCATTCAAGATTTAACTTCCTCAATGCCCACATGGCCTTATGCTCTAATTCAATCGGTAGATGGTAAGCTTTCCCAAACACCAACCGATACGGAGACATACCAATCAAAGTCTTCTAAGCAGTCCTATAAGCCCATAGAACATCATCCAACTTCTTTGACCAATCGGTCCTATTTGCATTGACCGTCTTTGACAATATACTCTTGATTTTCCTGTTGGAGAATTCAACTTGGCCACTCGCTTGAGGATGATAGGGAGTAGAAACTTTCTGGTTGACACCATACTTTGCAAGCAAAGTGTCAAAAGCTCTATTAAAAAAATGTGACCCCCCATCACTAATGATTGCATGAGGAGTGCCAAACCTTGTAAAAATGCTCTTCTTGAGAAATGCAACAACACTTCGGGCCTCATTGTTGGGCAAAGCAATGGCTTCAACTCACTTTGAAACATAGTCAACCGCCACAAGCATGTATGTGTTCCCACATGAGCTAACAAACGGCCCATAAAATCAATGCCCATACATCAAAAATATCAACCTCAAGAATGGTATTGAGAGACATCTCATCTTTCTTCGAAATCCCATCCGCTCTTTGACATTCGTCACACCTCAAGTTCACTTGCATCTTTGTATAAAGTTGGCCAATAAAACCCACAACTAAGAACTTTGGAAGCCTTCCTCACCCCGCCATGATGGCCACTATAGAGAGAGGAGTGACAAGCCTCCAAGATACTCAATTGCTCTTCCTCCGAGACACACCTTCGGATCACACCATCCGTGCAAATCTTGAACAAGTACGGCTCATCCCAATAGAAATCCAAACTATCCCATTTGAGCTTCTTCCTTTGGTTAAAAGAGAGCTCACACGGGATTATACCAGTCACAAAGAAATTAGCAACGTCCACAAACCATGGCATACCATTCACCGACACCGAAAGGAGTTGTTCGTCGGAAAATGAATCATTGATCTCTAGGCCATCATGAGGTCTCCCCTCCTCCTCCAAGTGAGACAAGTGGTCCGCCACTTGGTTTTCACTACCCTTCCGGTCCACAATCTCCAAATTAAACTCTTGAAGTAACAAGACCCATCACATCAGTCTAGCTTTGGAATCCTTCTTCATATTCAAGTACCAGAGTGCGGCATGATCGGTATGGATTATGACCTTGGCACCCATAAGATATGGCCGAAATTTCTCCATTGCAAACTCAATAGCCAAAAGTTCTTTCTCGGTCACCGTGTAGTTCATTTGAGCATCATTATTGTCTTGCTCGCATAGTACACCAAATGAAACATTTTGTTCACTCATTGACCCAAAACCGCCCCAACTGCAACATCGCTCGCATCACATATGAGCTCAAAGGGTTAGCTCCAACTAGGTGCGGTAATGATAGGAGTGGTGGTCAACTTATGCTTGAGAAGTTCAAAGGCTTTCATGCATTTTTCATCGAACACGAACTTGGCATCTTTTTCCAATAACTTGTATAAGGGATTCATTACCTTCGAAAAATCTTTGATAAATCTCCGGTAGAACCCCGCATGCCCAAGAAAACATCTAACTCCCTTGACAGAGGTAGGGGGAGGGAGCCTTGAAATCACATCAATTTTTGCTTTGTCTACCTCAATACCATGCTTTGAAATTTTATGCCCAAGAACTATGCCCTCTTCCACCATGAAGTGGCATTTCCCCCAATTAAGAACAAGATTGGTTTCTTCACAACAGGCCAAAAATCTATCAAGATTTTTCAAACACTCATCAAATGAATCACCCACAACACTGAAGTCGTCCATGAACACCTCCAAAATGTCTTCCACTATATCGGTGAAAATGGCCATCATACACCGCTGAAATGTAGCCGGTGCATTACACAACCCAAAAGGCATCCGAGAAAAGGCAAAGGTACTATATGGACAAGTGAATGTGGTCTTCTCCTGATCTTCCGGAGCAATCAAGATTTGGTTGTACCCAGAATACCCATCCAAGAAACAGTAGAAGGCACGCCCAGCAAGTCGTTCTAACATCTGATCAAGAAAAGGCAATGGAAAGTGATCCTTGCGGGTCACTTTATTCAACTTGCGGTAGTCCATGCATACCCTCCAACCGGTGACGGTTTTGGTAGGAATCAACTCATTTTGTGAATTTGCAACCACGGTTATGCCACCCTTCTTCGGTACACATTGCACCGGCGAAGTCCAAGAGCTATCAGAGATGGGGTACACAACCCCGGCATCCAACCACTTGATCACCTCCTTTTTACACCTTTTTGCATTACCTCGTTCAACCTCCTTTGATGTTCCAAGGAGGGCTTTGCATCATCTTCCAGAATAATCTTGTGCATACAGAATGCGAGGCTTATCCCTCGAATATCAGCTAAAGTCCATTCAAATGTCTTTTTCCACTTTTGAAGCACAACCAATATGGCATCAACCTGCATGTTAGTAAGACAAAAGGAAAGAATAACTGGCAAAGTAGAACTAGGGCCTAAGAATTCATACCTGAGGTGTAGAGGCAACTGTTTCAACTCCAACACCGGAGGTTCCTCAATTGAAGGTTTTGTTGGTGGAGTCTTCCTATTTTCAAGGTCCAAAAATAGTTTTCTAGGCTCATAAGATTAAGATCCCATCCCATGTAAAACATTCACACACTCCACTCGGCCTTCATCTTCATTGACATCAAGATTCAACAATACGGCCTCTAGAGGGTCCTACACATTGATCATTGCGCTGGTGTCATCAGCTATCACTACCGTGACAAGGTCCACAAAAGAGCACACCTCGGAACTGTTGGGCTGCTTCATTGACTTGCACACATGAAAGACCACTTTTTCATCACCCACTCGGAAGGTGAGTTTCCCTGCTTCCACATTAACTAATGCCTTCCCAGTAGCAAGGAAAGGTCTCCCCAATATGATAGGAACTTCATAATCCACCTCACAATCCAAGATCACAAAATCAGCTGGCAAGATAAATTTGTCCACACGGACAAGCACATCATCAATAATACCCAATGGTCTCTTCATCGTTCTATCCGCCATTTGCAATCTCATGGAAGTCGGCCTCGGTTGCCCAATACCCAAAGTCTTAAAAATCGAGCAGGGCATCAATTTGATGCTTGCCCCCAAATCACATAGAGCCTTAGCAAAGTCCGCACTCCCAATGGTGCAAGGAATGGTGAAAGCACCGGGATCTTCAAGTTTCGGGGCCATTGAATGCACTATTGCACTAACTTGGTGGGTCATCTTTATAGTTATCACAATCCATGAATCGTTTCTTTGTCACCAAGTCCATCATGAATTTAGCATAGTCCGACATTTGTTCAAGAGCCTCCACCAAAGGCACATTAATGGATAAGCTCTTTATCATGTCAATGAACTTTTTAAACTAATTTTCATTTTTCCTCTTCGCGATCCTTTGAGGATAAGGTGGAGGTGGCCTTGGCAAATGAGCCTTGGCTTTAGGCACAACCGGCTTCGGCATGTCTATTACGTGTTCCCTAGACGGTTTCACATCATTTTGAGTTTCTACCTCGGCATCTTAAATATCAATCCTCACTTCTTCATTCACACTCTCATCAATCACATTTTCAACTACCAAAGGAACTTCATCTTCTTGCAACTCAACTTCATCACTCAAAATTTACTTTTGTTTGGAGGCATTCACAGCACCGCCTCATCCACTCCTTGTAGTTACCGCTATAACATGATTGTTCCCACCCTTCGGGTTTACTATCGTATCACTTGGTAGAGCACTCTTAGGGAAAGTATTCAAAGACTGTGAGATTTGGCCTAATTGCACCTCCAAATTTCTAATTGAAGTATTGTGGGAAGACAACTAAGCATCAGAATCCAAACTCTTTTTCATCATCTGTTCAAACATCATTTCAATTCTCCCCATATCATTGTTGAAAGAACTAGGACCTTGGGATGAAAATGGGGGTGGATTGTTCAGTTGTTGGTACATTGGGGGCCTTTGAAAGCCTTGCCCCCGGTTTCCTTGATTGCCATTATTCCACCCACCTTTATTGTTGTTCCCACCCCAGTTGTTGTTTTTCCCATTCCAATTGCCCTGATTGTTCTGGTTGATGTTCTGATTGCCCCAGTTGGAGTTTTGGTTGTTCTTCCCCCAATTACCATTGCCTTATTGTTGATTGCCTCAATTGCCTTGGGGTCTCCATTATTGTTGGTTGGAAGAATTGCTCCTTTGGCCTTGATAATTGTTCACGTATTGCACCTCTTCATTCTGCCCATCATAATTATCATCTTGGAATCCACCACAATCATTGTCAAATTACTCTGAATTCCCTTGTTTATGTTGACCTCTTTGTCTTCTTTTGTTGACTAGCATGTTGACACCCTCCATAGCATTCACTTGGAGAGGATTTTGAACTTGTTGCAACTGTGCCTTTGCTAGTTGGTTCATTGTAGTTGTCAACTCAGCTATAGCCTGCCCAGGATCATGTAATTCTTTGTGCAAGTGAGTGACCGTGGGGCATATTGGCTCTACTTTGCCAAGCAGAAGAAGTGTCAGCCATCTCATCAAGAAATTCACAAGCCTCATCATAAGACAACTTCATGAAGTTGCCCCCAACAAGTTGGTTCACTATGCACTGGTTTGTTGTGTTGATAGAAAGTCTGTTGGATCATTGCCTCAGTCATATCATTGTTGGGGCATTCCTTTACCATTGTTCTATAGCGCTCCCAAATCTCATGCAAAGGTTCAGTGGGATCCTGCTTTAAAGCCAAGATCTCATCTCTCAATGCAGCCATATGCCCCGGTGAGAAAATATTTGCAATGAACTTGTCCGCCAACTCATCCCAAGTAGTGACAGAATGGTTAGGAAGTCTCTCAAGCTAATCCAATGTCTTCCCTCTAAGTAAGAATGGGAAGAGTCTCAACCGAAGTGCATCCTTCAACACATTAGTTTGCTTGCTCCCCCAACAGGTATCCACGAACCCCTTGAGATGTTTGTAAGCATTTTGATTGGCAGCGCCCGTGAAATACCCACTCTGCTCCAGCAATGTCAGCATCACATTGGTAATTTGAAAATTGCCCGCCCGGATCCGGGATGGGAAAATTTCACTTGCATAGCCTTGGTTTAGAAGCACTCGAGGAGCCACTCTTGGAGGTGGCGGAGGAGGGTCTGGAATATTGTCATTGGCATTAGCATTGGCTTGGCGGCCTCTACGTTGTCCTTGAGGTACAAGAGACACCTCATCATCTCCGACATCATCTACCTCCTCCCCCGCAATCACATTCCAAGAGGGTCATTAGCATTTGCTGCCATTTTGTACCTGATGTTGTGACACACACAAATTGGTAACACAGAAGGAAAGAAGAACAATACACAAAACTAGTTAAATAGATAGCCAAAACCGTTAGATCCCCGGTAATGGCGCCAAAAAGTGATCGAGGCCAACCCTGTACTACTATTGAGTATCAAGAGAGGTCGAAGCAGCTTTTACCCGAGAAGGTCGGGATCGATTTCCACAGGGAGCTAGATATTGGAGTTGAGTTTCTATCTAAAGTGGAGTTGTGTATTTGTTCCTAATTGCACTTCTAAACACTTTTGGTTTTGATATTAATTCTAATTTTATAATACTACAATGCTAAATTAGGCTAAGTAAAGCTAAGGTCAAACTATTGCAAGTTGTTCAAATAGATAAAAGGCACTAGGGTAGTGAGTTTCTCCTAGGTGGCTAATTGACGGATTCTTGAGTCTAAAGCTAGATTGTCACATTTGGGGAGTATGATATAACCATTGCATGATTCTACTCACTCTATACCTCTCGGTAGTTTGAGTGATTTTGTTCGAATTGACTTTCTCAAGACCAATTAGGTATGCAAATTTGTACAAGCAATCAAGGTTCAAGTCGGGCATTACTATCTCTAGGTTTAACCCTTTAATTGGGGCTATTAATCTCTTGAATACGCCCCAATTCCTTGTTGGATTAATTTCATGAACTTAGGCTCTCTTTCTCAAGACGAGCCAAAGTCTACTAGGCTTAAACTAGTGTTTGCAATCACTAATTCAACATTAAAACCCTAAATTACCCAAATATCAAACACCCATAGACAATCAAGCATCAAAACACAAGACCCATCAATTACCCACACTATGGTTGAGCCACAATCCTAGCTAATGGGTCTAACTACTCATAATTAGAGAAGAAAACAAAGAAATAGATGAAGAAAAGCCCATAATAATTAATTGCTATATAAAATTTGAAGATTCAATGGTGAAATTAAGCTAAAATTACTCAAAATGGTAAAAGAGAAGAGTTCACGAGCGCAACTCTATGTCCAAAGCTATCTGATGACCTTAAATGGGAAAAGAAACTATTTATACTAGGCTGAAAATTTTGGACAAAAATACCCCTGTGGGGCTAGTGCGGACCGCACAAAATTGAGTGCGGCTGCACTAAGGGTCTTGTCTTGACTTTTCTGTTCTCTGAAGTTGGCCACCGCGGATCGCACAAAATGCTTCGCGGCCGCGGTGGCTTCTACTGCGGTCCGCACACAATGGACCACGAACCGCATTGGCCAGTTCCTCCAAAATGTTACCTCTCTGAACTTGAGCTCTACGGACCGCACAAAATCGAGTGCGGCCGCAGTGGAATCAATGCGGACCGCACAAAGTCCTTTGCGGCCGCATTGCCTGGCTGACTGAGAAGTATACTCTCTGATCTTCATCTTTGCGGACCGCACAAAATGGTGTGCGGCCGTACTGGCCCTGTTTGACTGAACTTGGTCTTGTCTTGGTACTTGTGCAAGTTTCACTCCTTTTTAGGTGGTTTTTGACATGTTACCACTGTGTTGATCAAACCTGTAATCAAGCACAACTTGTGAGCCTTTGGGACTATTTTGTACACATTTCTAATCAAAACTTAAGCAAGAAGGGGTGTAAAATGCATCATAATCCCTAGTTATCATGTACGTAGACCTTACCCCTACCTTGTGAGGATAGAGAGACTGTTTCTAATAGACCCTCGACTCAGGAAAGTATAAGCACCACATTAATAAAAATATAGACAAGAAGGGACAGTACCAAGAAGCCATATAAAAGCAAAATAAAAACAATCAGATAGTAAGGTGATCAACAGTGAAAGAAAACAACGGTTAGTCAAAAAAACCTATTACCAACAGAAAGCGAGAGTGCGTGCCAATACTACTGCTATGAACACTCTAGACTACCTACTCTACTACCCTAATCCTTGACTTCCATACCTTCCTATAAAGGTCATGTCCTCGGTCAGCTGAAGCTGTGCATGTCTTGCCTAATCACCTCTCCACACCTCTTATTTGGCCTACCTCTACCTCTCTATAGGACCTCCAATGTCAACCTCTCACACCTCCTCACCGAGGCGTCTGTGCTCCTTCTCCTCACATGACCAAATCACATAAGTCGTGCTTCTTGCATCTTGTCTTCAATAGGAGACACACCCACCTTGTCGCCAATAACTGCATTTCTGATCCTATCTAACCTGGTGTGCCTGTACATCCATCTCAACATCCTATTCTCTACTACCATCATCTTCTAGACATGAATGATCTTGATTGGCCAATACTCAGCCCCATACAACATCGTTGGTCTGACCACCACTCTGTAGAACTTACCCTTAAGTTTCGGTGGCACCTTCTTTTCATACGAAACACCAGAAGCGAGTCTCCATTTCATCCATTCCGCCCCAATACGATGTGTGACATCTTCATCAATCTCCCCATCCCCCTACATAATAGACCCAAGGTACATAAAAATCCCTCTCCTAAGGATGACCTGCGAGTCCATCCTCAGCTCTCCTTCCCCTCCTTGAGTCTTGCCACTGAACTTAAACTCCAAGTATTCTGTCTTGGTCCTGCTCCAGTTGAAACCTTTAGATTCCAGGGTCTGTCTCCATACCTCTAATTGCGCGTTCACACCGTCTCGCGTCTCATCTATCAATACAATATAATCTGCAAATATCATGCACCACGACACCTCCCCTTGGATGTGGCATGTCATTACATCCATCACCAGAGAAAACAAAAATGGGCTAAGTGCTGACCCCTGATGCAACCCTATCATAACCGAGAAATGGTCCGAGTCCCCACCCACCATCCTCACTCGGGTCTTTACTCCATCATATATGTCCTTAATCAAACTAACATAGGAAATAGGTATACCTTTAGCCTCCAAACATCTCCACAAAACCTCCTTCAGAACTTATCGTAACGCCTTTTTCTAAGTCAATAAATACCATATGCAAGTCCTTATTTCTCTCCATATACTGCTCCATCAATCTCCTAACAAGGTGGATGGCTTCTGTAGTTGAACGTGCCGGCATAAACCCAAACTGGTTCTCAAAAATAGACACACTCCTCCTCACCCTTAGCTCTACCACTCTCTCCCAGGCTTTCATAGTATGGATAAGCAGCTTGATACCTCGATAGTTATTGCAATTTTGGATATCACCCTTATTCTTGTATAAAGGAACCATTGTGCTCCACCTCCACTTTTCGGGCATCTTCTTCATTCTAAAAATGACATTAAATAACCTAGTGAGCCACTCCAAGCCTGCCTTGCACGCACTCTTCCAAAACTCCATCGGGATTTCATCCGGCCCGGTCGCTTTGCCCCTACTCATGTTATGCATAGCCCCCTAAACTTTATCAACTCTAATCCGCCTACAATACCCAAAGTCACAACGACTCTCAGAGAGTTCCAAATCACCCATGACAATGCTCCTATCCCCCTCCTTGTTCAAGAGACTATGGAAGTAGGTATGCCATCTTCAATGGATAAGCCCCTTATCCAACAAAACTCTACCTTCTTCATACTTGATGCACTTCACTTGGTCCAAGTCCCGCGCCTTGGCTAATCTAAACAAACTCTTATTCCCACCTCGGCCCACGAGTTCCTCATATAAACAACTGCAGTCTTGGCCATCATAACTACTAACTTTGCCTCTTTCTTAGCCAGCTTATAATGCTCCTTATTTTATCTCTTCTCCTCCTCGTTTACACTTTCCACTTGCTTCAAATACACTGCTTTCTTGGTTTTCACTTTTCCTTAAACCTCTCCATTCTATCACCAGTCTCCCTTATGACCACCAGAGTTACCCTTTGAGACCCCTAATACCTCTTTCGCGGCTTCCCTAATGCACTGCGCAATCATGGTTCACATAGAACTTGCGTCCTCACTACTCCTCTAAGCCCCCATAGTCACCAGCTTGGCCCCCAACTCCTGCTCTTTAGCTTCTGTAAAGGCTCCCCACATATCGCCTCGTGATCCTTGCATTTATTTTAAAAAGTATTTTTTTTCGAAATAGCTTCACATGCTTTAGCCCCCTTATCTTGCTGCGTAGTTTCAAGTAATTCCCTTACTAGCAACACGTGCATTAATCCGAACCCGATAGCCATAAAGTCAACCTACGATCAAACCTAAGGAATTTCTAAACCTTCAAACTGCCAACTTTCAGAAAAACAAGTCAAATCAACCTAGGGACCTCCGAATTTGATTTCGAGCATATGATAGAGTCCAAAATCACGATACAAACCTATCGGAGCCATCAAAATACCATCATGGGGATCGTTTTCACAAAAGTCAAACCTAGTTCAACAATTTCAGCTTAAGCTTCTAAACTAAGAACCAAAGGGTCCAAATCATTCCAAAACTTTCCTGAAATGAAACTAACCATCCTCGCAAGTCATAAAACCACAAATACACATACGCGAGGCTTCAAAAATGGAAACAATTCTCAAATACACAAAATAACCGGTCGGATCATCACACAAATTAAACTAAAATAATTAATCTATTCAAGTGATTTCTCTAAAGTCTAATTATTTACTAAAATTAATATAGAGTAGTAAATTAAGAAATTAAAAAAAACAAGTAGGCAATCTTAGAGACGAATTCAATGGGAAAGAATATTCTAGAGGTATGGGTCAGCTAACAATCCTGTTGAGTTTTTTACTTAAATTATCTAATTAATTTATCTGATTTATTGATTGACATGGTTAATATTACCCGTAGTATTCTCCTAAAGTACTACTCGCCTATTCAAGCTAATCTAACGCCTATATTCCTATGAATTAGGATTAACAAGAATACATTAATAATTCCCGTATAGTAACCAAGCAAGGCGATTAGGTATATCCCTATTCTAACCGTAAATCTATTCCCGATGCCCAAGTTTAAGATCACTCTCTACTCAATCTTTTATGTAATCTGGAATTCCCTCTCCCGAGTTCAATCCTAGATTCGTAGATAGTATACAATTGCTGATAAAGCAATCAAATAATTAAGCGCAAGATTGAATAAATAAACCAATATGATGAAATGATATGAACAATTCAAGCTTCAAACTATAACATGCATGTAGCACTCACAACTGTAGAACTAATAAACTATAAGGTTAAAAGAAGACAAGAGGAGAAAAATTAGTTAGAAGCCTCCTCCAAGCGTTGTCTGCGTCTCAGCCTCCAAAGTAGCGTATTCTCCTCCCAAAATATGTTAGTTCCCCTCCAAATTAGGTTTAGGACCCCTTTTATATGTGTTGGGTCTGTGTAGGGTCAAAATAACCTTATCCCGAGCAAAAAAGGAAAAATCCCGCAAGCAGGGTCGTTCAGGCCAGTGCGAGGTGCTGGACTGGCACTGGATCCAGTAGCGTTTTCACGTTCACTCGCGCTGGCCTGGCACAAGATCAAATAGCATTTTCATGTTCAAATCCTTGGTTGCTTCCTAAATTTGCATTCATTTCATTGCCTTCAATTTTTGTCCAAATATCCCTTAACCTTTTATGCTTCGTGCTTGTTTGTTGTAGCAAGCTCAAGTCAAGAAAACTAGAGCGAGAAACCTCAATCACTCACTGCTGGACAGGTCGCTGCCCATAACTAATCAACAACATGCAATCTGCGCAAGAACACCAACTGACAGAACAAGAAATCGACCAGTTGAATTGAAGCACTCACAGACCAAGAACAACACAACAAATCAACATGCCGGCTTCAGCTGATAATGTAAGTTTCCGAGATAAACTTTTTCCCCAGCCTTCCACTATGACTATTGATTTTGCAACTCAATTCTTGAACAAACCTTTTCTGGAGGATGAAATAGATAATGACAAAACCACCCCCACTTTATCCCCATAACCAAAACTGATAAAACTAGACTCTATCGTCCATAGAACCAAGCCCTTATTATTAAGTTACTAGGAAAAAAAACAGCATACCATTTTCTAAAAATGAAATTAGAACAACTGTGGCAGCTATCTGAACCACTTATATTAATCGACTTAGGTTTTGACTACTATTTACTAAAACTCTCCAACTCAGACAATTACAACAAAATTCTTCACCAGGGGCCATGGTTCATTGGATCCCAATATCTTACCATTAGATAATAGGAACCTAAATTTAACCCAACCACCGCTAATATTAATCTATCCACCATTTGGATTCGCCTACAAGATCTACCAACTGAGTATTATGATTAAGAAATACTAAACAAAATAGCCAATCTCATTTGTACTCTTCTAAAGATTAACACATGCACAGTCCAAACCACTAGAGGTCGATATGCACGACTCTGTATCTAGCAAAAATAGACAAACCCCTGCCAAAAAATGTGTTATTAGGAACTCATTTACATCAAATTTACTATGAAGATGCTTCTTCAATTTGCCTTAGTTGTGGCTTCTTAGGACATACCTCCTCACACTGCCTTAACACACTGCCTAATACACTCTCAACCTCCACTAGTACACCCACATTAACATATCCTACACCTACCATACGCTCACACACCGGATCAATGGAAAACAGTGACATACACAAAAAATTCACGTAAATCCACTTTTCACAATTACAAAAATGACACTCCTCTTCCAAAAATAGATTTTAATAACAACAAAGACAAAATTTCAAACCCTAGAAAAGATGGGACCCACAAACCCATACCACTCATAATACCATACCCTTAACCAATAGATTTCACTACACAAGTCCCAAAGAAACCCTGAAATTTACAGCCACCCTGCCCCTACCCCACCCCCCGTAATTATTTCACCCACCTCGCCTGCCATAGACCCCGCCAAAATTATTTCAAAAACTAATCATACACACATGCCCAACCTAGCTACCATTTCCAATTCACCTACCCATGTAACTTCCCATTCCATAAATACGCCTATCTGCACCACCACTGAAATAAAATCCAATGACCAACCAAGCCACCCCCTACTTCATCGCCTCAAACATAAGACTCAGTCACTGCTCAAAACCCATTTCATACACAAACAAAATACACATCCTACCACTACGTTCCTTCCCATAGTATCCATAATCGATGATATCACTATTCATAATGCTCACTCCATTGAAAACCCTATGGAATCTATACTACCACCTACTCCCCTCCAACCCCTACAATCCCACAACGATGAACAACTCCACACCTTACTGCCACATGCCACTTCCACTACCACTCCAACACATCCATCCATGCAACACCCCATTTCAAATGCAATATTTTGTCCTACAGTATCTATAAACAAGGATACCATTATTCATATTGCTTACTGATAAGTAGGAATTTTAACTGCTTATTTGCTCTCTTTTACCTATGTTTTAGCTAAAAAATGCTTAAAGGGATTCCCGAGAACTAATGAAATATGATGTCTTACAGGAATATTGGGAAACGAGCCAAAGAAATGCAAATCAACTCAAAAAGGAGAAAAATTGGACAAGGACCACAACAAGACAAAAAGGACCAAAACAAGACAAAAAGGACCAAAGTGCGGACCGCATAATTATTTTACAGCCGCAGAAGACAAGAATAAGAGAGTTGTGTTTTGGGGGCCTGAAGATGTGCATACTCCATTATTATTATGCGGCCGCACTCATAAATGTGCGGTCCACAGAAAGTGCCAAGTTCCAACCCAAGATCAAGAGTGTGGCACACTCAGAAATGTGCGGTCCGCACAATCAAAGGAGTTCCGCCGCACCCCAGATTTATGCGGCCGCAGAAGGCCACCCTGTCAAGTTAGTTTCAAAGTGGGAATTTTGTCCGATAATTTTAGTTGGGTATAAATAGATCTTTTTGTTATTTTTAGGTTAAGTTTTGTACACATGAGAATAGATAGCTGTTTTTCTTTATTGTATTGGGTAACTTTGTAATAGTTTAACATTAGATTTTCTCCCCTTAATCATCTGTTATGAATTTTATCTTAGTTTCTTCATTTTTTATGAGTAGCTAAATCCTTAGCTAGAGTTGTGATCGAACCCTAGTATGGCTACTTAATGGGTGATTGATTTAGGGCTTATTTATGATTGAGTATATGATATTTAGCCTAGTTCTTGCTTGAATTTAAGAATTGATGGTTGCAAATATTGATTCATGCCTAATTGACTTAGTCTCTACTTGAGAAAGAGAGACTAACTGTAGGAAAACTTGGCTAACAAGAAATTGGGGTGAACTCGAGAAATTGATAGCCCCAATTTAAAGGGTCGAGCGTAGAGATAGTAAGATCCGACTTGAGCATCTATCACTTATTTCGTGAAATACCCATTTGGACTTAAGAAAGCTAAATTTGGGCAAAATCACTCAAACTACCGAGAGGTATAGAGTGAGTAAATCGTGTGTGATTGCTATATTATATCCTGATCAACCAAACATGACCTAAAGCTCTCAATCCGTTAGGTAACCAACTAGGCGAAAGTTATAACCCTAGATATTTTATAACTTGAAAAGCAAAAATACCAAAAATATTGTCTCATAGCTTTTCAATTACAAGCATTAGCATACAAACTAGAAGCAGAAAAAAAATAACTGAATATGTGGAAGTGCAATCTTGGGCACGTCATACACTAGACTAGGTATATACCTAATCCCACATAAAGCTCTCTGTCGACCCCGACTCGCATTGGGTATTTATAATTGCATCGACCGCCTCACAATCCCAATTAGTGGTGTGAGTTTGGGAGATATCACTCACCCCATCGAAACCCCTAGGGAGTCTATACTACATGTCCAAGGTGACGAACAAATCCACTCCCCACTACTACATGCCTCTTCCACTACTACTCCAACACAACCATCCATGCAACACCCCATTTCAAATACTGACTCACCAAACCTCATATCCCTACACAACGCATATCATCATCATACTGATATCCCTAACACCCCTATTGCTAGAATTTTGAACCAACAGGACTCGCCGGTCACTTCAATAATCATGCCACTGATGCCACTGCAATTTCAACCAACAAACTCTAACACCATTCATAATACATTGATGCCACCTTCATCTCCTAACACAAATGACACCTCTACAAACATTACTCCAATACTCACTAACACCTCCATACTTGAAGCTACACCACACATATTCCAACCTTCTATAACAACTGATGGTGTACCACCACCACCACCAACGCTATCAACGCTATTACCACAGGCAGCGCCACTACCACAAGAATGTTCACATCAACCACTACACCTTGCCATCTCCAATTCTAATCCAACAAATTCCTCAACCACCACCACCACCAATGAATCAACCACCACACACCTTTCCACAACCCTACAACTACCTTCATGCACCACCCAGGTTCATTCACTCACCACTTCTAACCTTGCCTCCACCGCTGCTCGATCTCCCATTAATGCAACAACAAGCAGTGATTTTAATGGACAACACAGAAGCACTCACCAATATAATTCAACATGGCATCTACACACCCATGCAACAAGAAACTATCATGCAAATACTGCACCAACAAGAGATTACCAGTCTAGAGCTTCAAACCCAACTACTCAACATCCACCAATGGAATACACATCTCCATCACCATTATTAGAGTTGTTATACACCCCCCACCCCACAATTACTTGCCTTGGTATTCACCTTCACAACCACCATTGGAGGACAATCTACCTCCAATACATCAAGCTCAGAAGCAGATGGAAAAGTATCCACTAGTGCGGAAATGTATCCCCCAACACCACCACCATCGCCGTTGATGGAAGAGTATCCACAACAACCACCAGCATACGACGAGCCAGATACTCTGGAGAAATTCATGGAGTCCTTGACACTACACAACTCTCTCACAATCTCCATGCCCGAAAATATCGAAAGAAAATTCTTGATTTTCATTCCATAAAACTTGGAGAAGACATCCTTGAATGTCCGCCTCCACCCTTACTCCTTAGAAGACACATATTTTGTCCTGGTGATACCCACTCTCAATGATACTGTCCTGCCACAGGCTCTTTATCAACCTCCGCACCTTCTTATGCATCTGGAATTATCATTACCCTAAAAGGGACTTCATCACAATGATCAACTCATGAAGATAATGCTACAAAATTGTCGGGGAGCCAATGAAATTGAATTTCGTAGGAACCTTCACTTCCTACTAAACTGGAATAACCCATCCATTTTGTGCCTCACAAAGACAAAGATGCAAGATCACACTTCTCCGCTTCAGGATTTTGACTTCATTGATCTTATCTAAGTAGCTGCACATGGACATTCTAGAGGGATACTTCTTCTTTGGCGTGCAAATGAGTTAAATGTAGATCTTGTTATTTTTACAAGCCAATAAATTCATGCTACTATTCAGGTGAGACCATACTCTCCCAAATGGTTTTTATCCGTGTTTATACTAGTAATCACTATGCTAATAGGAAACTCCTATGGAAAAATCTTCAAGTGTTTAATAAATATCATACTTCGGCTTTGCTATTATGTGGTGATTTCAATAAATTATGTTCAGTCAGGGATAAATTTGGTGGTAACCCTATTAAATAAAATACAACTACTACATTCAATAATTGTCTTAACTCTATTAACATGATTGATCTTGGCTTTACTAGGTCACATTTTATATGGACTAACACACCTAGAATAAGAACTAATGTTCACATAAATACTACCATACCTAATAGATTAATAATGGAGGGATTAGATAATTTTTTCGCAAACGAAGCTTGGATAAAATTATTCGAAGATGCTACTGTTTTACACCTTCCCCGCACTCACTCAGACCATTGTCCGCTATTACTCAATTTACAAAACCGTTCTCCAAGACTACCTCTAATTTTAAGTTTGAATAAATATGGCTAAGTCACCCAGACTTTCGTCATATTGTCTCCTCTTATTGGCTCTCTAGCCCATTGTATTTTACACTCTCCATAACTTTACTACTCATCTTAAAAATTGGAATCTTAATACCTTCGGTAATATTTTTTACAAATTTTTTTTTACTTTCAAGAATATCTGGCATTCAGCGAATGAATCCACACCAAAAAATTCCTTCCACTGCTATCTAGAAATCGACTCCTAACAAACTTAAATGTACTCCTACAAGCTGACGAAGATTTTTGAAAATTAAAATCCAGGGTCCAATGGCTAAACGAAGGAGATGCAAATACCAAAATTTTTCACCTTACATCCATTCATCGGTGTAGACGCAATCATATACTTGGGCTTGTTGACAGTGTTGGCAATTGGACTTTTGGTACTACTTCCATATATGACACACTTAACCACCACTTCCAACTTTTATATACAACACAATTCACGTCTACTCCAAAACTATATTCTAATTATTCCTATAATGTTCTTTCTAATGATACACATCAAACGCTAACACAACCACTAACATATAATGAAATTTATCGAGCAATCTCATATTTTAAACCTTTCAAGGCACCCGGGCCAGATGACCTACATCCTTTTTTCTTCTAAAAATTCTAAGAAGATACAAAACTAGCTGTAGTTACAATCTGTACAACTGCTTTCTCTTCAGCTACCATCCTAGATGAACTCAATAAAACCTTTATTACATTAATTCCCAAAGATCAAAACTCTAAAAACATTGCTCAATACACCATTACGAAGATTATTACTAACCGTTTCAGACCATATTTATAAAAAATTATTAGCCCTATGCAGAGTAGTTTTATACCAGATAGACGCATGATTGATAATGCTATCATTGTACAAGAAGCAATGCACTCTTTTAGATGACAAAAAGGTAAAATTGGTAACATGCTATTAAAAATTGACCTCGAAAAAGCCTTTGACCGCCTAGAATGGTCGCTTATACACTATTCCCTACATTAAGTAAATTTTCCTTCGCATTTAATCAAACTAATCATGTCAGGTGTCTAAACCTCCTCTATTTCAATACTAGTCAATGAAAAAAATACACATTTCTTTCAACCCACACGGGGTATTAGACAGGGAGACCCGTTAAGCCCTTATATTTTTATCATCTGCATGGAATCACTCTCTTGCCTGATTGAGCATGCTGTTGACCTCCTACAATGGACGCTTGTAAAAATCTCTCATAAATTTACCCCTCTTTCTCACTTACTTTTCGCCGATGACCTAGTCTTATTTGCCAGAGCTATTAAGAAAAATGTTCACACAATTATCAACATCTTCAACCAGTTTCACAGCCAATCTGGCCAAGACATTTTAAATCAAAAATTCTTTTCTCTGCTAATGTACCTAATGACACTCAAAATAAAATCTTATCGCTCCTTAACATCACATCCACAACTACCTTTGGCAAGTATCTGGGCCTGCCTATAACCAACACCACACCGTCTTTCACTAATTACCAATATCTCATCGACCACTTAACTCGAAACTGGCTGGATGAAAACATAATCTTTTATCCTTTGCTGGCAGAACAACCCTCATCAATTCAGTTTTAAATACTATTCCATGCAAGTTAATCTCCTTCCACCTAAGACACTAACACATATTGATCGTATTCAAAGAAATTTTCTTTGGGGCTCTTCCCCCAAAAAATGAAAGCTACATCTTATTAACTAGGACAAAATTACTTTACCAAAAATTTATGGAGGCTTAGGAATACATAAATTATATCCAAAATATATTTCTTTAATTACGGCTCTACTTTGGCGCTACTACAATCTAATAATACTCCATGGGCCACTACTCTCCACCTTAAATATCAATCTCAACTAAAACAACCACATCCTCAATTCCATCACACACAAGCACTGTGATTCATACATTTGGAATAGCATGGCAAAAACATATCCTTTTTTCAAGAAGGGGCTAGGTTGGAATATAGTTAATGGTAATCAAATACAACTATGGTCTGACTACTGGTTACCTACGCATTGCACTTTACGATAGCTCAATCACGGATCACTCCCACAACATGAAGATAACCTTCCACTCAGCTCTATCATTCAGAATTGATTGAGGAACCTCTCCTCACTTTCCTTCGACCTCCCACCTTACCTTATTACCATCCTCACTAATATCATGTTAAGCTCTACAACTAGTACTAAAGACCAATTTTTTTTGGCATCCCTCATCAACCGGAGCTTTCTCTGCCACTATTGCATACAACCTAATAACGTTTCCTTCACACACACAACAATCCCATTCTCAGCTTTATTGGGTTTGGAAGATACATTCCACCAATAAAATTAAACACTTCTTATGGCTCATGCTACAAGCGAAACTACCAACCCTCTCATTTCTCTCTCATCATAATATTTCCAGTAATCCTACATGTCCATTGTGCAGACAAGCACCTCAAGATGTTGAATACATATTTTTCTATTATACCACTGCCACACCTATATGGAAGCATTTTAATATCCCAATCCCTCCACACATCTCTCAAAATTAGGTGAAAGCGTTATGTCTCCCGCACGTACACCACTATACACCTTTTCTCCAAATACTGTACCATTACATATCATAGTGCCAATCATCTTCTGATACATTTGGATTAACCATAATTATAATATCTTCAATCACACCAATACTTACTTTAATTTCCATACTATCCACAATCAGGCATCCTAATTCTACTACCTAGCTAACCATTCTATCCACCAACAAACACTCACTACTCACATTCCAATCAAATGGCACCCTCCACCCAAGGTTGCTTTAAATTAAATATTGATGGAGTCTTTGATAATTATTCCCACAATGGTGGGGCAGCTGGAGTTTTTTGTAACGCCTCAGGAGCATGGGTGTTTGGCTTTACCAAACATTTGATACATACTGATATTCTACAAGATAAACTTCTAGCTTTATATCATGGTCTGCTACTAGCGAATGCTTGAAATTTCAAACCATTACAAGTGAAAATGGACTCTCAGGTATTGCTACACATCACTAAAACACTCACATATCATTTTTGCATGCATGTTGATGCTCAGGGACCTTTAGGTGACCACGATCCACCACACATTTAGGGAGGATAATAATGTAGCGGATGTATTAGCCAAGTATGGGAAAAAGCAAGGATCTACAACCTAATGACGTTTTACTTTTTGCAAACCCACCTACTTTTGCTTTATCGCTTTTAGCTTCCGATGTAACTGGAACTGTAATATACCGTTCAATTCCAACTTTTGTAATACACTAGTTCTATTTTTAATAAAAGCCTTATTAGCAAAAGAAAAAAGATAATATCTAAATTTTTGTTTTATATTCATGCAGGTTTGTAATCTTCCATCCAAACTTTAGTTCTGTTCACATTTTAATTGTTAACCTTCATCACTATAGTGGACGTGATGCACCTCATTTTAATTTAACTTCATTATTTTTGTTCCGAATTTCATCTTTAATGTACCTACATTATTTATTAGCACCTAAATAAATATAAAATTAAATAATCAAGCTAATTTGAACATATACGATATAAAATACAATCGAAAAGCGATAAAAATACAGAGTAAATAATATAAAAATATGCCCAACATTAATGAACCAATAAAATATTCACAACTTAACCAAATAGACCGATTCCCACCCATATTCGAAACTTATGCAATACCTGTCACATCCTGTATCCGGTATCAATCATCTTGTTTACCTCGAAAATATGAGTAACAATTAAATTTGATTCGTGATTTTAAAAATATGTGATTTAATTCAATACTAATTTATAATCAAGAAATATAAAGTAGAAATAAAAGAAATAAGTGAATCAAACCAATGTTATTCAGCAGTGATGACCTCGAGATAAACGAAGAGCAATAAAGTAAGAACAAAATATAAAGAATAATTCTGATCAACAGTAAGAGAGAAAAGTAGGATAGTATATTTTTTGCCAATGATTATATCATGTTACAAATGATTGAGGTCCCCTTTATATAATAGGAAAACCCTAAATAATGTACATTTTTATTTATAATAAATAATCTTATTGGTACAGCTGTCTAACTGCCTAGTACAGAATTGTACAATCCTATTTCGGGATTTGCGCCATAATTTTAGAGACGTGACCGGAATCTCGCTCATTATGTTAGAAATCCATAACGGTATTATTTCGGGGATGAGCATACTCGGCTTCGGTGTCCATTATACTTCGATCCTCGGTCATTGCATCCTGTCTTCGAGCTCGGGTCTAACCCATTAGGCTCAAACTCGACCTCGCCTGAACTCAGGCTTAAGATGAACCCTGGAGCCTATAAAGCGGAGGCATATGATTTTGACCATATACAGATAGTCCCCGCGTTTCTTAGAGTAGGTCGATAAGAAACGACTTGATCTTCGATGCTCCGACTCCTCGATCCCAATGTCAATCTCGTGATGTTAACGACAGAAGTGACTAAAAGGTCACTTTGGTGTAGTTCCCATAGTCATTAATTGGAGGCGACTGACAGTCGGCTATTTGGCTTCCCCATTATGCTTGAATTACTTCTATAAATAGGCTAACTTCAAAATCTTTGCAAACTTTATTTCTCTAATCGTTTTCAAAATCTCATTAGCTCCTTCAACTTCTCTGAGTTCAAGCTTCTCTTTAATTTGCCCTTACTTCATTATTAACCCTTTCTCTTTGAATTTCTACACCATAATAGCCAAAACATCTAAATTTGTTCCCCCAAAAAAAAAGCCTCTTCATCATCGCGACCGACCAGAAGTAAATGGTAGTGCCACCTCGTATCGAGGAGTGTATTCCTCCCGTGTGAAACAATATCCGATTTTAAAATTGGAAAACCTGTATCGACACTAGGCCAATGCCAGCCTATGTCTCGATATATCGGTTTAATAACCGAAGACGAGCTTGAGCAGGTGAAAAAGGATTACAATTGGGAGAACAAAGATGTAGTGATCCCTTTCCTCGAGGAGGACATCACTACTCATAAAGTGGGGTACTTAAGCGTGTATACCTACCAATTCACGCCGGGTTCTGAAAATCCAGTTCTAGGTCCCATAAATCCAGTTATTCTAGACTTTTGCCGACAATACCAAGTGACACTCGACCAGATCTACCCTTCATTCTAGCGAATTGTCAATTTGATTAGATACTTCTCGAGCCAGGTCGAGGGGATGCCTTTTACCCTCGACCATCTGATCAGGCTGTATAGCCCTCACCTTTATCAAGGTGGCTTGATAAAGCTGCAATGCCGATCCTCAAAATCTCTCTTCTCCAACATCGATGAGGATAAAGACCGAGGATGGATGAGCCGGTTTGTTCGAGTCAGGACCTATGACCTGATTCCTGCTGAGAGGATGTTGTTCCTCGAGGAATGGAACATGAAACATAATTACATGCTTATCGATAATAACTTTATACCTTGCTTCCTCTTCTCTTTCTCAACTTCATCTTTTTCTAGCTCTAACCATTGTTCGATGGTATAGCTGTTTCTTGGTTTCCTAGTGCGATCCCAGACCTCGAAGGTTGGGTACGAAAACTGGCCTCTACTTCTTCATACGCGAAGCGCTGCTGGCATGACCTAGCCAAAGGTCGATGGGAGGCTAAAAACTATGGTGAGTTCTCTTGTTTTATTTACTTGCATTTCTCGGTAAACTACTTACTTCATCTTTATGCAGGCCTCGGAGACGTCGTTACTATGCGGCCGCCCCCACCCGGTGAAGAGGAGATCCTAAAGCCTTCCAAGGAAAAGAAAAGAAAGAAGGGATCGCCTTCAAATTCCCCAAAGCCAAAGAAAAGCAAGGCTCGAAAGCCTAAGGCCGATACTGTGGTCATATCTCCAGAAACGACTCAACGCCTTTGGGATAGGATGAAGAGGGGGAAGATGATGAATGCCTGTTGGTAGTTCGGAAAAGAGGAAGCACTAATGCTTCAAAGACTGCCGAATCGATGGTGGCCGATACGGTTCATTCTCGAACTGAGGAAATTTCTGAGGGGAGTTCGAGCAAAGTCCCCGAGCCATCGGGCAGCAAAAAAAACCTCGCCTTGGAGGTCATTTGGAGAGCGAGGCCGTGGGGCCCGTTTCCGAGGCCCTTCAAAGGTAGGATAACATCCTAAGTGAATCACTTGGAGTAATCAACGTGGATGATTTGCCGTAGGGCCCGGTATTCTCTAAGGGGCAATTCCGAGATGCCGAGGCCATGAGGACTCCTGATATGGAAACGACCCATGAAGGGAGCGATATTTTTTGGGTGTTCCTTGCGGGGCTCGAAGATGGCCCTGATCCTGATGCCTCGTTTATTTTTGATGAGGCTGAAAATCTTCTCAAACAAGTAAGTTCTGTCTTCATAACTACGCTTCGAACTTAATTTTCACTTTTCTAAGCCTAACTCCCTTTTTTTGTGAGAAGGCCGTATTGCTTCACCGACGAGGATTTGATAAATCTTGGGCCGAGCTTGACCAGTGTGAAGCCAAACTAAAGAATCTCATAGAAGAGAGGGACAACCTGAAGATCCTCTACGTCAAGAAAGAGGGGGGATCAGCGATCTCCGAGCCGAGTTAGAGAAGGCTTGTTGAGAGTAGATCGAGCTTATTGAAAAGCTAAATAGCCTTTGAGGGTCTATTATGCATTTACTTGATTTGGTGACTAACATTTTAACTTTGCAGGCCCAACAAAAGAGGAGTTAGTGGAGCAGATCCGAGAGGAGCTCAAAATGAAGGAGGCCGAGACCCTAGGGTGGAGGCAAGGCATGGACCATCTCGCCTCGGAGAAAGATACTCTTCGGGAGTAGCTGGCTTCAATTGAACTCCAGCTTCTAAGTGGGAAGGAGGAGATCCTGGCTCGGAGTTGCAAAATGGAGGAGCTTGAAGCTAAGTCTGCTGCTGAGCTTGTTAAGGCCAAATCTGACGTAGAGGCACTTATATCTTCGTACCGAGCTGACGCTAAAGCAGTTAACACTCGGGAAAAAGAGATCTCTGCTGTGGACAAAGTTAAGCTATCATGTGCACTTGACCATGCCAGGAGATAGTCCCGGAGAGAAACCCTCGAGGAGGTGCATGCTCGCGACTTCGATCTCTCAACTGATATTGAAAATGCAAAGACTTTGGAGAAAGAGGTTGCCGCTTTGCTTTTTGATGATAAGGATTCATCCAATGTATCTGAGAGCGGAGGAGATCAAGATGAAGTCCCTGTGGATGGGGCTCCCGAAGACGCAGCTCCCGAAGATGCAACTGTCGACGATATGGCCCCGAGTAGGTTTAGGTTTTTTTATTTTGTTTCAGTGTTTTTGTGCAAGGTTCCCTCGTGGGTATTGTGAAATACCTCTTGTAAGCCCCTCTTATAAATATAAAAGGATCTCTTTGCTTCATCTTCAATTCCGTATTGATTCCGTATTGTCTTTATTTTGTGGAAAATTTAATAACTTCAATGACCAAGTGAAGCTTGGCTCGGATTTCGAATATAACAACCCTTAAGTGTTTAGTGATCAGCGTGTGATCTTCGAACTTAGAATGGAATATCTATTAAGGTTTTTGTTAATCTTCAAGCTATGCTTAAGTTGATTTGGCGTGAGCTTGGGATAATGGGACTCTTGAGTCCGAGTTGAGTGAGAACGAGGTCTCGAACCCTATATATATCGGCCCTTAGGCTCTTTTATATTGGCCCTTAGGCTCTTTTATGTTGGCCCTTAGGCTCTTTTAGGTCGGCCCTTAGGCTCTTTTAGGTCGGCCCTTAGGCTCTTTAAATTGGGCCGATTCGGCCTCTAAAGCGGCTCATAAATTTTCCCTTTTTTCGGCTAAAAGGCTTAGTAAATCTTCGATGCCTTAGCATGTGTTTTTTGCACCCATTGGGTTTTTTGAAGGTCCTACCGATCGGAACCTCGTTTTTGTAAATATAATCAAATACCTCTTGAGGTTTTTTCGAAGGCTGATGTTTATCGAAGCCTTTAAATTATTTCGAGAGCTGATTTTATCGAAGCCACTTTATTATTTGCTTTTGCCGAGGGTAGCCTGATTTAACCGGTTGTTTCAAAATATTTGAAGGCCTTTAATTTATGGCGGAAGTCGGACGTCTCCGAGCCGCATTATTTCGGTTGTAGCCTTTTTATATGAACGTAGTCTTTAATATGGCCGTATCCTTCGGGTATGTCTCTTGGACTTGTTTCCCGATAACCTTTCGAACTTGTTCAAACGGTTAGTCCTCGAGTATGATGGCCTTGGACTAGGGGATGCCTCTTTGAGGTCTTAAGAATTCGAGTTTTCGATAACTCGAATGTGTTGACTGTCGATGACAGTCCCCGGGTATTCGGGATGTATTTGTTCTATGGCCCTTGGGCCGTTTCTCATAAAATTATAAGTGTAGAGCTCGTATAATAGTAGACTTCTTTTGAGACACAAAGTATTTTGATATATGCTTCTTTGAATAATTGATACATGCATACATGTTTTTGTTACGCCCCATATTTTTGTACATGAAAGTATGCCATAAGTGAATTGATGAAAGATCGGGAATAAGGTGTTACATCCCACATTTTTGGACGTTAAAGTTTCGTCGTAAAGTTAATCGACGCAAGCTCGGGAATGAGATTATTTTGAGGTTACAAGTATTATGCTATTTCAAACAAGGGTTAAGTAAAGTCGTAAAGGTGAGCAAATCGAAAAAAATGAATTTCGTCGAAATTTGACATTTTGGGGTAAAATACGGTCCGAGCTATAATACCCGGTATTTATGGACTAATGCCATAAAAGGTACTATATGACCATGTTAGTAAGGTGTACATGGTATGTTAAAATTGAGTAGTATTTTAAGTAATTTGATATAATTCTTAATTATATGGGTGATTGGTTAATTATTGGATAATAGGATACTACCCAATAAATAAAGAGTTATATTGGATAGAGATTAAGGGCATGAGGTGGAAGCCAAACATCTCTTGAATTATGACTCACAAACCACATTTTAAGGTGGGAAAATCTTGGAAATTAATGGCTTAGTCACCTTGCCAAAGTGGGGCCCACATTATATATATGACATATCAAAACTTAAGAGACATTCTAAAGTAACGCGAGGACTTTCCAATTTAAACTTAACATGAAGACCTTCCAATTTAAACTTACTTAAAAAGCCTCTCTAACTTGGTAACGTGAGAATTTTATCATCTTCAACAAATTCAATAAGATTTTATGGAAATTCAACGAGAAATGCTTAGTATCTTAGCAACGTGAGATTTTGCGATTCTAAGGGAGTACGGTGCAATCTTTCTCAAGAATATCATACGGATTTTCCTCTACTTTGATCCGCCGTTTTGTGTTGTCGCAGTCAACGGATGTTAAAGGGATTGTAAAGAAAATCGGTTCAGGTATGTTAAGGCTATCCCTTCTTTCATTTTTAGCATGACTTATACGACACGAACGAAACAAGCAAATGCACAACTTACATAAATGACTATATTCATAAAAATACTAGAAATGCTTATGTTTTTGATTCTCCATGTGTCATATTATTCTATCATCTGTTCATGGGTCTCAAAAATACGTAAGTTGGTAAAGTTTATTTCATGGTATTAATTAGAGGCATAATGGTCTTATGACGTACCGAGAAATTTTATAAACGTATCTCATATCAATTTCATGCATTTATATATACACATTGACCCATGACCAGATGGTGTTATATACGCGTATATATATATGTGTGTGTATATATATATATATATATATATATATATATATATATATATATATATATATGTATGTATATGGGATATGGAAAAGGCTATGGCGTTATATACGCACTACCACCTAATTAACTGGTATACGATAATGATTTTGCCCACAGTGGCCGAGATGATATGATGGGATGCCCTCAGAGGCTTGATGATGTTATGAACATATGTACCTATGCACGACATAACATTCATACGCATATGCATGACACTATGAGTATTCTATTATTTACAGAGTTATTCAGACTTACATATCGAGTTTTTTACTCCATATTTCTCTCATGTCTATTATTTATTGATTTTCATTCCTTACATACTCGGTACATTATTTGTACTGACGTCCTTTTTGCCTGGGGACGCTGCGTTTCATGCCTGCAAGTTTCGATAGACAGGTCGAGAGTCCTCCAAGTAGGCCATCAGATCAGCGGATGATGTTGGTGCACTCCATTTGCTCCGGAGTTACTTGTTTGGTCAGTATGATTTAGATGTGTATTATTTGGTATGGCGGGGCCCTACCCAGACCTTTGCGATAAGTATGTACTCTTAGAGGCTTGTAGATAGATGTCATGTATATGGATACTTGTATGGCCTTTTCGGCCTATATTTTAAGTATATAATGGATCATATTGGCCTTATAGGCCCGTATGTCACAAATATGAGTTTTTATATCAGGTTGGGTCGTCTTATATTAAGTATTCCTCTATGTTTATTCTGGTTAGCTCATGATGGACCGTTTGGCCCATTTGCCAATGAATGTACGATAAGAATGATATGTTATATTGGTACTCGGTTGAGCAAGGTACCGGGTTCCCGTCGCGGTCCATAGGTTTGGGTCGTGACAGTTTTGTCGTCGGGTCTTGACTATACTATATGGACACGGTTTATCTGACCGTTTGGCCCAGTACAAAGTTTTCCTATCGAGGCCCTCTTAGGCGTGAAGTATTTTCCTTGAAAATATGACTTTCGAGGTTGATGCCCCCAGTATTCGAGGTTGATTGAAAAGAAGCCTTGGATACTGTTGATTTCTCCTTAGGTAGCACATAGTTGTTGCCTCATTAAAAACCTTACCGATAAAATCATTTGGGATAAAATCCGATCTAAGGGAAAAAGAGTGTAACACATGCTTTGAAACCTAAGGCCCTCGTGTAAAAAGGTGCTTTCGATAACTTCGATCGAACACCTGTAATGAGTTAATTTCAAATTCAAATGGACAAGAGAGATACATTCATACCTTAGCAATAGTATTGTTTGAGTAACGATATGTTCCAATTGTTCGACAATTGCTCACCTTCTATCATGTATAGTTTGTAAGATCCTTTACCAATAACTCCGAGGACTCGGTACGATCCTTCCCAATTCGGGCCTAGCTTTCCTTCATTCGGGTCTCGAGTATTGAGGGTGACCTTTCGTAGAACTAAATCCTCGATTCCAAAGTGTCAAGGGTTGATACTTCTATTGTAGTATCTTTTGATCTTTTGCTTCTGCGCGGCCATCCGAACAAGCGCTGCCTCTCGTTTTTCATCTAACTGCTCGAGATTAGTATTCATAGCCTCGTGATTTGATTCCTCCGATGTATGTCGAAACCTGGCGTTGGGTTCTCCGACCTCGAGAGGGATAAGGGCCTCAGAGCCATATACTAAAGAGAACGGAGTAGCCCCCGTGCTAGACTTCGATGTTGTTCGATATGCCCAAAGGACCTCGGGTAGAACTTCTCTCCATTTTCCCTTTGCATTGTCCAACCTTTTCTTTAGGTTTTGAATGATAGTTTTATTTGTTGAATCGGCCTGTCCATTTTCAGTTGGATGGTATGGTGTTGGTAAGATTCTCTTTATTTTGTGCGCTTTGAGGTACCCCGTTACTTTTTTGCCGATGAATTGCTTTCCATTGTCACATACAATCTCGGCAGGTATCCCGAACTGGCATATGATGTGGTTCCAGATGAAGTTAATAACTTCTTTTTCTCTGACCTTCTAGAAGGTCTGTGCTTCCACCCATTTGGAAAAATAATCAGTCATAAACAAAATAAATTTTGCTTTACCTGGGGCCGTTGGTAGAGGCCCGACTATATCCGTTCCCTATTTTATGAAAGGCCACAAGGATAGGACCGAGTGGAGTTGTTCTTCGGGATGATGTATCATCAGTGTAAACCGTTGGCATTTATTGCATTTTTTGATGAATTCCTTAGTATCCTTCTCCATGCTATCCCAATAATACCCTGCTCTGATAATTTTGTGAATTAAAGACTCGGTACCAGAGTGATTTCCACAGGTACCTTCGTGGAGCTCTCGTAAAACATAATTGTTGTCCCCTGGCCCTAAACATATCGCCAATGGCTCATCGAACGTTCTCTTGTATAGTGTTCCACCTTCGTCTAATGCAAACCTAGCAGCCTTGGTTCGTAGGACCCTCTATTCTTTATGGTCCGATGGGAGTTTACCATTATTAAAATAATCGATGTACTTATTACTCTAGTCCCAAGTCAAACTTGTTGAATTTATATTGGCATGACCCTCTTCAACCACAGACCTCTATAACTGGACGACAGTCCCCGGGACGGTATCATCTTCTTCAATCGAGGATCCCAAATTAGCAAGTGCATCGGCCTCACTATTTTGCTCTCGAGGCACATGATCCAGAGTCCATTCCCTGAAGCGATGCAATGTTACCTGCAGTTTATCTAAGTATCGTTGCATCCTATCCTCTCAAACTTCAAAACTTTTGTTTACTTGGTTTACCACCAACAGTGAATCACACTTGGCTTCAATGACTTCTGCTCCCAAGCTCTTAGCTAGCTCGAGACCTACAATCATGGCCTCATACTCGGCCTCGTTGTTAGTCAACCTAAAAGTTTTGATAGATTGTCTAATGGTACTACACGTAGGTGGCTTTAAGACAATACCAAGCCCGGACCCTTTCCGCAAGTGTATGAAGTAATATGCTCGTTAGGTTCGGTTGTCCCGTTGTATTTGGGTATATCGGGCATGCAAAACTTCTTAGGAATCGGCATCGAAGCCGCGCTATGAGGGAATAGTTTTTGTACAAACTATTTGGCATCTAAACCTTTCAAGACCGGAGGTGCCCCCGGTATTTGATCAACACGGGAGTTATAAGTCGCCACCTTTTTATCATCATGCTCAATCTTCTTTTCCCCGGACTCGATCCTCTTGGTGAGTTCCTCAAGCATCTTCATAATTGTGGGGTCAGTCCCTGAGCCATTCTCGTTTGATCTTTTTGGTACCGGCTCAGTACGTCGAGTGTTTCTTGGTTCGACTATACTTCGAGTTTTATTCTGACTCTGAAGTTGAGCGATTGCAATCTGTTGAGCTTGTAGCATCTCGAATATCACTTGGAGGCTGATTCCCCCATCTCCAATTCCTTGTGTTCCTTGGCTACTAGATCGGGCTTCTCTGCATATATTTGCTCTGAGGCCTGCGCCTAGACCTGCATTCAAAGCAATGTGTGAACTAATATCCACTGGCTCCACATCTAGCATTTCCCAAGGGTTTATCGGTGGTACATCGATCCCTGGAGCAATTACGTTGTCATTTTCTCCGTGAAACCCAAGACGGTCGTTGTCGTGAACATGTGCGTTTTGTGAGCTAGACATGTTTCAGCCTAAGAATCAAAAATTCTTGACAAGAAAAAGTGTAAAAATAACGTGTGTAATGAGAATCAACAATAAAATAATCACTATTATCTTTAGCCCCACGGTGGACGCCAAACTGTTTACCTCGAAAATATGAGTAATAATTAAATTTGATTTGTGGTTTTAAAGATATGTAATTTAGTTCAATACCAATTAATAATCAAGAAATATGAAGTAGGAATGAAAGAAATAAGTGAATCAAACCAACGTTACTCAGCAGTGATGACCTCGAGCTTTGTGACCTCGAGATGAACTAAGAGCAATAAAGTAAGAACATAAATGTAAAGGACAATTCTGGTGAACAGTAAGAGAGAAAAGTAGGATAATATATTCTTTGCCAATGATTAGATCATGTTACAAATGATTGGGGTCCCCTTTATATAATAGAAAAACCCTAAATAAGGTACATTTCCATTTACAGTAAAGAATCTTATTGGTACAGCTGTCTAACCACCTAGTACGGAATCATACAATCCTATTTCGGGATTTGCGCCATGATTTTGGTGATGTGCTAGGAATTTCGCTCATTCTGTTAGAAATCCATAACGACATTATTTCGGGGTCGAGCATACTCGGCTTCGGTGTCCATTGTACTTCGATCCTCGGTCATTGCATCCTGTCTTCGAGCTCGGGTCTGACCCATCGGGCTCGAACTCGACCTTGCCTGAACTCGGGCTTAAGACGAACCCTCGAACCTATAAAGCGGAGGCATATGATTTTGACCGTATACATATCTGCCGACTCATCTCCTACACATCTTTACTGCCACGTGTCTACTCGAGAAACGTACATATGTAATCTATAAATTTTACCCAGTGCAGTATTGTCATCTGCGCCCACGTACACTCGAAAAGATATACGTTAACTTGTGCAAGATCCAATCACCGGGGAATGAAAATGGTGGAGGAGATGAAGTAACCTCGATCATCACCCAATGTAGAATTTACATACGAAGAAGTGGATCCATATTGAACATTTTATAAATTAGATTAGTACTAGCTTAGGTACTGCAATTTCTAGATACGCAGCTTACCATTTTGCTCATTAAATTACTAATTTGTTATACTGTTTTAGGTTTGAAGTGCCTTCTTTTTACTTGGTGTCTCTGGACTAGTTGATGGTCTCCCCGCAATATGCTTTTATGAACCTTTGTCTTATTCCAGGCCAATGCAACTAATATACATTCTACTACGTTTTTTTTTCTTTTCTTTTTGAGAGATTAAGGTTTCGCAAACAGTATTATTTGCTTCCTAAGAAGTTAAAATTACCTTACACAGCTTGTGAATTACATAAGACCTATACTCTTATTTCAATCTCTTTTAATAGCTAAGACCATCGTCTTCCTAATTACAAGAGCTTCACCAATTAAAGACTTCGTGATATATTTTATGGTAGTACCATCTTATAGAATAATGAATAAAGGACATTCATTACCACATAATTAATACAAAATAAAATAGATTTAGACCGCCCTCAGAGATCATGCTGATAATATTTTTTTTAATAAGATCTCAGGCGACATGATCTGACTCTCTGTCATATGAAGTTTAACGTGATTTAACTTTTGAATACATTGGTACTACTAAAATATAAAAGGGGTTGAAATTATATTTCTTGCGAAAAACTTAGAAAATATTGGGTCCACCCATAAGGGGTGTTCTAAAGCCCAATAGAGTTATTAGTTAACCCTATGTATTTTTCTACACTCTTCTTTCTCAATATGTATTTTTCTACACTCTTCTTTCTCAATTTCAGTTAGGATTTAGATTGTTAGATTGTGATATAGGGGTTACTCCATCACAATATGATAACTACCATCGACCAATAATTCCAGCCGCGCTTCAATTCGTTTTCGCTTCCGCTTCACGAAAAACAAGTAAGTTCTCATTTTACGATTTATGCGCTATCTAATGTGTTTAGATTAACATGTTCCTCTCATTGGTCCGAAAATTATAGAACTGTTCTGATTTTCCGTGTGAATCTTGAACTGTTTCTCTATACCGTACAAATAGAGATAATAAATTAATCTTAAACACTGATTTAGAATAAAGTTTAGAATCAGTATTTATATTATTTGTTCTTAATCTAGCATTAAGGAAATCAGTTTTCAAGAACAAAACTACCGGTCGCTGCTTAAACACCAATATCGGCCATTGTCGATCTCCACTGAGAAGCGACACTGAGTCGCCGCGAACAGAAGGTACTAACGTACTCCGTTGATGGAGCTTTGTGCTCCATTAACAGTGGCAGCCGATCCATGGCAAAGGAGTAGTTTCTCTTTCTTTTAAATGCTAATAGCATAGACTAATTTCTTCATTAAAAAAAAAGGAAGAGATCTTTGTGCTCTCATGGCCATGGCAAAGAAAAGAAGAAGAAGAAACAAAAGTTTCACTTTATTTAAGATAGCTGTAATGCTGGCAGCGGCGAAATGGCAAAGTGGAAGAAGAGAAATTAGTCTTCTCTCTTTCTAAAAACCCTAGAGAAATATGAGTTAAGAAAAACGACGGCGGTAATTTGTTCAAGGAAGAAGAAAGAAGATTATTAGGTTTCTTTCTCTATTGTGATATCAATTTCCTTTAACACTAATAGTCTTATTAAAAGGAAATATGTGGGGCTACAAAAGCTGTTGGGCTTAAGTAGCTAATCGGGGCTACATTTTTCTTTAAAGTTGGCAGACATCAACTTTGGGCTAAAGGCCCATTGTAACATTCTCTTTAATTTTCTAGATGGGCTAATGGAAAGAGTTTTGCAAGTAAATTCTAGGTTTTTACAAAATTACTTAAAGTTCTGTTTTTTATAAATTACATGTCATGGGCTAAAGCCTCACTTTTATATGCCTTGTTTAATTTTATTGTAGGCTAATGGCCTAAATAAAATTTTAAATTTAATTCTGTAATTTTTTTAATAAATTTCAGATTATTAAAATTAGGCTTATGGACTTAATTTTCAGAATATAAATTTAGAATTTATATTCTTCTATGAGATCTATAATTATTTTATTATTCCAATTGCTTGTAATGTTAATTTGTTTAACATTAAATTTATTTGTTAATTTGTTTAACATGCTAAAAATGTTAATTTGTTAATTCGTTTAATATGCTTGAAATGTTAATTGTTTTAACATTACTTTGGTTAATTAGTTTAACACATGCTTTATGTTAATTTATTTAGCATGAAATCAATATTAATTAGTTTAATATTAACAATACTTGTTAATTTGTTTGTTTAATATGTATAATATGTTTGTTAGTTTAACATGAAAGTAAATTTTATGTAAATTTGTATAACATGTAATGAATGTTAATTAGTTTGACATTAATTTTATTTACATGCTAATATAAGTTATTTGTTAACTTATAATCCACATGGAATTGTAAAATCATGATAGATAATTATCTTGTCTTAAACATGATTAAGACACTTAGCTAGATAATTGAATATGTTAATTTTCATTATATTTTAATTCTTGGACGATGATTGGGAACATAGTGAACTTTCGACTCCATAATTAATATATGTATTTATTAACTTAATCAATTGATGCTTAGTGTCATAATATGTATGTATGTAGAATATCGTGCCTTGCGTTTGTAGGCATGTAAATTTTATTAAAATTAAATTCATAAAATAATTTGGACTATATTTTAAATTCAAAATATATTAGTTCAAATAAATATATGGGCGAATATAATTGAATTAATTATATAAGTCCAATATAGGATTAAATAAATAAGTCTTAATCCATTGGGCTAGCCCATTTAATTGAGCTAAAGTGATGAGCCCACTTAATTAAGCCCAAGATGTTATCTTCCTAGAGGCCCAGTTTGGTGCCACATGTCAAATGACGTGGCGCGCCAAGTCAAACGAAAGAGCCAATAGGATCGTGCCATGTGTCAAAATGACAAGGCATGCCCAGTCACACTAAAAGGCCAATGAAATCGCGCCACGTGTGCAAGTGACATGTTCTGGCCAATCAAATGCGGTCATGTCACACTTCAATTTGATTGGTCGGAAAGAGTTTGTTCTTATCACAACTCTTCCCTTTCACAACTATAAATAGGGGTCTTCATAACTCAGAAAAGGGGCCAGAAGTTATAACAAGAAGCAAGAGAGAGCTCGTGGATCAAACACTGCAAATTTCTCTACAAGTTTCAAGCTTCAAGCAATCAAGTTCAAGTTCAAGAAATCAAGGTCAAGCTCAAGAACGAATCAAGATCAAGTTCAAGCAGCCAAGCTCAAGAACAAGATCATCGTTCGTGGAAACAAATAAAAATTCAAGATCAAGCCCAAAGGCCCTTGAGTTTATATTGAAAAGTAGAATCAGAGGAATCATAGAGATTGTAACACTCAAATATTTGAAATAAAATACTACGATTGTTGCGATATATTTTGGTCTTGATTTTATTTTCTCGACGCTAATTTATTGATCACAAATTCTGGCACGCCCAGTAGGACAATCTCTACCTCTCATCTCAACTTTTCAATCACCAAAGTTCAAGAACATTGAAATGGCTTCGAAGAAAATCAACTCCAGATCAACATCCACCAAGGCTGCTAACTCCAGGTTCTATGCTGATGTGGAAAGCATCCTCGATGTCACCTTTGGAAGCTTCGGACCAGTTACGAGGAGCAAAGCAAGCTCTTTAGGACAACAAGCACCCCAAGTGCCGTCCGCATCAACCCCTGTTTTCGGATCTTCATCCTCAAAAGGAGCAAGATCTTCCACAAACGCGTCTGAATGAGGAAGCGATGTTACTGAAAAGATCAAGAAAACTCTTGCTCTGCTTGACCTCTCCGGCTCCAAGCACTCTGCTGTGAAGGAAGATGATGTTGCTTCAAGCGATGAATCCTCCCCACTTACACCACATAGCGTAAGCCAGTGAAGGATCAATCTGTGTGAAAATCCATGCTACTCTCTGTCATCCACGACAATCATGCAAGCCATGGTGACAAACACTTCATCTATGGAGGAGCAGTTGGCAAACTTGACGGAAGCAATCACTTGCTTGACCAAATGCATGCAAAATCAAGAGGCTAGAATTGACAAGCTAACAGACAGGGTGGGAATCTTGATGGAAGAAAAATCTACCCATGCACCCGGCAAGCTCCCAGAAGTTCTAGAGAGTGATTCTCCCCCAAGACAAGCATCATCCACTAAGGCTATCCCTGTTTCAACTGAAGGAGTTCATCAAAGGAACCATTAAGAACAAATATGAAGTTGCTACCAAATCCTCCCTTACATATGCAAAGCCGTACACTGCAAGGGTCGATATGTTGAAGATGCCTACTGGCTATCAACCTCCGAAGTTTCAACAGTTTGATGGTAAAGGTAACCCAAAGCAACATATTGCGCACTTCGTGGAGACGTGCAACAATGCTGGGACTTATGGAGATTACCTCATCAAGCAGTTTGTCCGCTCGCTAAAAGGAAATGCTTTTGATTGGTACACGGACCTCGAGGCTGGATCTATCGACAATTGGGATCAACTAGAGCAAGAGTTCCTCAATCGCTTTTATAGCAGAAGACGCACGACGAGTATGATAGAGCTTACAAATACTCGTTAACGAATGGGGGAACCAGTTATCGACTTTATCAATCGTTGGAGGAATGCAAGCCTCAACTGCAAAGACATGCTTAGTGAAGCTTCAGGCATAGAGATGTGCATCCAAGGCATGCATTGGGTATTGCGCTACATCTTGCAAGGTATCAAGCCTAGCACATTTGAAGAACTTGCAACTCATGCCCATCTATGAACCTCGCAAAGTGAATGACAAGCAAGAAGTCAGGAAGTGGGGCAAGTTCGTACCCAAGTCTGAAAGCAAAGAAGCTATGAATGTTAATACGTCACCTATGAAGTTCACGACGAAGGTGAGCAAGAAGCAGAGTATGAAATCCACTTCTTTTCAAGACAAGCCAAGTGGAAAGTTGACTCTAAAAGAAATGCAGAAAAAAGAGTACCCATTCCCGGATTCTGATGTGCCAGCCATTTTTGAAGAACTCCTCGAGTTAAATCTCATTAAGCTTCTGGAGATGAAGCGACCAAATGAAGCTGGGAAAACAAATGACCCGAAATACTACAAATATCACCGACTTGTAAGCCACCCTATGGAGAAGTGCTTTGTCTTCAAAGATAAAGTCATGGATTTGGCTCGCGAAAAGAAGATCGTGCTTGAAGATGAGAGAGCAAGCACAAACCAAGTCTCTATCACCTTTGGCTCATTCAGTCAGGATGAATTAGGTGGTTTTAGAGAAAGTAAAGATGAAGAATTACTGAAGAGTGACAAAGCTGAAGTCAATCAACCTGATGATGATGAAGGTTGGACATTAGTGACTCGTCGTAGGCACCACAAAAGGAGCCCACGAAAAGAATCAATAGAACAACCAACAAGGAAGATGATGGTAAAAAGACCAACGAAAAAGAATCCAGTTAGGCATTTGAAGAAAGCAAAAGTGGAGATGCACCATTCTCAAAAGCCACGAAATCCAGTGACCTTGGAGGAGTTTTTACCAAGTTGGTTCCGCACGAAGATTTCCCATGAGGGCATTGATGCCTCTTATTTCCATGCTGACAAAGGGGAAAAAGAGTGATGACCTACCATTGACACCATCTTCGGAAAAGCCCATCGAGTCCACTCCTCAAGAAGTTAATGCTTGTGAGGAAAAGGTCACGTTCACAAATGACGTTCTTTTACTAGGTGACACTCCTCATAACCGCCCATTATACATAGTTGGCAATATGCGCGATGAAAGGGTAAATTGGATTTTGGTTGATGGAGGATCCTCAGTGAACATTTTGCCAATCCACACTGTGAAAGAACTTGGTATTCCCATGAACGAACTCTCAGAAAGTCGTATGATGATCCAAGGATTCAACCAAGGGGGCAAAGAGCCATAGGCGCGATCAGGCTGGGAATCACTATTGAAGATACGCAATCAAGTGCATGGATGCATGTGATCGGCGCGAAGACTTCATACAATGTTTTGCTTGGGAGGCCTTGGATACATGAGAATAAAGTAGTTCCATCTACCTACCATCAATGTTTAAAATACTACGAGGGTAAAGTCGAGAAGACGGTAGTTGCCGATGATGAGCCATTCACCGAGGCTGAGTCACACTTTGCCGATGCAAAGTTCTACTTGAAGAACCGCATTGTGAAGAAGCTGAAAGTTGATGATGGTACGAAAAGCAAGAATGACGAACCCATAACTAAAAGAGCTGATGTGACTATTGGTAAAGCCAAAACTGTTACTAAGGAGGTACCCGCCAACGTGAATAAATCTCATAAAGGGGGTATTGCGTCTTATGGAAAGAAAGTAAGTCCCGCGCTCCAATATATCCCTAAAAGGAAGAAAGACGAGGGCGGATCACATAATCTCCAAACCAAAACACTAAGGGAGTTAACTCTTCTGATAAAACGAATTGAGGCAGTAAAGTTGTCCTCAAAGCCGCTTGCAGGGTTTGTAGCCCAAAATCGTTTGCAGAATGTGGTACTTCCTACAAAGCAAATAGATGAAGGTTTCGATCCTAATGCTTCCAAGCTATTTGCAAAAGCTGGATACAATCCCAATGAGCCGTCAAAGTTAGGAAAGCTCCCATCAAGAGCTGTAATGGGGCAACCACGTGAAGGTCTGGGATACAAGCAACCGTCACCAGTGCGCATCTCAATAAGAAGGGCGAGTAGCAATTATATCAGTGTAGAAGACAAATCTGCCACTTCTAACAGGCCTTCTGTCTTTGATCGGCTTGGAAAATCAACTATGAGAACTTCTGTATTTGAGAGATTGGGTCCATTAAAGAAGGGGAATAAGTTCCAGAGAAATCATCGAAATACAAGAACACCTGCTTCACCCAAAATTCAGGAGATCTCTAAGGATTTCCAAAGTTTGGTTCCTTCCAGAATGAGGCGACAAACAAAACTGGTGGTTTCATGTGAAGAAGTACTGAAGGTAAAGCCATATACTATGGTCTACACTAAGGTACGTGACGAAGATGAAGAAAGTGTAGGTTCTTCGTATCATGTCACTGTACAAGGCGAGAATAGTATTTCGTCTTCGATGGAAGATAATGCGGAATTGGAGGATGTTTTGCCGTGTTATCACATATCCTTCAATGATGGGGACCCTCAAGAAGATGAATATGCAAAAGATGCTCCACCTGAACTTGAAGAAGGAGTGAAGACGACAGTTGATGGCTTAAAAGAAGTTAACTTTGGCACCGATGAGGAACCAAGACCCACCTACCTAAGTGCTTTACTAGAAGCTGATGAAGAGAGCACTTATATTGAGTTACTCAAAGAATTCAGGGACGTCTTTGCTTGGAGTTACAAAGAGATGCCTGGCTTGGACCCGAAAGTAGCAATCCATCACCCTGCAGTCAAAAATGGTACTCGCCCTGTTAAACAAGCTCAAAGGTGTTTTAGGCCGGACTTGGTTCCCTTGATTGAAACTGAAGTTAACAAACTCATTGAAGCTTGATTTATTCGGGAAGTTAAATACCTAACATGGGTTTCAAGTATTGTCCCTGTAAGGAAGAAGAATGGCCAGATTTGAGTATGCGTTGACTTCAGGGACCTTAATAATGCATGTCCCAAAGATGAATTCCCGCTTCCTATTCTAGAGCTGATGATCGATGCTACTACTGGTTACGAGGCAATGTCTTCAATAGATGGTTCGTCGGGCTATAACCAAATTCGCATGGCACCAAAAGATGAAGAGCTTACTGCGTTTCGCACCCCCAAGGGTATTTATTGCTACAAGGTAATGCCTTTTGGCTTGAAGAATGCTGGTGCTACTTATCAAAGGGCTATGCAGAATATTTTCGACGATCTTCTCCACAAGAATGTCGAATGCTATGTTGACAACTTGGTGGTGAAATGAAGAGAGAAGGGAAACCACATGAAAGACTTGAGGATGGTATTTGAATTGCTCCGAAGGTACCAACTTAGGATGGATCCGTTGAAATGTGCCTTTGGAGTTACTTCTGGAAAGTTCCTTGGTTTCATTATCCGACATCGAGGGATCGAAATTGATCAAGCCAAAGTGGATGTCATTTTGAAAATGCCTGAGCCTCGAGATACTCATGAATTGAAAAGCCTGCAAGGAAAGCTAGCATACCTTAGAAGATTCATATCAAACCTGGCTGGGAGGTGCCAACCATTTAGTCACCTCATGAAGAAAGGCGTTCCTTTCAAGTGGGATCAAGCTTGTAGCAATGCATTCGAAAGTATCAAAACCTACTTGATGACGCCTCCAGTTTTAGCAGCTCATATACTAGGAAGGCCATTAATACTATACATTGCGGCACAGGAAAGGTCTGTTGGAGCATTGTTGGCCCAAGAAAATAGTGAGGGGAAAGAAAACTCTCTTTACTACTTGAGCAGGATGATGACACCTAATGAGTTGAACTATTCGCCAATTGAAAAGTTGTGTTTGGCGCTAGTCTTGTCAATTCAAAAGTTGAAGCACTACTTTCAAGCTCATGTTGTCCGTCTTGTTTCTAAAACAAATCCCATCAAGTTCGTGATGTCAAAACCTGTTCTTAGTGATCGATTAGCGAGATGGTACCTCCAATTTTAACAATTCGAGATTTTGTACAACCCTCAAAAGGCTGTAAAAGGACAAGCATTGTCAGACTTCTTGGCAGATCATCCGATACCTGATAACTGAGAGCTAACTGATGAACTACCTGATGAGGACGCAATGGTCATTGAAGTTCAACCTCTATGGAAGATGTACTTTGATGGTGCTGCACATCGTGGGGGAGCCGGGGCTGGCGTAGTATTTGTCACTCCTCAAGGTGAAGTCTTGCCCTACTCCTTCACCTTGACACAACTCTGTTCCAACAATGTTGCTGAATATCAAGCATTAATACTTGGGCTTGAAATGACCGTTGATATGAAGCAATTGCAATTGTAAGTCTTTGGTGACTCCTAGTTAGTGGTCAATCAACTTTTGGGTAGTTACGAGGTCAAGAAGCCTGAACTATGCCCATATCATGATTACGCAAAAAAGTTGATGGGGTGGCTCAGCGATGTGACTATTCAGTATGTACCAAGCAAAGAAAATAAGAAGGCTGATGCTTTAGCTGCTCTAGCTTCATCATTAGCCCTGCTTGACCAAGCCCAAGTTACCGTCTGCCAAAAATGGGTAGTACCGTCGCCAAATGAGGTCGAAGGTGAAAATAACGAACTCAAGCATCTTGTTGCTGTTTCTGAAGTTGAGAAAGAAGAATGGAGACAACCCATTATCGACTACTTATGCTATGGGATACTACCAGAAAATTCGAGGAGAAGGACCGAAATCTGTCATCGTGCACCTCGCTTCCTTTACTATAAGGATACTCTATACAGAAGGTCGTTCGAGGGAGTACTCTTGCGATGCCTAGAAGAAGAAGAAGCTCTCCAAGCTTTGCAAGAGGCACATTCTGGGGTATATGGGTCACACCAGTCCGGACCAAAGCTCCACTTCCATATAAAAAGGATGGGATATTATTGGCCAACGATGGTAAAAGATTGCTTGGACTACGCTCGAAGATGTAAGGCTTGTCTGCGAATTTTATTCATCAACCTCCTGAAGTGTTGCACCCGACTATTGCATCCTGGCCATTTGGCGCTTGGGGATTGGATGTTGTTGGACCACTGCCAAAGTCCTCTAGTGGGCACCTATACATCTTGGCTACAACTGACTACTTCTCAAAATGGGCTGAAGCTGTTGCTCTTAAGGAAGTAAAAAAGGAAAATGTTGCAAGTTTCATCCGAGTAAACATTATTTATCGCTTTGGCATTCCTCGTTACACAATAATGGATAATGGAAAGCCATTCAATAATAGGTTGATGAACAGGATTTGTGATCTCTTTGGCTTCAAGCAATGTAACTCTTCGATGTACAATGCTGCCGCCAATGGTCTAGCTGAGGCATTCAACAAGACTCTATGCAACTTGTTAAAGAAAGTTGTCTCTAAATCCAAACGAGATTGGAATTACCGTATGGAAGAAGCTCTATGGGCATATAGAACGACTCATCACACGCCAACACAAGCGACTCCTTATTCACTCGTTTATGGAGTCAAAGCCGTCTTGCCACTTGAGCGTCAAATACCTTCGTTACGACTGGCTATTCAAGAAAGGATCACTGATGAAGAAAATGCTCGACTTCGATTAGCAGAGTTGGAAGCTCTTGATGAAAAGAGATTGGAAGCTCAACAGAGTCTTGAATGTTATCAAGCTCTATTGTCTCGCGCCTTCAATAAAAGAGTTCGTCCGAGATCCTTTCAAGTAAGAGATCAAGTCATTGCCATACGAAGACCCATAATTACTTCCCATAAACCTGGAGGGAAGTTCACTTCAAAATGGGATGGGCCATATGTCGTACAAGAAGCTTATTCAAGTAGGGCTTACAAGCTGGTTGATACAGATGGTATGAGAATCGGCCCTATCAATGGCAAGTTTTTGAAGAAGTATTATCCATGAAGTTTCAAGTCATAATGCTCCTCGACGTACGAGCCTAAACTGCAAGTCATGATGCTCCTCGACGTATGAGCCTAAACTGCAAGTCATGATGCTCCTCGATGTACGAGCCTAAACTGTAAGTCATGATGCTCCTCGACGTACGAGCCTACACTGCAAGTCATAATGCTCCTTGACGCACGAGCCTAAACTGCATGTTGCTACACTCCTGGCCTGCAAGAGTATAAACTGTGTACGGCCCAAAAAAAAAAAGTCCGCTAGGTTGAAAATCTCGAAAGAGGCGGCCTAGACAAAAGTTAGGACGTAAAAAAAAATTACCCAGTATGAACTACGGTATGACTTGATGCTCTTCACCGAGATACGTAGGCAACTTAGAATTTCATTCTAAGTTCAGTCGCATAAGTTCAAAAGATACATATTGCCCCAATTGTTGTCCGAGTGAAGTGTGGAGGAATGCAAAATCAAGCTGAAATGCCATCCTCTTGTTGAACTTTGATCTCATTTGATTTAAAAGGAGAAACCCTCCATGGTAAATTGATATCTTCAAGTCCGTTGGTATTCAAGTTGAAGTCCCCAAGTTGAAATCTTCAACTCTATCGGTCTTCAAGTTGAAGTCTTCAAATTCGCCGATCTTCGAGTTGAAATATTTAGGCCCTCCAAGTCTCAAAGTTGAAGTCTTCAAGTCCGTCGGTCTACAAGTTGAAGTCTTCAAATTCGCCGATCTTCAAGTTGAAATATTTAGGCCTTCCAAGTCTCAAAGTTTCAGTCTTCAAGTCCATCGGTCTTCAAGTTGAAGTCTTCAAATTCGCCGATCTTCAAGTTGAAATATTTAGGCCCTCCAAGTCTCAAAGTTGAAGTCTTCAAGTTCGTTGGTCTTCAAGTTTCAGTCTTCAAATTCGCCGGTCTTAAAGTTGAAATATTTAAGCCCCCCAAGTTGAAGTCTTCAAGTTCGTCGGTCTTCAAGTTTCAGTCTTCAAATTCGCCGATCTTAAAGTTGAATTGTTTAAGCCCTCCGAATCTTTGAGTTGAAGCCTGCAAAGTCCGCCAAATCTTCAAAGTTTTCCAAGTTTTCAAGTCGATGTCGTCTTCAAGTTGAAGCTTTGTAACTTTCCAATCTTAAGGTGGACAAATAAGTCCCTTTGCACCTTAAGTTGGTCTCTTCGTTGGTTTGTCCTTAAAATGAACTATAACTTTCCAATCTTAAGGAGGACATATAAGTCCCTTTGCACCTTAAGTTGGCCTCTTCGTGGGTTTGTCCTTAAAAGTAACTATAACTTTCCAATCTTAAGGTGGACATATAAGTCCCTTCGCACCTTAAGTTGGCCTCTTCGTGGGTTTGTCCTTAAAAGGAACTATAACTTTCCAATCTTAAGGTGGACATATGAGTCCTTTTGCACCTTAAGTTGGCCTCACCAATAGTCGAGCCATTTTGAGACTAATCTCTCCAAGAATCGGGCCATTTTTAGAGTAATCTCTCCAAGAATTGGGCCACATTGAGAGTAATTTCTCTAAGAATCGGGCCATTTTGAGAGTCATCTCTCTAAGAATTGGGCCACATTGAGAGTAATCTCTCCAAGAATCGGGCCATTTTGAAAGTAATCTCTCCAAGAATTGGGCCACATTGAGAGTAATCTCTCCAAGAATCGGGCCATTTTGAGAGTAATCTCTCCGATATTCGGGCAAGAATGAGTACTCATCCCCTCACACCCCAAGATCGTCTTCTTCATGAATGGATCATCTCGTTAAATAAGAACATATCCTTCTTGTTTGACCTACAAAAAAAGAAAAAAGGACAACTAAGGAAGAAAAGCACAAGAAAAGAAGAAGAAATTACCTTCGTGTTGATGCTCCCGTGTTCACAAAACTAGACTAAATTGTCTTGCAGATTCTGCGAATCGATGATCAATGAACCTACGATCATGAGTTTATATAGCTATCAAAATATGGTATTAAATATTTTTTTGGCGATGTGGGATCAATTGTTCAGGCGGCTCCAAAGTTTTGGTTCCCGACACGAACTAGGATACGGTAGCTTGATCCAAGTAGAAATCTAATTAAGCAGGTGAAGGAAGCTTGATTTCGGAGGAGACACGTACATTACACTGCACAATTATCTGGAAAAATATCAAGACCCACGTAACTTGGTCTTGGATTTGCCATGCAAATTCTTATCTAAACATAAGTTCATACAAGTCAAGTCCTATTCTTACGTGGAGATTTCCTAAGAGGGAAACTACTTGGCACTTGTGTATTGAAAAAAAAAATATACATCCTACAAGGTTATAACCTGGATTCAAGATTTTCTCTCTTAATCATGAAAGGTGCATATTGAAAAGGAAAAGAAAACGTGATTTTCCTTGAAAAATTGGTGATCGGGTATTAGTCTCATAATACTTCAATCCTTGTCTTTCAAGTTCGAGATATTTACTCGACAAGTCTTGAAGTAGGGGGCATTTGTAGGCATGTGAATTTTATTAAAATTAAATTCATGAAATAATTTGGACTATATTTTAATTCAAAATATATTAGTTCAAATAAATATATGGGCTAATATAATTGAATTAATTATATAAGACCAATATATATAGATTAAATAAATAAGTCTTAATCCATTGGGCTAGCCCATTTAATTGAGCTAAAGTGATGAGCCCACTTAATTAAGCCCAAGATGTTATCTTCCTAGAGGCCCAGTTTGGTGCCACATGCCAAATGATGTGGCGCGCCAAGTCAAACGAAAGAGCCAATAGGATCGTTCCATGTGCCAAAATGACAAGGCATGCCCAGTCACACTAAAAGGCCAATGAAATCGCGCCACGTGTTCAAGTGACATGTTCTGGCCAATCAAATGCGACCATGTCACACTTCAATTTGATTGGTCGGAAAGAGTTTGTTCTTATCACAACTCTTCCCTTCCACAACTATAAATAGGGGTCTTCATATCTCAGAAAAGGGACCAGAAGTTATAACAAGAAGCAAGAGAGAGCTCGTGGATCAAACGCCGCAAATTTCTCTACAAGTTTCAAGCTTCAAGCAATCAAGTTCAAGTTCAAGAAATCAAGGTCAAGCTCAAGAACGAAGAACGAATCAAGATCAAGTTCAAGTTCAAGCAGCCAAGCTCAATCTCAAGCTCAATAACAAGATCATCGTTCGTGGAAACAAATAAAGATTCAAGATCAAGCCCAAAGGCCCTTAAGTTTATATTGAAAAGTAGAATCAGATGAATCATAGAGATTGTAACACTCAAATATTTGAAATAAAATACTACGATTGTTGCGATATATTTCGGTCTTGATTTTATTTTCTCGGCGCTAATTTATTGTCTACAACATTATTTTTACATGATCCTCATTTTATTTTTTATTTTGTTAAAGAATGACTACTGCTTCGAAAAACATTGTTGCTGAGCTTAACAAAGGGTTGAAACTCAATGGTGACAATTATGAAACCTGGAGCTTGAAAGTCCAGTATGTGCTAGAGGAGCAAGAGCTCTGGAGGCCATCAACAATGCTATGAATGAGCCTGAGGAAGGCTACACTGCTCAGCATAGGCGTGAGCGTGAAGCCTATGACAGTTGGAAGAAAAATAACTCCATTGCTCGCATTATGTTGTCGATCACCTTAGATGATGACATTCTAAGGGAGTTTAAGGATCACCAAAGAGCTATGGATCTTTGGAATGCTTTGAGGAAAAGGTTTGGTACCTGTTCCACTGCAAGGCTGAGATCCTTAACGATCAAATTTAACTCATATAAGAAACGCCTAGAACATTCAATGAAAACACATCTGAGGCAATGACAAATATTATCGGGGAGTTAAAAAATGCCGGTCATGTGTTGATTGATGAACAACAAATTCAAGCTGTCATACACTCTTTACCTAGTTCTTGGGATCATATGAAAATGCATTTGACCCATAATGAGCGAATCACAACTCTGGAAGATGTCCGGAGACACCTTGAGTTAGAGGAGGAACGACTTGAGGATGCAAAGCAAATAGCTGAGTTGTACATGGAAACAACCTCTAAAACTAAGAGTGATTCAAAGAAAAGGAACTGGGTAAAGAAGACAGGGCCACCTCAAGTTCAGCCTGCTAAAAGAGCAAAGACTGAAAAAGGCAAGAACAGACGTCCCAAACGTGTGAAAGTTGCTAAAGTGAAATGCTATAATTGTGACAAGAAGGGTCACTATGCTAGAGATTGCTCTGAGCCTCCTAGAAAGATATCTCACGATGCTCGAATTAATGAACTTTGTGTTTCTAGTTCTGTTTTTCTAAATGAATCTAATCCTTTGTGGATTGTAGACTCAGGAGCAACGGACCACATAGCTTGGGAACGCAGTGCCTTTGTTGAATTTCGGCGAGTTCCACGTAGAGCAAAGTGGATATATGTAGGCAACAACAATAAAGTTGATGTTGAAAGGATCGGTACATGCAAGTTAGTCCTGCGTGGTGTTCTCTTTGCACCAACAATTCGCTGGAATGTTATTTCAGTTTCAGTTTTGCTTAAGTTAGGATTTGACTTGTTTTGTCATGGCAATTCTGCCAAGTTGACTTTTGGTTCAACTTTATTTGGTTTTGGTCATGTGGCCGGAGGTTTAATTATTATGGATTTGGATTATGATTCATTTAATAATAATGCTAGTTTTTCTATGTTTGTTTCTTCACATAAATATGATAGTAATGTAAACATATGACATGCTAGACTTGGTCATATTGGCCAACAAAGAATGCAAAGGTTAGCAAAACAAGGTTTGCTTTCCAGCATTGAACATGTGGAATTGTCCACTTGTGAAAATTGTCTAGCTGGAAAATCTGCAAGAAAACCTTTTGGTCAGGCAACTAGAGCCGAATATCTTTTGCAATTAGTCCATTCAGATATCTGTGGACCTATGAATGTTAGGGATAGGCATGGAGCAAGTTATTTCATCACATTTATTGATGACTTTACCCGTTTCAGTTATGTTTATTTGATTTCCCACAAATCAGAAGCAATAAGTTGCTTCAAAAGCTATATGAGCTTAGTGGAAATCAATTAGACAAGAAGATAAAAGCTCTTCGAACTGATCGTGGTCGTGAATATTTATCAACTCAGTTTAATAATTTTATGTGATGAAAAGGGAATAGTTCATTAGTTGACTATCCCAAATACTCCACAACAAAATGGTGTTGCGGAGAGAAGAAACAGAACGCTCCTAGAAATAGTTAGGTCAATGATGGCACAAGCTAACCTCCCAATTAGTTACTGGGGTGATGCGTTGCTTACTGCTACCTTTGTACTTAACCGAGTGCCTACAAAATCAGTTACTACCACTCCATATGAGTTATGGATTGGAAGACAACCCGACCTAAGTGTATTAAGACCTTGGGGTTGTGCTGCCTATACACATGATTCCTCTCACAAATATGGTAAATGGACCGAGGGGAAAGAAAAGTATCTTTATAAGATACTCTAAAACCTCAAAGGGTTATGTGTTTATAGGTCAGCAAGACAGTAGGAGTGCAACTGAGTTTGAATCACGAGATTTCACATTCTTAGAGGATGAGTTCCCTAAGAAGGGAGAGGTAGGTCAAGACCTAACCTTATTTGAGATAATGGATCAAGAAGTACAAAGATCACTTAATTCGAGTGGGAGAATTTTAGCAGATGATGAATTAGTTTCTCATCAAAGACCTCCTTCATCATCAAATGCGAATGAGAGTAATCCTTCTACTTTTAGTGGAAGTGACCAAATGGATTTTGTTCCAAGTGGGAGTGAGATGGTCACAGATCTTGTTCCAAGTGGGAGCAGGATGAATGGTCTTGATCCGAGTGGGAGCAACATTGATCCAAATGAGAACAATGATGAATCACAAGTAAGACGTGGTTCTCGTAAAAAGATTCCCCGCCGATAATTTGATGTTGAAGGCGGAGAACTATTTATGATGCTCATACAAGAAGAAAACGAGCCTAAAAATGTAAAAGAGGCTCTCTCATGCCCTTCTAAGGATAAATGGACAAAACCAATGAAAGATGAATTGGAGTCTATGAGAGTCAACAAAGTTTGGGAACTAGTTGGCCTCCCTGAAGGATGCAAAGCAATTGGGAGCAAATGGATTCTCAAAATTAAGCTCAAGGCTGATAGCACAGTTGAGAGATATAAGTCTCGACTGGTGGTGAAAGGGTATACACAACAGAAAGGAATAGACTACGAAGAGAATTTCTCGACTGCTGTACGATTCACCTCGATTCGCCTAGTTCTAGCTATTGTTGCAAGCCTGGATCTTGAATTATATCAGATGGATGTAAAGACTGCATTTCTCAATGGAGAACTAGATGAAGAAATCTATATGGAACAACCTGAGTGTTTCATTGAAAAAGGCCACGAACAAAAGGTTTGTAGACTTTTGAAGTCTATTTATGGCCTCAAACAATCTTCAAGGCAGTGGTATATACGCTTTCAAAATGTTCTTGTATGCAATGGTTTTACCATGATGGATGAAGACCATTGCGTTTATACCAAGAGATCAAGAAACAAGCTTGTGATTTTAACATTGTATGTAGATGACATACTTATAGCTGGAAATAATAAGGAGTTTATAACCGAGATAAAGTCATGGTTATCATCCCAATTTGAGATGAAAGATATGAGTGAAGCTACATATATTCTTGGAGTTAAGATTTCAGTAGATCGTCCAAAGAAACTATTGTATCTCTCACAAGAGAATTACATTAGAAAAGTTCTTGAACGATTTAATATGCAAAATAGTAGCCCAGTTGAAACTCCTATCATTAAAGGCCATACCTTGGGAAGTAAAATGTGTCCTAAGACTCCTGAAGAGACAGAAAGAATGAGCTGAGTTCCTTATAGGAGCGCAGTCGGAAGTCTAATGTATGCTATGGTGTGCACTAGACCTAATATCTGTCAAGCAATTGGCTTGGTAAGTAGATATCAGACCGACCCAGGTTTAGCACATTGGCAAGCAGTAAAGAGGATCATGAGATATCTGAAGGGAACTGCTAATTATGCCCTTTGTTATCAAGGCAGCAAGGATCTGCGATTAGTTAGATACAGTGATGCTGACTCTGGAGGAGATCTAGACGAGAGGAAGTCAACCTCAAGATATGTATTCTTACTCAGTGATGGGGCCATATCATGGAGTAGTAAGAAACAATCATGTGTATCACTATCTACGATGAAAGCCGAATACGTGGCTCTCGCATCAGCAGCACAAGAAACTGTTTGATTGAAAAAGTTCTTGGAGCACTTATTGGGTATTGCTGAAAATACTGAGCCAGTATTATGTGATAGCGAGGTTGCAATATCCTCTACCAAGGATCCAATGTTTCATTGTAAAACCAAACATATAGATATCAAGTATAACTATACGAGAGACATGGTTAGACACAAGATAGTAAATGTGAAGTATGTGTCTACAAAAGATATGTTAGCATATCCATTGACCAAACCTTTGTCTAGAGATGCATTTGTGAGACACACTAGGTCTCAAGGCTTGCGTAGACCCTGAGATACTTTATTTTGTTCTTTATTTTCCCGTGTTCTCAAACTGATGTTCTTTGATTATTAATAAAGTTGATTTACATTCATACATATTTTTATCGTTGAATGTTATATACATTCTTTGTTCATTTTCTTATAAGTATGTCGAGTAGACATGAGGTTGGCTTTCTCACACAAGAAACCACCTCTTTATCTTAGTGATGTGAGGAGATGAGACATGATTTTAAGCAAAATTATCATAAGGATAATTTGAGAGCTATTTGCTTAAAATTAGAATGTCGCTTAAACAATGACATAAGGTCATTAGGGTGAAAAACGTTCACCTAGTCTATTTTGTGAGCCAGATGCGAGTTAAAAATAATATTGTAGGTCGAAGAACTCAAATTTAGATACTTATGGTGTCTAAATATCATCTGTACAGTATTCTTTATGAGATAAAGACATACGCTCCTTGGGAAAAAGGGAGAAAATGTTGTAGCACATGTTTCATACCATGTGTGCTAATGTCGACCAATTGGGTTAACATAAGTCCATTCTCAACTTATTGTTGTGTGAGACCCAGAGCTTTTATGATAGCTCAAGATTTTATACCCTTAGAGACTCTGATAAGATACTTGAGACTTAATGTGATGTTAGCTATCTTAGTGTGTTTCCAAAAGACCATGAACACAGATACGGTCTAGCGGAGCATAACTAGAAAAACAGTCATACTAATGTTAAGGGAATCGTGAGAAGAGGAAGATCATTGATGGAATCGCATTTATTTGTATTCACTGGTGCACCAATTATGACTTATGAGTTATGATTGTGAATATAAGAAATAATGATATATGAGATTTTGAGACTATCAAAAGTGATTTACATGATCTAGGGTACTGCATACTTTATGATCTACTTGCAGGTTTGCACTCAACGAGAGCCTATATACTCCTAACAGATGTATAGCACTTAGCTCTCACAGTATGCTGGCCACACAATCTACTTCCCTGTATGAATGATTGAGGAGATGAGTTTAAAATATGTTTCTCAGGCTAGATGAGCACTCCCATTATGTGTGAGTGGGAGATGTAGGAAATATTGGGTCCACCCATAAGGGGTGCTCTAAAGACCAATAGGGTTATTAGTTAACCCTATTATTCCCTATATAAGTACACTTAGTGTACTTATATAGTGATATAGGGGTTGCTCCGTCACAACGTGACAACCACCATCGAATAGTGATTCTATCCGCTGTTCAATTCGTTTTTGCTTCCGCTTCACGAAGAACAAGTAAGTTCTCGTTTTACGATTTATGCGTTATCTAATGTGTTTAGATTAACGTGTTCCTTCAAAAACAAATAAATAAACTTTCATATCTCTTAGGTAAACTTAAGTAACATTTCTTAGACTTAAATAATATTGAAGGAATGTTAGAGGTCGTAGGTTTTTATTGTGACATGCATCTTCTCTTTTATAAAAATTTTAAAGTTTTGTAAATTTAGTAGAAGCTATTTGTGACACCAAATAAGTAGGAAACTATAAATAGATCAAATGTCCATTCCTTGTAGATATGGAAAAAGTTTGGGAGCTTCATCGGGCTCAACTTACCCAAACGGGCTCCTGACAAAGAAACCAATGCCAAACAAAGCGAGGTACCGCCAGTGCGCCGCAGACAGAAGGAACGTCCCGAGATGCAATCTACCTCGCGACGATCGAAGAATGGCTTGAGGGCAATATCCTCGAGGGATCGTTAACAAAACTATATTCGATGAGGACGCATGGCCGGCAAGAGCGCCTCGCCTACCAGAGTACAATTTCCACATCGCTATACCAAGCATCGTGCTCGCCATAGGCGAAGCCGGGGATGTCAAATGGCTCAGACCAATTTGGTCGAATTCCTCTCAAAGGCATCGCAGCCTGGCACGGGAACTACATAGCAAGTGTGGCGGCGGGGCCAAAGGTAACCACCAGCTCCGAAGGAAAGTCGCTAAGCCGCTCGGCAAAAATCACCGCCGAGAACTGACGAGCGACCGAATTCAAGTTCAGTCCCCAGTACGGAAGGCAGCCAGTAGTAACGAAGCAAGCGTGCCATAGCGCATCACCGCGATGATGGAGGAACAACGACCCTTTCCAAGAACTTGTAAAAAGGAGAACAAAATTTCTCGCCACCAGAGAAAGGCAGATCTGGGGATATACCCCCGAGGACGCCCTTACATTCAGCAAAGAGGGTACCGAGACCTCATCTTGACCTTGCAATGACGTACTGGTAACCTCTTTCCTCACTCGACCCATTTTAAATAAAACATATGCACATGAGTGCAGGTGGCTCGATCAGCACTAACGGGCCAAGGATGATGGGGCGGCTCGGACTGCCGGGTCAAAACATAACCACCTCCCGAATCTTTGACAAATTCCAAACGACGATCGCTACGATGAGGAGAAAGATCGTTTTCTCAGTACGACATGACTGGCCCAGGATGGAACGCCGAGTTCCATATCATCAAAGGAGGGGCAAGGCATGAACGCCTTATCCAGACGATCGCAGGCGCATCACCCGAGGACAGGTTTGCCCCCACTTCGCCAAAAGAACGAAATACCACACAAGGGATGGAATTAAAACCGTTGGGGGAAGCAATACACGACAAGGGGAAATCTCGCATCACATGACGCGTCGCCGACATCAACATCTTCACTCTCGAAAGAGTCAGAGGATAAGCGAGCCACATCATCAGCCAAGCCCGATGAAACACAGGGGAGGGTTGTACTAGAATCCACACCCCGAAATAGCGGGAATATACTAAACCTTGGAACATCGCCTACACATCCCGCGGTAAAGAAAAACTACCTCCTTCCTTCGTTATTTTTCACTAACCTGTATGCAGACACCGGTTAGGGCGTTCGGAGGATCTAACTCTACCCGGAGCCCTCAAGGCCTTAACAGAAGTTGTCGTGCTCTTTCCCCTCGGCTGGACTTCCGCCCCAAAGAGGGTTTCGCCAGCAAGATACTTAGAAGAGCAACGTACCCCTGAGGAGGATCCGACATGATCACAGGCCTTCTTCTGCGATCAAACGATGAAGGGCACCCCCCTTGGAGGCGCCATCCGCTCGGAAGGACCAGGGAACGACAGACTGAGTTTCAATAAGGAATCATGTACCAGACCAAACCGTCCAGGGAGCCGTGCCTGCGCGGGCTGAGCTCACAACAACGAAAGCATATGTGTCTACGCCAAGCAATAAAAGGATATATTTAAGCATCTCATACTCCAAAAAAGGAAATTTCAGTATACTCTCGGCAGGGATCCCTCCACCGAATGGGTCTCAAAATACTCGGAGACTTAGAGTCAACAATTTGGCACCCGCACGACCCCAGGGTCGGAACTCCGGGCTCATGTGGCACCAATAAGGTAATTCCGAGCTCACGAATATCGGCCTTTGAGCCTAAACAAACTCGATGACTCGGAGACTATCGCAATCGCTTACACTAGAAAACCCGAGGCTGTAAGACCCCGAGCTGGTAAACTCGGTACAACCAGATCTATTCTACATAGCAACAAAAACTGTAAGACCTCAACAGGCATGAAAAAACTATAAGACCTCAACATGCATGAAAAAACTGTAAGACCTCAACATGCATGAAAAACTGTAAGACCTCAACATGCATGAAAATTTTGTAAGACCTTACTACATGCATAAAACCCAAAATCCCGAAGTTTAGGCTATACGTCGCATTTGTAAGAATCCCAAAAGGGCATACCCTCGATGTAGACGCCTAAACTATCCCTCGGGATAAAAAATGACTCCAGCCAAACACATATGACTATGGTCAAAATGGCTGCTCCAGCCAAATTAACGCGACTCGGGGACGCCCGACTGTCGCTAACAAAATCGCAGGCCATTACTTCGAATATACTTCGAAAAGAACCGATTAAAATAGGCTTCCCTCAATAGGCAAACGAGCTTCGACCATGTCAGCTCCAAAACACAAGGCTTCGAGCTACTCAGCCTACGAGCTAAGAACCTTCCGAGGTGCTCGAACATCGCCGCTAACGACTTGAAATCGAGGTTCTTACAGAACCGACGACGAGTCAGGCAAAATTATTTCAAAAAGACCTTAACGAGAGGAAAATAAAGCCTACAAAAAGCCCACGGGCAAAAGCGTAAGAGCCACTGTCGCCAACCAAATGAGCCTCTGGGCCACACACTAAAAGGTCTCAACGACCAAACAGCGTAAGAGTCACTATCGTCAGCTCAAAAATTGAAAACTTGAGGATTAAAATAAGCTCGAGTCGTAACCTGATTCGGAGACTGGATCCAAAATAGTTAACTACAATATACCTAAGGGCATGGCATAAATGCCATTGTCGCCAGCCAAACGAGCCTCCAGGCCACACACTTGTAAGGTCACTTCGACCTGAAGCACAAAAGCCATCGTCATCCGCCCATGCAGGCAGGGAAAAGCTTGAGGGTCAATTAAAGCTCGAGTCGCAACGCGACTCAGAGATTGAACCCAAAATAGTTGAAACAACAAACACCCAAGGGCAAGAAATAAAGACAATTATCATCCGCCCGTGCGGGCACAGGAGGTTGAAGGTCAGGAAAACTCGAGTTAGTGCCTAACTCGGAGACTAAGCCTAAACGGCTGGGAAAAATACAGAGGCCCCAACGCCTACTCACGTCAAAAAGCGCGCTTAAGAGTCTCTGGGCCTATCTAGTAAGCTCCGGATCTACAAGGCTCCCGCCAGACATCGAAACCAGCCTGCCTGGTCGAAAGCAATGAAGAAAGAGATACAAAAGGATAAAACTTCAAGTTTTCTCTTGTTTACATACGGAAAAGGTGCTCTCTCCATCTACAAACATGCTCTGCAAATATCAAGTACAAAATGGAAAAGCGGCAAAATCTACGCTCCAAAGGCTACAGCCTGCTAGCCCCAGATTCGCTCTCCATGACGTCGGCAAGAAGAGACCAAGCGTCGCGCTCGTCTGCCCCTGCTCGAGCCAACTCTTCCGAGAGAACGAAGTCCCTAGCACCGATCTCCTCTAGTACCTCTCTTCTATATCTGCAAAAAACATATTCCTCGATCCTCTTCTCACGGTCGAGGGCCCGCTTCAACTCGGCTTGGGCATCAGCAACGTCCTTCATACGAATTGCCATCTCCTTATTAGCCTTGGTTCGACTTAATGCTGCTTCAGCCCAAGCATCGATTATCTTAGCCCTGATCTTTGAGAGATCAGACTCGAGCTTCCCAATCATATCCGCTTGAAATATAGTGTTGTCACGAGCCAAGCGAAGTTGGGCCTCGAAGGTAGGAACCTTGGCCAAGGCACCTTTCTCCTCTAAAGCTTGAGCCTGCACCTGAGCCCTTAGTTCACTGCAAGCATTCCTGACGTGGTCAGTGTCGCCCTTAAGGTACTCCAAGGCCTCCGTCTTTTTCTGCAACTAAGATAGGAAAAATGGTTAAACTTAAGGGTCAAAAAGAGCAAAACACGTACTACGAAAGGTTACCTGCTCCATCAAATAGCTCTCGTAATTCGAGCTCCGGTACGCCTCATATTGCCAATGCAGCAACTCAACCTCCTTCTCCTTGCTAAGGAGCCTAAGGGACTCACCCACATCCATAGCTTTCCGAAGCCTGGCCGTTTGATGGAGCAGCTCAAACCTGAGCCTATCAGAGGCCTACAAAAGGAAAACTCGATGAAGAAAGAAGGATGCGAAATACAGAAGAACTGAGCCAAAAACTCACCATGAGGTGAAGCCGGCGGACTTCCTCGAAGGCAGAGCATACTCCTATTGATCCTGCCTCTTCAGCCCCCGGAGAACCAACCTCGAGTAAAGCATATTCACTCGGAGGAACCACCGTCCAAGAATCAAACACTCCAGGAACAACAGGCTCGGACGATGTCCTCTCCTCGAAGACACAGGCCCGTTTAGCCCCACTAAAAGCTCCATCACACTGCTAGTACGGATCTCGTTTGTCGCCATCGTCCCTCAGCTCGGAGGCCAACGACTCCTTCCCCTCTCCGGAAGAACACATCCTCACCCCAAAGAGCCGCCCGATACCTGCAACGGCAAAGCCAATGCAAAAGAAAAAGGAAAGTGTCATCTCAAATGTACGAAAACCAAGGTAAAGGCATCGTACGCGTATACCTCGGTATTTCTCTTCCCATTTGTTACGGGACACAGATCGCCACCTACGCTCATCGCAGGTCGAATGGGTCAACAACCTCCGGACCCAGCCGGGCAGATCGAGAACTTCGCCCGGTGTCCATGAAGTTGCTGCAAAAGGAGAGAAACACAATTATTCAACTGACTTTCGCTATAAGCAAAATCTGAGAAAGCGCCACACATTCCACTCACGAGCGTAATTCCAACCCTCGGGAAACGGCATAAGCTCCACGAGGATAATGTCAACCGTCCGGACCCGGACGAATCGACTGATCCACTCTTGGTCCTCACCTTCTTCATCATCAACAAAAAAAAGCGTGGATGAACGGCACCACAAGGTTAACAGGCCTCGGTGGTGAAAGGGCCAGTACAGCTTGACAAGGTGGTTGAGCGTGAATTCAAGCCCAACCTTCTCCGCAAAGAATTACATCATCAGCACCACTCACCAAAATGATGGGTGTAACTGCGCTAGAGTAACCAATACTTCAAGCAGAAATCAAGCACGACCCTGTCAAGGGGGCCAAATGCAAAAGGATATAGGTATACGCTCAAGAATCCATCAGCAGAGTCCGTAATGCTCTCACCCGGGGAAAGCGCCTGCAGCGTTATCCCCGCGCTCCATCCGCAGTGTTTCCTCACCATCTCCAAATGTTCCTCTTTTATCAAAGACATATTCTTCAGAGTGAACTCCCCCAGATCCTGAACGCTGGGCGTGGAACTCTCCCCCCCTGTCGGGCCGGCCCCAGAGTAGTTGCCATGGCTATGGTAGAATCGACAAACTAAGGCAAAGACGTGCTCCAACGTTTTTGCGCCTGAAGAGACGAAGAACCCGATGCCCAGGCGAAGGGATAGATATCTAGAATAATGAGATCTCCCAAAGAAACAAAGGCCACCCTACATATATGCAGGAAACAACGACGATTCGCTTGTCCAGAGTAAGCCTGGGAGGCCAACGACCTCGATACAGATGCCGGAGCAGTACCCTACCCCAGAGGCATCGGAACACTACCAACTCCACACTACTAAAAAGTAGGAAGAGAGGGTCGCAATAGCTTTTACCCGATATGAGGGTCGGGATCGATTTCCACAGGGAGCTAGGAATGGAGTCGAGTATCTATCTAGACTAGAGTTGTGTAATTGTTCCAAATGTCACTTCCAAACATCTTTTGAATTTTCTTTAACAAACAAATATTATCAATTACTAATTAGAACTAAATTATGCTAATAAGAAAATTGCTAGAGTTGAATCTAATGGGTAGAAAGGCACTAGGGTAGTGACTTTCACCTAGGTGGCTAATTGACGGGTAAATACTTCTAAGGTTTGATTTACATGATTGGGAAAATATGCTATAACCATTGCGCAATTTTATCCACTCTCACACCTCTCGGTAGAGAGAGTGATTTTGCCCAATTGACTCTCTCGAGACCAAATGGGTAGGCAAATTAGCTCAAGAAACTAGGGTTCAAGTTGGGTAAATACTCTCTCGAGGTTTAACCCTTTAATTGGGACTATCAATTCTCTTGAGTCTATCACAATTCCTTGTTGGGTCAATTTTGGAGACTTAGGCTCTCTTTCTCAAGAAAAAACCAGTGTTTGCAACCACCAATTCATAGACTAAACCATAAAATTGACCCAAATAACTAACACCCATAGTCAATCTAACAATAGATGTCAACACCCATCAATTACCCACACTAGGGTTGAGCCACAACCCTAGCTAATGGGTTTAGCTACTCATGCTTGAAGGAGAAAATAGAGAAATAGATGAAGAACAGGACATATTAATTTAAAAACTAATGTAAATACAGAGAATCTATCGTAAAATCTAAGTTAAGATGCCAAAAATGGCTACACAATAGCTTCTCACGAGCGCAGCTACGTTCTGTAAATAACTAATGACCTAAAAATGGTAAAATCTTCTATTTATACTAGGCTGGAAAAACTGGACAAAAATACACCTGTAGGGTCAGTGCGGGCCGCATAAAATGGACCGCGGGTGCACTAGGCTCTTGGACTTCAATTCTGGGCTCTCTGAGTTTGGGCTCCGCGGATCGCGTAGAATGGACCGCGACCGCAGAGGCAGCTGGCGCGGTCCGCACAATCATGACCGCGGACCGCATGGCTTGAACTTTGGCATTTTCCATCTCTCTAAATCTCTCTTCCGCGGATCGCACAAAAAGGTAGTGCGGCCGCGGAACCTTCACCGCGGACTGCGCAATATGTACTACGGCCGCGTTGCCTGAAGCCTGGTTTTGCCATCTCTCTGAATCACCTAGTGCGGCCGCATTCGACTTTGTGCGGTCTGCACTAGGCTTGTTTGCCCTCAGGTTACTTTGTCTTTGATACTTGAGCAGGTTTCACTCCTTTTGAGCCGATCTTTGACATTTCGTCACTTTGTCGATCAAACCTACAATCAAGCACAACTTATGAGCCTTTTGGGACTATTTTGTAACAATTTATAATCGAAACATAGGCAAGAAAGAGCATGAAACTCGTTAAAATCCCTACTTATCAGCATCCATCGATAAGAAGTTAGGCCTCAAAGAGTCAACTGTGTTGTCTCCAGTCTCGAGGTAGTGCCTGACCTCGAGGATCTCTGCCAAAAGAGAAATCTGGCTTCGAGAAGCTTTCAACACCATCATTTAACTCGAGGCGGTACCTGATCTCACGGTTTCACTTTCTCAAAAGAAAAATAAGCGCGCGAAGATCTGATTGTGAAAGCTCTAGGAGAGCTCGAGACACCGCCTGAGCATAAGGCAACCCCTCAATAGAAGTCTATTCACTACGCTTTAAAAAGCTATCTGCATCAAGTTCAAAGCAGGCCCCCAGATACCCGAACCTGACCCTCGCTCAGGATACCACTCTCGAAAGCTCCAAAACTCAGCATACTATCTCCATGCAACTCGGAGGTCCCGACATCCCGAGCCTATCAGATTAATTCAGGCTTGGTCCAAGGTACGATGATGGGCTTGGAAAAGAGTCATGTCAATCGGCAGAGGATCAGAAAGAACGCTCGCATCCGAATTAGATATCAGCGGTCAACAACAAAGGAAAATATTCGAAGGCCTCGAAGGGCACGGAAGCGTACAATAATGGGGCAAGAATCGAAAACAGAAATCAAGAAAGTATCTTCATATTCATAAATATCCATGTAGAACAGCCCTTGAGGGGTCCTTACATACAATTACAAAATCCTACAGAGGATCTCTACACAGAAGCGGAGGAACAGAAGGATGTACATATGATGAAACCCAAGAGCCCGGTCCATCCTCGAAGGTCCATCTCCGGTATCAGCATCCCCGAGCGTCGCCCCTTGAGTACACATCCTCGAGGGCGACTCCTTCGACCGCCTCCTCCTCTAGGTTCACAGCTCAATCCCCCGGGGGGTCCCCGCCGAGGGAAAAGATGAAGAAGAGGAAAAGGAGGGGAGGCAGAGGAGGCAGAGAAAAGAGACATGGCCCTCCAAAGCCAAAGGTTGAAGATTAGGCAGGCCCTAACCTCAACGGTCGGTAGTTCCATTTTATCCCTTAGGAAAGGAAAAACCCAAGGGATGAAGTGCCACACCAGGCCTAAGTAGGAGAGTGAGCAATGGTGCATAGTCCGAATGACTGTTTACAAAAAGGGAGAACCGACTCCCCGTCCGTCATCGTCTCGGTCCAACAACAACAACAACGAAGAACATAACAACAACCACAACAACAACGGGACAGCATGGTCATGCTCGACAAAGGGAATCCCCGGTAAGAGGCCACAACACAATATATGGGAGCTCTGCCAAATGGCCTTGAGGCCATGAGCCCCAAGCATATGTTCAAGGATAGAAGAAGATGATAAGAAGAAATGGGCAAATGAGCCAACGAAGGTACTGGGATAGGAAAAACAATGCCAAGGCACCCCTATTTATAGGGGGTAACTACATGGTCATCGAGGCTTTAGAAGATTGACCGGCGTACACAATTACTGCGTTCTTGGAAAACCAAATCGACGGCGGTACATTCACCTTAGATAACGGGAATTGGCAATGCTTTGAATGATGTCAAAATGCACAAGTCCATGGGATACCCCGGTTGCCACAAAAGCTCGCGCCACAGGTTGCATCATTGATGCGACTCGCTGCAAGAAGCTCGATGAGTCAGGTGTCAGAATCATTTCCCATCGCTTCGTTCTGGGAAACGCAGAGACTATTTGTATGAGGCGAAATCAGAGGACTTAATTTCTCTCTATCAAGTCATTTCGGAAGAATGTCTCGAGACCCCGAGGACGTGGAGCCACGACCGAGTCCCCTCCCTCGAGGCTCGTCGAGGCTCGTCGAGGCCCGACGAGAAGAAGACGGAGGTCGAGTCCAGAACAGAAGGGGAAGCTCCTAAGGCACACGACTAAGTCTGACAGAGCCGGCCTATCCAGAGCCTATGCCGAAGCGTCGCGTCTAGCCGTCTCATCTCCATACTTTACAATTAATGCATGTTGTACTATAGCCGGGTTTCCCTCCTATATAAAGGGAACCCACGCCACTTTGTAAAGGACTGATGTTGCTCCAATTATTTTTTTCACAAGATCAATAATATCTCTCTCTCTTTTCTCTCTAACTCGCTCGTTCTTATTAGCTCGAGGCTACTTTGGCATTTATTACTCTCCCACTTGTTCTTCATTTATTGCTTGGTATTGGTCATAAAGAGCCTTGTTTAATCATATCTTAACTGTTATCACATTCCCGACTACCCCCGATAGCTCGAGATTGAGCCCAAGTATCGACCCCGAGGTCCTCCATCGACCAGTCCGAAGCAAGGGCAGTAAGTCCCTCGGTTTGATTACTGCCTCGTTTTAGCTTGCATTTCATCGTTAAACTTTATATTCCTAGCATCATCTGCTCTAACAACTAGCATAAAAGTAGATCACCTATTTTTAGAAACTCATTTATAAATTTAATTGTTGTTACCATTTTCATGGTAAACAAGTTACAATAATTAACAATTTAAATTTTTGAAAAGAAATATGAAAACGGTTTGGTAAAAAAGCAACTTGTTGGACTATACAAATTGAATTATCATCTTTTTCGATGGAGTGAGTAATATAAATCTATCTATTTGTATTATTAAAAGGAGAGAAAAAAACATCCACATTAAGTCAAGCGGCAACCTCATAATAGGTCACTTGGTAATTTAGGACTAAGTTAGTTATGTTAGGTAATAATTAGTTTTTTTTTAATTTAAATATTAAAAAATTTAAAATATGCATTATGTGTTGTTAATAATTAGGTACTCTCTTTGAGTAAACGAATTTGGAGTTTTAAAATTAGCAATTAAAGACAAAGTTAGTTAGGTTAGGTATAAATTAGTTTTTTTTTAAATTTAATTTAAAAAAATTTAAATTATGCATTATTTGTTGTTAATAATTAGTTATTCTCTTTGAGTTAACAAATTTGGAGTTTTAAAATTATTCTAAAATAAAAAGCAAATAAGAAGGAAAATACTGACAATTCAAATTGGGGAGTAGTGTCTTCCCAATATGATAGTCTAAATCTATAAAAGACTACAGATATTTCTTTGATTTAGAAAATAATTTGCTTTATAATTTAAAGATAAAAATATTATTTTGAATTTATAGATAGAAATATTTGAGTTCTGATAAAATAAAAGTTCATTATCTTATGGCAAATAATGTAAAATTAGCAATTACTAAAAATATCAGTAAATTTATGACAAAATAGTAAAATTATTTATATGTTTATATTTTAAAAAAATTCAAAATTACAATTTCATTTAGGTATTATAGTATTTCGATTATATGTAAAATTCAAAATGAAAAAACTATTTGAACTATTACAGTAGAAAAATTTACAAAGATGAAAATAGAGGTAATATGAGGATATTGTAACTTTGAATTAATTTATAAAAATAAAATAAAATAAATAAATAATACACAATGATGTCATCGATACATTTAAAAAATTTAAGTATTGTGAACAATAAAAATTTCAATTCTAATTGAGGAGTAGTTTTTTTTTTTTCAAATATGGTAATCTATATCTATATCTATCAATATATATTATTAAAATGAGAGAAAAAAAAAGGCTCAACATTAAGCTAAGTGACAGCTTCACAATAGATCACTTATCAATTTAGGATAAACTTAGTTAAGTTAGGTAATAATTAGTTTTTTGTAAATTTGAGTTTTAAAAAATTTAAACTATACATTATGTGTTGTTAAATAATTAATTTCTCTCTTTGACCTAACAAATTTGGAGTTTTAAAATTATTTTAAAATAAGAAAATAGCTAACTCAAATTGGGTAGCCTATATCTATAAAAACTGCCAATATTATTTTTCATAAAGAAAATAATTTAATTTTTAATTTAAAGATAAAAATATTATTTCGAACTTATAGATAGAAATATTTGAGTTGAGATAAAATATAAGTTCATTTTTATTGCAAATAATACAAAATAATAATTATTAAAAATATCAGTAAATTTATGACAAAATAGTAAAATTACTTATCTGTATATATTTTTTCCAAATAAAAATAAAAATTTGTTAAATATTATAGTATTTCGATTATACGTAAACAACCTCACAATAGACCACATGGCAATTTAGAGCAAAGTTAGTTAGGTTAGGTAATAATAAATTTGTTTTTGAATTTAAATTTTTAAAATTTAAATTATGCATTATGTATTGTTAATAATTAGTTACTCTCTTTGAGTTTACAAATTTAGAGTTTTGAAATAATTTTAAAATAAAAAACAAAATAAAAAAACTGCCAATTCAAATTTGGGAATAGTTTCTTCCTAATATGATAGTCTATATCTATACAAAACTGCCACTTCAAAATTGGGGAGTAGTTTCTTCTCTATATGATAGTCTATATCTATAAAAAAACTGCCAATTCAAGCTACCAATATTTTTCTGATAAAGAAAATAATTTCAATTCTAATTTAAAGATAAAATTTTATTTCGAATTTATAGATAAAACTATTTGAGAGATAAAAGAAAATTTTTTTGCTCATGGAAAATAACGCAAAAAAAGAAATTATTTAGAATATCAGTAGATTTATGACAAAGTAGTAAAATTAATTATCTTTCTATAATTTTTTTTAAAAAAATCAAAAATAGAATTTAATTTAAATATGATAGTATTTCGATTCTATGAAAAATTCAAAATGAAGAAAATTAATTATATTAGTATAGTATAGAAGATGTACAAATATGTGTAACGAACCGGCCGGTCGTTTTGAGAATTAACGTCCCGATCCCCTATTAACTTCTTCCCTATATCTATTTCTGCTAATATGACTTGCCAGGATGATCCTTTTGAGTTTCAGAGTATTTTGGGACACTTAGTCCCTAAATGAGAACTTAAGTGTTAGAATTTGGACCGTAGTCGGAACAGTATGAAGACGGCCCCGGAATGGAGTTCCGTCGATTTCCTTAGCTCCGTTCGGTGATTTTGGGCTTAGAGGCATGTCCGAATTGTGTTTTGGAGGTCCGTAGCTAATTTAGGCTTGAAATGACAAAGTTGAATTTTTTTAGTTTCGGGCGGGTAGTGGAATTTTTGATATCAGGGTTGAAATCTGATTCTGGAAGCTGGAGTAGGTCCATAGTGTTGAATATGACTTGTGTGTAAAATTTGGGGTCAATCGGACGTTGTTTGGTTGGTTTCGGCACCGATTGTCGAATTTGAAACTTTCAAGTTCTTTAAAGTTGGATCAGAGGTTGATTTGGGTTTTTAGCGTTGTTGGATGTAATTTGAGGGCTCGACTAAGTTTGTATGATGTTTTAGGATTGGTTGGTATATTTGGTTGAGGTCCTGGGGGCCTCGGATGAGTTTCGGGTGCTTAACGGATTTGGTTGAGACTTATGAAAATTGCAGAAGTTGCTGCACCTGTTATTTTCATACCTGCGGATTTTGGACCGCAGGTGCAGAGCCGCAGAAGCGAAATTTGTCCTGCCCAGCTGGGACCGCAGAAGCGGTCAGAGTCTCGCAGAAGCGGACTCGCAGGAGCGCATAAAAGCACAGAAGCAGGCGCGCAAAAGCGCCTCTTGACCGCAGAAGCGATTTTTGAGGACTTAAGTTAAGCCCGCACCTGCGATTGTTTTTCCGTTGGTGCGAGATCGCAGATATGGTGGATCCCTCGCAGAAGCGTAAATCGCTGGGCAGAAAAGGAGATTTTCGAGGGTTTGAAATTCATATCACAAAATTCAATTTGGAGCTAGGTAGAAGGTGATTTTTCGAGAGATTTTGAAAGAGAGCTATTCGATTTGGGCCACTCGGAGTTGGATATTCGTGGCAAGAGCGTGATTTTGGATTAATTTGAGCTTGGGTTCGAGGTAAGTGGCTTGCCTAACCTTCTTTGGGGGAACTCCCCTTAGGATTTGGTACTGTTTGATACATGAGCGCCGTGTACGTGAGGTGATGAGTGCGTATACGGGCAATGTCACGGCCCCAAATCGGACCCGGTCGTGATGGCGCCTCTCGTGAAACTTGGCCAGCCGACACAAACCCTTAAACCATTTAAGACAGTTATAATAATTAATTTTAAGTCATAAATAAACTATAAATCCCAAAATAAAGAGTGAAATAGAACAATTGCAGAAACAACACAGCCCGACATCGGGGTATCACCAGTCATGAGCATCTAAACATCTGTCTAAGAGTATGAAAAAAACTACAATGTCTATTATAGAGCTAGTACAAAGGAAAGTAAAGATAGGAAGGAGAAGCACTGGGCTGCGAACGTCGAGCAACTACCTAGTCAACTTCGAACAGCCTGCTGGAAAGCAATCAGCCCTCGCTAGCGTGACCCCGATACTCCTGAATCTGCACACAGGGTGCAGGGAGTAATGTGAGTATGCCAACTCAGTAAGTAATAAAAGTAAAGGTAGTTGAGCGATAAGAAAACATGTAAACCACAGCAAAATGCTACCAAAAGGCAGTATAAAACTAGAACAATGCAATAGAATATTAAAAACTCGTAGAAACACCTTAATTCAGTAAAAACCTCTTTAAAACATCTTTTAGCAGTTTAAACGAGTGAATGAAAATAGGGAAAAAATATAGATACATAAATCAGCTCCTCGGGCAAAATACCAACAGAATCAGCCCCTCGGGCTATCTCACTATCACTCGTATCAGCCCCTCGGGCAATAACATGGAACAACATCAATCCCTTGGGCTACAACACATCTCACACTGGGTACCTGCACTCATTGGGGATGTACAGACTCTGGGAGGGGCCCTTACGGTGCAAGCGCAATAACAAGCCATCTCATGGCATAATCAAACAGGCACTCGGCCTTATAACAAGCCACCTCGTGGCATTACAACTTAGGCCATCGGCTTCATAATCATGAATCAGCACAATACCACTGCGGCGCGCAGCCCGATCCCATAATAACCTCACAACACATGCCCTCGGCCTCACTCAGTCAGAAATCTTTCAAAGCCACTCGGGCATAGTGAAATATGATGCTCAGCCCAAAATATCATTTAAGATGTCAAACAGAGTAAATATGGCTGAGTTGTGAAAACAGTGCAAATATGAAATCAAAACAGTGAAGAATAGTAGTAAAAAATCCCCTAAGGGTCCAAAATAGTTGGCACGAGACCCAAATATGGCATCAACCCAAAACATGATGATAGCAAACAGTTTTTAATCAAATACGCGGTTAAACAGTCATAAAGGACAGACAAAGTCACAATCCCCAACGGTGCACGACCCTACGCTCGTCATCTAGCATGTGTGTCACCTCAAAGTAGCACAACGATGTGAAATTCGGGGTTTCATACCCTCAGGAAAGCATTTACAATCATTACCTACCTCTATCCGGTCCAAACTCTAGCCCGCGATGCCTTTGTCTCTCGCCTCAGCCTCAACTCGCATCGAATCTATCCAAAATCAAAATCATGACGCCAAAATATGCTAAGGGAATGAAGCTCAAGCGAAAATAATCAAATTACAACACAAATACCAAAATTAACCAAACCCGACCCATGTGCCCCCATTTCAGAATCCAATAACAATTACATCAATAAACTCCTTATCCTCCCACGAGTCCATACATACCAAGAATACCAATATCCGACAACAAATGACCCTTCAAACCTTTAATCAAAGGTCTCCAATCTCAAACCCTAGTTTCTTCAATATTTACCCACAAATTTCCATAAATTTCAAGCCTAACCAATGAAATAACACTATAGGAACGAGTTTTATGTTCAAAAATCTTACCTCAATAAAGTTCCCTTGGATTCCCTCTTCAAAATCCCCCAAAAGCTCCAAAATCGATTTAAAATGGTGAAGAAAGGCTGAAAATCGCAAATGAGGTTTTATATACTTTCTGGCCCAGGCTTTTCGCACCTGCGGTCTATTCCCGCTTCTGCACTACCGCTTCTGCGGTCAAAGACACCGCTTTTGCGGTTTTTCACTTGAGTCCCATTTTGGCACCTGCGACCTAGACTCCGCATCTGCGGTCCTGTAGGTGCGGCTCACCTCCCACATCTGCGTCTTCTCTCTCTTCGCCTGAGGCTGCATCTACAGCTTCATATCCACTTCTGCAAGTCCGCACATGCGGTCCTCTAGCCACAGGTGTGGTTATGACAACAATAGATAACTTCAGCTACTAAACCGAACTCAAAATCTCCCGTTAATCACCCGAAATCACCCTGAGGCCCCCGGGACCTTAACCAAAAGCACGAACAAGTCATATACCACTATCCAAACTTATACCAATCTTCAAAACAACTCAAACAACATCGAATCAACCAATTAACATCGGATTCAAGCCTAAGGTTCCAAATATCTTCCGAATTCCGCTTTTGATCAAAAGTCTATCAAACCTCGTCCAAATAACCTAAAATTTTGCACACACGTTACAATTGACACAACGAACCTACTCCAACTTCCGGAATTCCATTCTGATCCCTATATAAAAATCTCACCTATTAACCGAAAAATGCCAAAATTCCAATTTCGTCAATTCAAGCCTACATCTACTCCGGACCTCCAAAATACATTCCGATCACACTCCTAAATCCCAAATTAACTCCCGAAGCTATCCAAACCATCCGAATTCACATCCGAGCCCTATTTCATATAAGTCAACATCTTGTTGACTTTTCCAACTTTAGCTTACTCAAAAGAGACTAAGTTTCTTAAACCTTACCAAAACCTCTCTGAACCCCAGCCAACCAACCCGATCACACATAATACAGCTGAACAAGACAATGGGAAGCAGAAATGGGGAAAACAGAGTGGTAACTCATGAAACAACCGGTCGGGTCGTTACATCCTCCCCCTCTTAAACAAATGTTCGTCCTCGAACGAGTCAAGAAACATACCTGAAGCCTCAAATAGGTGAGGATATCTGCTCTACATCTCCCGCTCGATCTCCCAGGTAGCCTCCTCCACGGGCCGACCTCTCCACTGCATTCACTGAAGCTATATCCTTTGATCCCAACTTCCGAATCTGACACTCCAAAATAGCCACTGGCTCTACATCATAAGTCAAATCACCCTCTAACTGAACCGTGCTGAAATCCAAAACATGAGAAGGATCACCAATATACTTCCGGAGCATAGAAACATGAAATATCGAATGCACACTCGATAAGCTTGGTGGCAAAGCAAGCTCATAAGCCACCTCCCCAATCCTTCGAAGCACCTCAAAAGGCCCAATGAACCGAGGGCTCAATTTACCTTTCTTCCCAAATCTCATAACACCCTTCATGGGCGAAATCTTCAACAAAACCTTCTCACCAATCATGCAGGACACATTCCGAACCTTCCTGTTAGCATAACTCTATTGTCTGGACTGCGCTGTATGAAGCCTCTTCTGAATCACCTTCACCTTGTCTAAATCATCATGCACCAAGTCTGTACCCAATAGTCTAGCCTCACCCGGCTCAAACCAACCAACTGGAGATCTACACCGCCTCCCATACAAAGCCTCATAGGGAGCCATCTGAATACTCGACTGATAACTGTTGTTATAGGCAAACTCTGCGAGTGGTAGAAACTGATCCCATGACCCTCCAAAATCAATGACACAAGCGCACAATATGTCCTCCAATATCTGAATAGTGCGCTCGGACTGCCCGTCCGTCTGAGGGTGAAAAGCTGTGCTCAACTCAACCTGAGTACCCAACTCTCGCTGTACAAACCTCCAAAACTGTGAAGTAAACTGAGTGCCCCTATCTGAAATGATGGAAACTGGGACACCATGCAAACGAACAATCTCCCGAATATAGATCTCTGCCAATCGCTCTGAAGAATAAGTAGTACACATAGAAATGAAGGGTGCAGACTTGGTCAGCCAATCCACAATCACCCAAATTGCATCTAACTTCTTCAAAGTCCATGGGAGCCCAACTACAAAGTCCATGGTGATCCGCTCCCACTTCCACTTTGGAATATCCATCTTCTAAAGCAAGCCACCCGGTCTCTGATGCTCATACTTCACCTGCTGACAATTGAGACATCGAGCTACAAATCCCACAATGTCCTTCTTCATTTTCCTCCACCAATAATATTGTCTCAGATCCTGATAGATCTCCGCGGCACCCGAATGAATGGAATACCGTGAGCTATTGGCATCCTCCAGAATCAACTCCGAAGCCCATCTACATTGGGCACACATATCCGGCCCTGCATCCTCAACACCCCATCATCACCAATAGTCACATCTCTAGCATCATCGTACTGAACTCTGTCCTTAAGGATAAGCAAATGAGGATCATCATACTGGCGCTCTCTGATGCGATCAAATAAGGAAGACTGAGAAATCACACAAGCCAATACCTGACTGGGCTCCGAAATATCTAACCTCACGAACCGATTGGCCAAATCCTGAACATCAACTATAAGAGGTCTCTCCCCAACTGGAATATATGCCAAATCCCCATACTCACTGCCTTCCTACTCAAGCCATCGGCCTTCCTCGGATTGTACAAAATAGTAATATCATAATCCTTTAGCAACTCCAACCATTTCCGCTGCCTCAAATTGAGATCCTTCTGCTTGAACAAGTGCTGGAGGCTACGATGATCAGTAAACACCTCACAAGACACACCATACAAATAATACCTCCAAATCTTCAATGCGTGAACAATGGCAGCCAACTCCAAATCATGAACAAGGTAGTTCTTCTCATGGAGCTTCAACTGACGAGAAGAATAAGTAATAACTCTACCCTTCTGCATCAACACACACCCAATACCAACTCTCAAAGCATCACAATACACAGTATATGAACCTGAAGCTAATGGCAAAACTAACACTGGAGCTGTGGTCAAGGCAGTCTTGAGCTTCTGAAAGTTCTCCCCGCACTCATCCGACCACATGAATGGAGCACCCTTTTGAGTCAACTTGGTCAAGGGTGATGCGATAGATGAAAATCCCTGAACAAACTGATGGTAATAACCTGCCAAACCAAGAAAGCTGCAAATCTCTGTGGCTGAGGACGGTCTGGGCCAACTATGAACCGCCTCTATCTTCTTCAGATCAACCTGAATACCCTCACTGGACACCACGTGCCCTAGGAAAGCTACTGAACTGAGCCAAAACTCACACTTGGAAAACTTTGCATAAAGTTTCTCCTCCCTCAATCTCTGCAACACAACTCTCAAATGCTCCGCGTACTCCTCGTAACAACACGAGTATGCCAGAATATCATCAATGAAAACTATGACAAATGAGTCGAGATAAGGCCGAAACACGTTGTTCATCAAATGCATGAACACTGCTAGGGCATTGGTCAGCCCAAAAGACATTACCAAGAACTCATAATGACCTTATTGGAACCTAAAAGCTGTCTTAGGAATATCCGAGTACCTGATCTTCAACTGGTGATAACTTGAACGAAGATCAATCTTGGAGAACACTCTCGCTCCCTGAAGCTGGTCAAACAAATCATCGATACGAGGAAAAGGATACTTGTTCTTGATTGTAACTTTGTTCAACTGCCTGTAATCAATGCACATCCTCATCGTACCATCCTTATTTTTCACAAATAGAACAGATGCACCCCAAGGTGACACACTAGGCCGAATAAACCCCTTATCAAGGAGTTCCTGAAGCTGCTCCTTTAACTCCTTCAACTCCGCTGGTGCCATATGATACGGTGGAATAGAAATGGGCTGAGTGCCCGACACCAGATCAATACCAAAGTTAATATCCCTATTTGGCAGCATGCCCGACAGGTCTGCAGGAAACATATTGGGAAAATCCCTCACAATAGGAACAGAATCAATACTGGGAGTCTCTGCACCGACATCCACCATAAAGGCTAAGTAAAAAAGACAACCCTTCTCAATCATACGCTAGGCCTTCAAGAATGAAATTACCCTACTGGGAACATAATCAGTCGAACCTCGCCACTCAATCCGTAGCACACCCGACATAGCTAATGTCATTGTCTTAGCATAACAGTCCAAAATAGCACAACACGGAGATAGCCAATCCATGCCCAATATCACATCAAAGTCCACCATACAAAGCAATAACAAGTCCACTCGGGTCTCCAGACCCCCAATAGTTACCACATACGACCGGTACACACGGTCCGCAATAATAGTATCACCTACCAGAGTAGATACATGAACAGATGAAACAAGAGACTCACAGGGTGTATCCAAATAACGAGCAAAATATGATGACACATATAAAAAAGTGAAACTGGGATCAAACAATACAGAGGCATCTCTACGGCAGACTGAGACAATACCTGTAATCACAGCATTTGAAGCAATAACATCGGGTCTAGCTGGAAGTGCATAGAAACGGGACTGACCGCCACCTAATCAACCTCTCCCTCTAGGGCGACCCCTAGCTGACTGACCCCCACCCCTAGCTGGGTGGGTGGGTGGTGGCGAAATAACTGGCGCTCAAGTCGATGGCTGACTCCTTTGCTGAGATGAACCCCCATGACGACGAGGACACTACCTCCACATATAACCCAACTCTCCACAATCATAGCAACTCCCTAGTGCTGGAGACGGGGACTGAAGGGAACCCCTATCACCGAAATGACTAGCAGATGCACCTGGCATAGAAGAGCCTTGAACTGACGGGGCACGAGACAAACTCTAGGCTGGAAGGGCACTGAGTGATGACTAGCCCTAATGAGAACTGTGAGAACCATGAACCGATGACGCCCTAAGATAACCTGGGCGAGCTGACTGAGCATGCCTGAATAGACGACCTTTGCCGTGCTGAAACCGACCTCTCGAAGGAGCTCCACCATAGCTACCAGATCCCTGAGGCCTCTTGGCCTCCCTCTCATCCCTCTTCCGGTGATGAATTGACTTAATCTCACGAGCAATGTCAACAACCTCCTCAAAAGTAGCACTAGACACCCTCTCACTGGTCATGAGAATCTGAAGCTGATACATGAGGCCATCAACAAACCTCCTAATCCTCTCTCTCTCCATAGGAACCAACCAAACAACATGATGAGCTAACTCCGAGAACCTCATCTCATACTGTGTCACAGTCATATCTCCCTGATGTAACCACTCGAACTGCTTGCACCGCTCCTCTCTACGAGACTGTGGCAAAAACTTCTCCAAAAAGAGAACGGAGAACTGCTTCCAGGTAAGGGGTGCTGCACCAACAGGCCTATGCCTCTCATAAGCCTCCCACCAAGTGAAGGCAGATATAGAAAATTGAAAAGTAGTAAATGCGACCCTGCTGGTCTCCAGAATACTCGTTGTATGAAGAATCCTCTAACACATTTCCAAAGTCTACCAAACCTCTCCAACTTGCACTGCTCGTCCTCTGGACTAGCAGGAGCTACATAGTCTTGAGCAGCTGCGACCGGCTGGGTTGGATGTTCCCCTAGTGTTTGAAATCCCTACACAACCTACTCAGGTGTGCGAGTGGCGAGAGTCTGAGTGCCTCCCCCGGCCTAAGAAGTAGCTGCGGCTGTAGTAACTTAGACCGCCTGAGCTAGGCCAGTGCATACTGATAGTATCGGGGCTAGGGTCTCCTGAAGACCCGGAATCACAATGGGCACAGCTGGTGCTGCTGGAGCGTCCACAAATGAGACCTGATCCTAAACTGGGGCGGTTGGTGGATCTGCAGGTGCTGCTCTATATGTTGTGCGGGCTACACCCCTGCCCCTACCACAGCCTCAACCACGTACTTTACCTCTAGTGGACCCAACTGGTGGTCATCCATCCTGACCGGTAGCACGTGTCATCACCATCTATGAAAGAATATAATAACAGAAGTTTATTACTTGGATCAACAGATTAGCACGACAAGAATTTCAAGAATAAGAAGTTTTCCTAAAGGTTATGCAGCCTCTCGAGGATAAATACAAACGTCTCTGTACCGATCCATGAGACTCTACTAAACCTGCTCATGGCTCGTGAGACCTATGTAACCTAGGCTCTGATACCAACTTGTCACGATCCCAAATCGGACCCGGTCGTGATGGCGCATCTCGTGAAACAAGGCTAGCCGACACAAACCCTTAAACCATTTAAGACAATTATAATAATTGATTTTAAGTCATAAATTAACTATAAATCCCAAAATAAAGAATGAAATAGAACAATTGCAGAAATAACACAGCCCGACATCGGAGTGTCACCAGTCATGAGCATCTAAACATCTGTCTAAGAGTATGAAAAAAACGACACAGTCTATTACGGAGCTAGTACAAAGGAAAGTAAAGATAGGAAGGAGAAGCACTGGGCTGCGAACGCCGAGCAGCTACGTAGTCAACTCCGAACAGCTTGCTGGAAAACAATCAACCCTCGCTAGCGTGACCCGAGACTCCTGAATCTGCACATAGGGTGCAGGGAGTAATGTGAGTACGCCAACTCAGCAAGTAATAAAAATAAAGGCAGTTGAGCGATAAGAAAACACGTAAAATACAGCAAAATGCTACACAGAGGCAATATAAAACCAGAACAATGCAATAGAACAGTAAAAACTCGTAGAAACACCTTAGTTCAGTAAAAACCTCTTTAAAATATCTTTTAGCTATTTAAACGAGTGAATGAAAATAGGGAGAAAATATAGATACATAAATCATCCCCTTGGGCAAAATACCAACAGAATCAGCCCCTCGAGCTATCTCACTATCACTCCTATCAGCCCCTTAGGCAATAACATGAAACAACATCAGCCCTTCGACCTACAACACATCTCACATTAGGTATCCACGCTCACTAGGGGTGTACAAACTCCGGGAGGGCCCCCTTACTACCCAAGCGCAATAACAAGTCATCTCGTGGCATAATCAAACAGGCACTCGGCCTTATAACAAGCCACCTCGTGGCGTAACAACTCAGACCTCTGGCCTCATAATCATGAATCAGCACAATACCGCTGCGACACGCTGCCCAATCTCATAATAACCTCACAATACACGCCCTCAACCTTACTCAGTCAGAAATCTTTCAAAGCCACTGGGGCACAGTAAAATATGATGCTCAGCCCAAAATATCATTTAAGATGTCAAATAGAGTAAATATGACTGATTTGTAAAAATAGTAGAATACAACATGACTGAGTACAAAATGAAATCAAAATAGTGAGGGATAGTAGTAAAAAATCCCCTAAGGGTCCAAAACAATTGGCACGAGGCCCAAATATGGCATTCAGCCCAAAACATAATGATAGCAAATAGTTTTTAATCAAATACGCGGTTAAACAGTCATACGGGACAGACTAAGTCACAATCCCCAATGGTGCACGACCCCACGCTCGTCATCTAGCATGTATGTCACCTCAAAGAAGCACAACAATGTGAAATCCGGGGTTTCATACCCTCAGGACAACATTTACAATCATTACTTACCTTTATCTGGTTCAAACTCTAGCCCGCGATGCCTTTGCTTCTCACCTCGGCCTCAACTCGTGTCGAATCTATCCAAAATCAGAATCATGACGTCAAAATATGCTAAGGGAACGAAGCCCAAGCGAAAATAATCAAATTATAACACAAATCCCAAAATTAACCAAACCCGACCCCCGGGCCCACACCTCGGAATCTGATAACAATTACATCAATAAACTCCTTATCCTCCCACGAGTCCATACATACTAAGAATACCAAAATCCGACAACAAATGACCCCTCAAACCCTTAATCAAAGGTCTCCAATCTCAAGCCCTAGTTTCTTCAATATTTACCCACAAATTTCCATAAATTTCAAAACTAACCAATGAAATAACACAATAGGAACGAGTTTTATGTTCAAAAATCTTACCTCAATGAAGTTCCCTTGGATTCCCACTTCAAAATCCCCCAAAAAGCTCCAAAATCGATTTAAAATGGTGAAGAAAGGAGGGTTTATATACTTTCTGGCCCAGAATTTCGCACCTGCAGTCTATTCTCGCTTCCTACCACTTTTGCGGTCAAAGACACCGCTTCGACATTTTTTCACTTAAGTCCCATTTCTGCACCTGCGACCCAGACTCCGCAGGTGCGGCTCATCTTCCATATCTACATCTTTTCTTTCTTCGCATGAGGCTGCATTTGCGGCTCTATATCCGCTTCTTCAAGTCCACACCTGCGGACCCTAGCCGCAGGTGCTGTTATGACAGTAATAGATAACTTCAGCTGCCAAACCCAACTCAAAATCTCCTGTTAATCACCTGAAATCACCCCGAGGCCCCCGGAACCTCAACCAAAAGTACGAACAAGTCATATACCACTATCCAAACTTATAGAAATCTTCAAAACACCTCAAACAACATCGAATCAACCAATTAACATTGGATTCAAGCTTAAGGTTCCAAAAATCTTCCGAATTCCACTTTTGATCAAAAGTCTATCAAACCTCGTCTGAATGACCTGAAACTTTGCACACACATCACAATTGACACAGGACCTACTCTAACTTCTGGAATTCCATTTAGACCCCTATATCAAAATCTCACCTATCAACCGGAAAACGCCAAAATTCCAATTTCGCCAATTCAAGCCTAAATCTACTCCGGACCTCCAAAACACATTCCGATCATGCTCCTAAGTCCCAAATTATCTCTCAAAGCTATCTGAATCATCGGAATTCACATCCGAGCCCTTTTTCTCATAAGTCAATATCTAGTTGACTTTTCCAACTTAAGCTTACAAAAAATAGACTAAGTGTCTCAAACCTTACCAAACCCTCTCCGAACCCGAGCCAACCAACCCGATCACACATAATATAGCTGAACAAGACAATAGGAAGTAGAAATGGAAAAAACAGAGCGGTAACTCATGAAACGACCAGCCGGGTCGTTATAGGCTATTTGTTGAAAACCCCCGTTTTCATTAAGCAAATATCTGTTTTCCTTTAATTGAGTAACTCTAATATATGTAACTATCCTGTTTAGCTTAGGAAAGTATGCCTACGCACCTTAACTATCTTAATAGCCTTAGCTGCCTGTCTGAACTCTGTGCAGCATACTTAGTAAAAGTTACCTGTCTTCCTTGATATGAACTCTGTCTAAACTGTAGAATTCCTTGTTGAAACTGTTGTTTATGTTGATTGAGTTGCATATTTACTTTGAGACCACGGAACGGTATTCCAGGAGATCCCCCTGCATATTTACATTTGGGACTACGGGACGGTATCCCCGGAGATCCCCTGTACTGTATATTTACCTTGGGACTACAGAACTATATTCCAGGAGACCCCTTGCACATTTACGTTTGGGACTATGGGACGGTATCCCGAGAGATCCCCTACATATTTACGTTTGGGACTACGGGATGGTACCCTAGAATATCCCTTGTTGTTATCTCTCTTTACTAGGTTGTTGTTTTTCTGTGATTTCATTCTCGCTTAATTTTTGTACTTATCATTACTGTGATATTTCATTCTGTATTATTTTGTTTTATATATACCAGTAGGGCCCTGACCTGATCTCGTCACTAGTGGACCGAAGTTAGGCTTGGCACTTACTGGGTACCGCTGTGGTGTACTCATGTCCTTTCTTGCACATGTTTTTCATGTGCAGATCCAGGTACCTCCTTTCAACCACATTACCAATGAGGCGAGATGACTGTAAAGACTTCGAGGTATATTTGCCGCATCCGCAGACCTAGAAGTTCCTCTCTATTCTTCCTCAAGTTAAAGACTTCTTGTTTTTCTTCTTGTATTAGACTCTGGAGTATGAGAGTACTGTGTCTCTTCTTTAGATTGTGACTTATGACATTCCAGGTTTTGGAAGAGCTATAAGTACTGTTTGAAAGTGATTATTGTATATGCCGAGTGGCATCACATTTCCTTGTTTAAAATTTACTTTTAGTTGATAGTTTTTATGTTTTGTTCCTTATTCCGCAAATTTTAGGCTTACCTAGTCGTAGAAAATAGGTGCCGTCATGACAGGTTCACGGAGGAAGAAGTAGGGTCGTGTCAAGTTGGTATCAGAGCTTTAGGTTCATAGGAGTCGTGAGTCACAAGCCAGTTTATTAGAGTCTCGCAGATCGGTACGGAGACGTCTGTACTTATCCTCGAGAGGCTATGGAACTGTTAGGAAAAAATCCACTTCATTTGATTCCTTATCGTGCGAGATTATTTACTTTGAAATTCTAAACTTCTGTCTTTTATTCTCTCACAGATGGTAAGGACACGTGCTACCAAAGATGACCAGGGACCCGCACCCCCTACTAGAGTCGCCACAGACCGGGGTCGGGGTAGAGGCTTAGGATGTGCACGTGGTGCAGCCAGAGCACTCGGGCGAGCTACTACAGAGGAACCACCAGTAGCTCCAGCCGGAGCCTAGGCACCTGATACGCCTACTACTACTACTACTACTCCAGCTCTCTAGGAGACCCTTGCACAGTTCATGAGCATGTACAACACTCTAGCTCAGGTAGGGTTGATTCCTCTTGCTGCAGCCACATCTCAGCACGGTGGAGGAGCACAGACTCCCGCCGCCCTCACCCCAGAGCAACGAGTTTAGGTTGATAAGATCCTAGAGGTTATATCGATATTGCTTGTAGCCCTAGATCAGCCTGAGGGTAGGGCTTGCAGTTTTAGAGGAGGATCAATGGAGGCTTGAGAGGTACAAGAAGTACGGCCCTCCTACATTCAGTGGTCTAGCATCAGAGGATGCTCAGGGATTTCTGTAGGAATGCCACTATATCCTCCGCACTATAGGCATAGCAGAGTCGAGTGGAGTTTCTTTCACTACATTTTCGCTTCGAGGAGCAACCTATCAGTGGTGGCATACTTTTGAGTTGGACAGTCCAGTTAAGGCAGCTTCCCTTACATGGACTCAGTTATCGGATATGTTTTTGAGGAAGTATGTCCCTTAGAGCCTTAGGGACGCATGGCGCGCAGAGTTTTAGAAGTTGCGCCAGGGTGCTATGACTATTTCAGAGTATGTTGTCCATTTCAGTGACTTGGCTAGACATGCACCGACCTGGTTTCTACAGTTCGAGAGAGGGTTCGTCGGTGTATTGAGGGGCTCATTCCCAACATCGGGTCTAGCATGGCTTGGGAGTTAGAGATGGATATCGCTTATCAGCAAGTCGTGAGCATTGCTAGGAGAGTAGAGGGAATGCTTGCTCGGGATAGGGAGGAGAGAGAGGCCAAGAGGTCTCGAGAGTCGGGCCATTATTCTGGCACCCGTGCCCCGATTGCAGTTTGTCGTGGTAGGGGTTATGTGAGTCACCCCATTCATTAAGCTCTTCCAGCTGCCAGTTGTATTCCAGCTCCTTTTAGACCTCATGAGCCTTATTATGCACCTCCAGTATCTAGTGTGCCTCCTGCATGGGGTGCTTTCAGTGGTCAGTCCAGCAGATATGGCCCGATCCAGTCACAGCTACCACGTCTTCCCATACCTTATTTTGAGTATGGTGACACTCGTCATGTGGTGAGAGATTGCCCCAGGCTTAGGAAGGGTGCACCTCCCTAGACTTCTCAGCCACAGCGTGCTCCACAAGGTTCCTAGGCTATGATTACAACACCAGCTGCCACACCACCTACTCAGCCAACTAGAGGTGGAGGTCGGGCAGGTAGAGGTCGCCCTAGAGGGGGAGGCCATGCCAGATACTATGCCCTTCCTGCTCGTACAGAGGCTATTGCTTCCGATTTTGTCATTACAGGTATTGTTCTAGTCTGTCAAAGAGATGCATTGGTTCTATTCGATCCAGGCTCCACTTATTCCTATGTGTCCTGTTATTTTGCCCCACATTTGGGCAAATCTCGGGATTCTTTGAGTTTCCTTGTTTATGTGTCTACTCCCGTGGGAGATTCTCTTGTCGTGGACCGCGTTTATCGGTCGTGTTTTATTGCTACAACCAGAGCCGATTTATTATTGATCAGCATGGTAGATTTTGATATTATCTTGGGCATGGACTAATTTTCTCCCCATTATGCTATTCTTGATTGTTACGCTAAGACCGTGACGTTGGCTATGCCAGGTTTACTGCGATTAGAGTGGAGGGGTACCTTAGATTACACTCCCCGTAGAGTTATTTCATATTTTAAAGCTCAACGAATGATTGAGAAGGGGTGTGAAACGTATCTAGCTTATGTGAGAGATGTCAGTATTGATATCCCTACAATTGATTCAGTCCCCGTAGTGAGGGATTTTCCTGATATGTTCCAGTTCATCTTTCGGGCATGCCTCCCGACAGAGATATTGATTTTGGCATTGATTTGTTGCCGGCAACTCAACCCATCTCTATTCCTCCTTATCGTATGGCCCCTCCTGAGTTGAAGGAACAAATACAGGATTGCTTGATAAGGGCTTTATTCGGCCCAGTGTGTCACCTTGGGGTGCTCCTATATTGTTTGTGAAGAAAAAAGATGGTTCTATTTGTATATGCGTTGATTATAGCCAGTTGAACAAAGCTACAATGAAGAATTAGTATCCTTTGCCTCGTATTGATGACCTGTTTGATCAGTTACAGGGTGCTTGAGTGTTTTCCAAGATTGATTTATGTTCAGGTTATCATCAGTTGAAGATTCGGGAGCCAGATATCCTGAAGATTGCTTTCAGGACTCAGTACGGTCATTATGAGTTCCTTGTTATGTCATTTGGGCTGACCGACGCCCTAAGAGCATTTATGCATTTGATGTACAATGTATTTCGGCCATATTTTGACTCGTTTGTCATTGTCTTTATTGATGACATTCTGGTGTACTCCCGGAGTCAGGAAGATCATGAGCATCACCTAAGGAAAGTGTTTTAGACCTTGAGAGAAAAGAAATTAAATGTAAAGTTCTCAAAATATGAGTTCTGGATGGATTCCGTGGCATTTTTGGGTCACGTAATGTCGAGTGAAGGGATCAAGGTGGATCCGAAGAAGGTGGAGGCAGTGCAGAGTTGGCCCAAACCATCCTCAACTGTAGAGATCCGGAGTTTTCTTTATTTGGCGGGTTATTACCGTCAATTCGTTGAGTGATTCTCATATATTGCATCACCTATGACCACGATGACCTAGAAAGGTGCTCCGTTCAGGTGGACGGATGAGTGTGAGGAGAGCTTTCAAAAGCTCAAGACAGCTTTGACTACAGCCCCAATATTGATATTGCCTACAGCTACAAGTTCGGGGTCTTATACAGTCTATTGTGATGCATCGCGAGTTGGCCTCGGCGCGGTGTTGATGCAGGATAGTAGGGTAATTGCCTACACATCCAAACAGCTAAAGGTGTTAGAAATATACCACCCACTCCTCATTAGTTTTAGGCCCATATTTTGTTTTGTTATTATTTGTATTGGGCTAGGCCCATTTTATTTCTTTGTAATTATTAACTGAGTTGGGTTAGAAGGGGAAGTCGGGTCATGTATATATATTGTTTGGGCTTCTCATTTGTAAAGGGACGGATCATTTTATTCTTTTAGCTCAGAAATAATATCAAAAGCTCTCTTCTCTCAATCTCAAACCTAGATTAAATCTGTACAATTTCACCTCCATTACTGCTGTTAACATGGTATTAGAGCTCGGAATCTCATAGATCCGATGTTCTTTTTTCTTCTGAGGTTACCCTCGTCGGATTTCATCACTGTTATGATCTCCGACGAAACTAACGAAATCGATAGAGTTTTTACTAGTCGAGCCATAATGTGATCTTTTCTTCTACACAACACGATGATTATCAATTCTTCACTAGTTATTGCTTCAATTCTGTGCATCAAGGTCCAAACAACATGTATTAAGATTTTTTGGTGATTTTTTCTTTCGATTTCAAGGTCGTAACTTCTCCGGTTGCGAGAAGAATTGGTATTCTCTTTCATTTTCTCATATTGTTTTGTGATTATTCATTAGGATTACTGTTTTTTTTAGCATTTTCGGTTTTAATGGCGATATCTGCTGCATTTTCACCTTCATCTGTTTTTGACACTATAAGTGCTACTACCTCAACACATACTCGTCCTCCTTTTCATCCTGATGATTATACTCACCCTTTTCCATCCTTTATATGTTCACCCCTCTGATTTGTTGGGAAGTTCTTTAGTCTTTGAGCCCTTTGATGGGACTTGTTATGGGAGTTGGCGACGATCCGTGTTGGTTGCCCTTTCCGTTAGAAATAAGCTGGATTTCATCCATGGGACTGCAGAGAAACCTCCTGAGGGATCTCCTCTCATACGGCAGTGGCAAAGATGCAATGATTTAGTTGTTGCATGGCTTTCCAACTATGTCACTAAGCAAATCCATCGCACAGTCGTGTATTCTGAATATGCCAAGGATATTTGGAGGGAATTAGAGACTAGGTATGGATAGGTGGATGGAGCTAGAGTTTTTGAGCTAAAGAAGGAATTAGCTCACATTTCTCAAGGTTCCCTTGACATTGCCTCTTATTTCAACAAAATAAAGCAATTCGGGGATAAGTTGGCTTCTATTTCTGAGAGTAAGTGTACCTGTGGTGGTGGTGTCAAGGCAGAGGAGGAACAACGTGTTTACCAATTTTTGATGGGGCCGAATGTTGTATATGTCCAGGTGTGCAGCAACATCATTATGCTAATCCCCTCCCCTTTAATGATACTGTGTACAACATCCTCCTAAGTGATGAGAAATAGAGACAAGTGTCCTCTACCTCTCACTTTACCTCAGAATCTGCCTCTTTTAATGCTGGTACTTCTAAACTTGTTTATGCACCTAGGGTGAATTTTGAGTCTTCAAAGTCTCTTATTTGCAAATACTACAAAAAATCTAGACATAGCATTGAAAAGTGTTACAAGCTCCATAGCTTTCCACCCAATTTCAAATTCACAAAGAATGTTGCACCTCGAAGAGCATCTGCTAATGCTGCTATTGAGACTTCCTCTGCCTCAGTCATTTCTAGTCCTAGTCCCAGTATTGTCCTTTCAAATGATGTATCTGATCAGCACTCTGGAGTGCCAGGGCTGACCAAGGAGCAATATTCTCAAGTGATGCTGCTTATGCAATAGTCTCATGTTAGCCCAGATTCTTCTTATTCTCTCATGGATTCTGCTCATTTTGCTGGTAAGATTGCTACACACAGTGTGTTAATTAAACCTACTTTATTTTCACAAGTAGTTAGTTCAGCTTAGATTCTTGACTCTGGGGCATCTGATCATATGACTCCTCCAAAGTCTCTTCTCTTTAATCTACAACCTCTTACTATTCCTTGCTTTGTATCTCTTCCTAATGGATATAAAGTTAAAGTTACACATACTAGATCTTTGACTTTGTTTTCCAATTTCACTCTTCACAATGTCCTCTATATTCCAACTTTCTAGTATAACCTTATTTCTGTTTATGAACTAGTGGCACAATTTGATGGCATTGCTCAGTTCTCTAAGGTTTTGTGTGTCTTACAGTGCCCTTCTCTGAAGAAGCCATTGGTTCTTGGTAAACTGGACAAAGGGTTATACAAGCTGGACATTACTCATTCAACATCCATGCCATGGTCATCTCATTCTGTTATTTCTTTTCCTGTTATTGATGTGTGCTCACCTGATTCTGTTTTTCCTGTTGATCCTGTTTGTAATTCATCTCATTCAATTATTAATAAAATGGATGTTCTTTGGCATTTTATACTAGGACATGTACCTTTTTCTAAGATGAAACTTATTTCTGATATTAGTTCTTGTCTTTCCCCTAAGCAATCCTTCCCTTATTCTGTATGTCTCTTAGCCAGGCAAACTAGGTTACCTTTCTCGAATAGTTCCATTCAATCTTCTTCCCCATTTCAATTAATCCATGTTGATACTTGGGGTCCCCACCATTCCCCCACATCAGGTGGTGACAGGTACTTCTTCACTATAGTTGCTGACTACACTAGGGCTACCTGGACCCACCTTCTTGGTTCCAAAAACAGTGCTTTTGATCTCCTTAAGGCTTTCATAACCATGGTGGATACCCATTTTTCTTTCAAGGTTCAAACTATTATGAGTGACAATGCTTTAGAGTTAGGCTCCTCTACATCTGGTTCCAAATTCTTTGCTGAGAAAGACATCATCCACTAGACATCTTGTCCACACACTCTTCAACAAAATGGTGTAGTTGAAAGGAAACATAGACACTTGCTTGAAACTGCAAGAGCTTTGCTTTTTCAATCCAGCTTGCCTACTGCTTTCTGGGGTGATTCCCTTCCCCTCTTCTCGGGAGTAGATTGTGCTCTAATTGTGTCTTGTAGAATTACGTAACTCATTTGCTTCATGCTTTACTTGATTTACCGATATTAATAACGTCGTATAAAATGTTAGTAATCAAGACTTAGCCTAATATAACTTGATCGAATTTGATAGAATTCTGAGAATACATTGATGTGTCTAGTTTGGTCATCTCTATGCGTAATCATTACTACATTGCTACAGTCGATATTTGAAGATGCTGGATGATATACTTGTGTTGCTGATAAATTGTGATATTCGTGGAAGTACTTGAGTTATACTGACCTTGAGGGCTTATTAAATCATTGTTGGCTTAAAAATTTCGTGATTTGAAATTTGTTAGAATATTTGTCTGACCACTCTCCTCGATGTTATTTATACTTCCTGCCTTGTCAGTTTATTGATATTATATGCTTGGTAAGTAAGAGTGTAAAGTACGAAGGGTGATGCCGTGCCATTTTATATATATTATCATGTGAGGAAGAGTGTAAAGCACGAAGTGTGATATCGTGTCATTTCATATTAATTATTATGTGAGGAAGAGTGTAAAGCACGAAGGGTGATGCCATGCCATTTCATATACATTAGCATGTGAGGTAGAGTGTAAAGCACGAAGGTGATGCCGTGCCATTTCATATTCATTATTATGTGAGGAAGAGTGTAAAACACGAAGGGTGATGCCATGCCGTTTCATATACATTATCATGTGAGGAAGAGTGTAAAGCACGAATAGTGATGTCTTGCCATTTCATATTCATTATGATGTGAGGAAGAGTGTAAAGCACGAATGATGATGTTGTGCCATTTCATATACATTATCATGTGAGGAAGAGTGTAAAGCACGAAGAGTGATGCCGTGCCATTTCATTTATGTTGCTATGCTTTTAATATTGTGAGGTAATGGCATGAAGGGTGTTTTTGTGCAGGTGAGGATGAGGGACATGCATTATGATGTGATATCTGTTTTCCATGTATACACTTCCACCCTTACCTTGAGCTGTTATTGTCGCAATTAAATATTCTGAGTGATATGCTGTTATTGTTCCGTACTTGACCTCTATCTTAATTGTTGTTGTGTTGTCCATGTCTTTTACTTGCTTAACTTGCATATGCCATGCCTATTTCCTGCTTTGAAATTTAACTCATTTCATACCTATTCTGTCGCACTCTAGTTTAATCATTCTATCGTGCTGTCATTCATGCCCTTACTTGTTAACTTGTAAAGATCATGTGTTTCCTTCTTATTTGTCATATTTGTACTAAGGCCTTCAATATACTAGTTAATTAACGTTGATACCCCCTTGCTTTTCAATTGTTGTTATTACCCACGTGCTTTCCAATTAGTCCTTTACCGTTGTCCACATGTATATCCTGGTACACTGTTATTACTTGCTTATTTCCTACTTTGTAATTCCTATTATTGTGTTTCTATCATATGGTTGGTTCTGTTATATGTTCATTTGGAAGGATGAGTTGAACGCATGAAGGGTGTTGTTGTGCTAATTGAATTATACATAAATTTATTTATACATGGTGGGGATGAGATAAAAGCACGAAGGGTGTTATCGTGCCATGTGATTTGATATTTTGGATATACTTCTCATACTAGGAAAGATAGTAAATCTTCTACTGTGGTTCCTTTTAGTAATTGTTGACTGTCTCGCCGAGTTGTATATGATACATTTATCTGTTATGCTTTGAACTGCTTTACTGCTAATCTAATGTATATGTTATAACAATAAGCATCTTTTAACTAAAAGCCTCGTCACTACTTTGACGAGGTTAGATGAGATACTTACCAGTATATGGGGTCGGTTGTACTGATACTGCACTTCTGCACATTGCGTGCAGATTTTGGATCGGAGCTGCTGGTGACGTCGGGTGCTTATTCGAAAGATGTTTGTGCGTTTGGATATAACTGTCACTTGTCCTTAGTGGCTTAGGTTATTGCTAATCTATTTATATAACCTTCAAACAGAACGTGTATTTATTTGTATCAATTTTGAAATTCCAAATCTTAGAAGCTCGTGATTTGTACGACCAGGTCTCGGGTAAATTTGTAAATGTTCAGTTATCTATTTCTTATTCTCTTATAATCTTAGTTGAGTTGTATTTTCTGTTAGTTGACTTACCTAGCGGGTTGAGTTAGGTACCATCACGACTTGTGATTTTTAGGTCGTGACAAGGTGGTATCAAAGCACTAGGTTCGTAGGTTCTACGAGTCATGAGCAAGTATCTAGTAGAGTCTTGTGGATCAGTATGATGACATCCATACCTATCTTCGGGAGGCTACACGGCATTTAGGAAAATTTCCCTTTCTTGTTTTCTTATCGCGCGACTTTTCTTTAGCTTGAAATCTACGACTTTGACTCTTCCCAATCGCTCATATGTGATGTTGTGCACTCAGTAATTGCTATGTGCCGATGATCGGTGATGTTGCAAATGGATTACGATGGGTTATGGATGCTTGATTATCATTGCAATGTACTGTCTATCCTCAGAAACAGATGAATTGTTAAATCTTCTAATCGTTCATTTGTGGTATGAGGCGGGATCATATGTCTAGTTGGAAAGCACAGATTTTGGAAGATTGGCTGGTGGCCAGGCTATTGTGATTAAGGTGAGTTCATGGCAAGGTGTCGATTTGAGTATAACAAGTGGGCCATCTCTTGCATGATGAGTTTGGATCGTGTGTCTCGTATGAGGTTTCCATTTGGTAGAGTGCATATGTCATCATTTCAGAGCATTTGGGGAAGTTGTTTGACTATTGCAATGATGGGTAAGCATTTGGCAGAATCTTTGGTGTGTTCTATGATTAGTATTGCATGAATATTTGAAGTATTCAGCTAAATAGCCGTGCAGATCGGGGCATGCTATGAAGATATAGTAATTTGGGGTGTCGATAAGGTGATCTATGGCTTTGAGCTAAGTGGTGGGGTCTGCTAATGATGATCGAATTGTAGGGTCATGGGTCGTATCAGTTTCTGGGCTGAGGGATTGCTTGGTTATTTTTTCGAATGGTCATATACTGGTGAAGCACGGGTTGCTCGACGCGTATTAGCTGTGCATTGAAGATCAGAGTAAGATGAGTAGTTATCGAGGAGGTTCTGGCGAGTTCCAGGTCTTATGTAGCCTTTATGGACTTTTGAATTTGTTTACGGGCATGCTTGAAAATGGTAGCGAGTGGTAATCGGATCGGCGGTATTTCCTTGTCAAGAAGGGTCTACATGTCAATTTTAGAGTTATGCGAGAAATGGCTTCGAGTTCCCAGGAGGTTCCCTTAGGGCGGGTGTATTAGATTGAGTTACTTTCGGGTTGGCAGTCTGCGTAACTCGGTTGAGTTAGAGGTGATTGGTTCTTATTCCTCGATTATGTGTTAATGAGTTTCGATGAATTTATCATGGTTATGACCACGGTCGGAGTTGATTTTTCCTATAAGTATAGAGGCTATATTGCGTGTGGTGGTGTTTTCCTGGATTGGGTTAAATGAAAGATTCTCGGTTGATGAGGTGTTCAATTTGCTTATGGTTCAGAGTTGGCTATGAGATTTTCATAGTGTTGCGAGTAGCATGTTATAGGCGATGCGCCGTGTGGGGTTGAAATTTGCAGGTATAAGGTTGCAAATAGTTTCGGAGGGAAGCATATGAGTTCTTGATGGCACAAACGATTTTGGGTGTTAAAAGTTTTTCTGGCACTATGCGTTCCTATCGGAGTAGAGTTCGCCTGTTGGCAGGTACCATGTGTTTTGACTTATGGGTGTTTTTGTATGAGATGACGGAGTATGAGTTACGTGTTAGCCATTGAATAGCGGTGTTGAGATTGGGTATGAAAATTTTGGTATTCGTGAGGCTCAGAGATTGAACGTTCTTATTGATAGACTATTCCTAGATTGCAAGTTAAGAAGAAACGTAGTGGATTGGATGATAGACGGTAGGTGTTATAGAAATGTTGCTATAGACTTTTGGAAGGTTTATTACATGTTTGAGGAAGATCGGAATTTGGTTTGGGGATTATTTTGAGCCTAATGAGAATGTGTATTCTATATTGGATCGGACCTGTTTGTTTTACGCAGTTGTTGCCATGTGTATATCATCAGGTGGAATGGATGTCATTCACGCCTTGGTTTATGTTATATGTTTCTCTCTTATACTATGGCGGGTTGTGAGGGTTACATGATTCTTCGCAAGCATATTGTGATTCAGTTTAGACTTCATGGCACTATGGCGAGGTGGCCTTTGTGATGTTGATTTGCTTATTGCACCATAGTTGTGCTTGTACTTCTCAGTATTTTTTGTTCCTAATGATTTTCCTTATAGTTATATTTTTGTGCACTCTATTGTGCATGATGTTGGCGTACATATGATCAGTGAGCCCGAGTATTATGGCTAGAAGGGTACCCTATGTGGATTGATATGATGGGATCAGGTTGCACGACGCAACAGTACAGTGATGAAATGTGGCTCCTTATTTCTATTTCGTGTATTTTGCTTCCACCTTGTTGAGAATAGTTCATAATAAAAAGCTAAAATTTCCCTGCCTACTTAACTAGCTTAGTAGTTTTCTTATTTATTTTTCTTACTGTTATCTGCCATGTCTGAATTATTACTTGTTAGTGTACGAAACTGGGTAGTGTGTGGCTCCATATGATTATTGTTGATGCTTGTCAGTGTGGCTGCTTGTCTTAGCTGAGTGAGGTTTCTAGACCTCAGATTTATGCTATTGTATTGGGATGCGGAAGGTTTGGAAGAATAACACTATATTTTGTTGAGGATGTGGACAATGCCCTGGTCGAGCGAAAGAGTTTCTTGGCTTATTGATCAGATGAGTGGTTAAGCGGTTATGCATGTTTCTTTCATCATCGGTAGGGTATGAAGGTTTTGAATGAGGTTCTAATCGATATGAGGTTTGCTACCGGCACCGAATTTGTTTTGGGCAGTAATGGTGGTCAGCAGATCCTACTACGAGTGTCGAAGTGATGGGGTATATCATGTGATTACATCTTGGGTTATGGTTGTGACTTGATAAGCTCGTTCAGACCTATACAGTGTGTAGATATGAGATTCGGATCTTGCAAAGAATTCTAGATGATAGAATTGAGTTCTAAGGTTTCAAGACCAAGGTTGAAATAAGGATCTCTAATTGGGTTGTGTTGGCGGCCTTATATATAACAGGGTAATGTGGGATCACCCCCGGGTTATGCGTAGTAAGGTTACACCGTGATTTGATAGCTTTGGAACGACTCCTGGCATGTTCGAGGACGAACGTGTGTTTAAGTGGTGGAGGATGTAACGACTCAACTAGTCGTTTTGAGTATTTGCACTTTACTTGGTGATTTAGAACCAAACTTTGTGTTTTGAAGCCTTTAGAGACTCATTCTAGCCTTCCTTGATTTGCGTGCGCAGTCCGAGTATTGACCCGGGAGGCTTATATGCTTAAAAAACTAATAAAAACAAGAATTTTTGCCTAAAAAGTTCATTTTAGTTGATTTCAGTTAATATTTTGAGTAAATGGACCCGGCCCCATATTTTGACGGTCCCGATGGGTCCGTATTGAAATGTGAGATCTAGGTGTATGCCCGAAATCGAATTCCGAGGTCCCTAGCTTGAGTTATGAATTTTTATTGAAAATTAAAAGTCTGAAAAATCTAATGTTTTAAGATTGATTGAATGTTTGGCATTGTTGATACCGAGTCCGTATTTTAGTTCCGGAGCCCAGTACAAGTCCAATATAATATTTTTGACTTATCTGTGAAATTTGGTGGGAAACGGAGTCGGTTTAACGTGATTCGGATGTCTGGTAGTAAAAATAGAGATTTCAAATCTTTCTTGAAAATTTCATTTGATTTGGTATCCAATTCGTAGTTCTAAGTGTTATTTTGGCAATTTGATCACGCGAGCTAGTTCGTATGATGATTTTAGACTTGTGTGCACTTTTGGTTTGGAGTCCCGAGGGGATTGGGTATATTTTTGGATCATTGATTGAGAGACTAGTAAAGTTAAGAAATTTGGGGGTTTGACCATGGTCAATATCGGGTTAAGACGACCTCTTTCAGTGTTTTGAGTGCGAGAGCAGGTCTGTACCGTGTTTTATGATTGAAATTCATATATGGCTTGTGTCCGGGAGATTCCAGATGAGTTTCGGGCTGGTTTCAGATCATTTCGGAGAAGTTTGGGTTTTGTTGGTTTCTAGTGCGACATTGTTCATTCGCAATTGCGAACCTTTTATGGCAATTGCGAAAACATTGTTCATTCGCAATTGCGAACCTTTTATGGAAATTGTGAAACATTGTTCATCCACAATTGCCAACTATTTATGGCAATTGCGAAAACACTGTTCATTCGCAAATGTGACATCTGCAGCCTGTTAAGTGCTGAGAATTCCGAGTTTTTGCTTTATTTTCATATTTTTGAACCCTAGCTTCGAGGTGAGGCGATTTTGAGAGGGGATTTTCATACCAAAATATTGGGTATATACCTTTAATCAATTTCCAACTATATTTCATGATTTTATACAAGATTTAACATCAAATTCATGAGAAATCTATGGAAAAATTTGGGGATTTGTCAAAGTTTTGAAAAATGAAAATTTAGGATTTGAGAGTCGAATAGGACTCGGATTTGAAAACAAAATATATATTTGGACTCGTGAGGCTATAGGTAGTCAAGACCTACCCTTAGACCTGGGTTTTGACTGGGTGGGCCCGGGGTTTGACTTTTGTTGACCTTTTAGAAATTGAATAAAAATCACAGCTTTATTGATTGAAGTTGTTTTCTCTTGCATTGTGTGATGTATTCAAGTCATCATTGGCTAGATTGAGTCGAGCGGAGGCGAATTTGTAGAGGAAAAGGCTAAGTTGAGTGTTGAGTTAGCCGAATCGAGGTAAGTGTTTTGCCTAACTTTGTTGAGGGAATTTTTCCTCCTATTTGTCATTGTTTGCTACATGCGGGGGTGATACATATATGAGGTGATGAGCGTATATGTATATGACGGGGTTAATCATGCTCGGGGGTAGATTGTACTTTAATTCTGTCTTGTAGAATTACGTAACTCCCTTGCTTCATGCTTTACTTGATTTACCGATATTAAGAACGTAGTATAAAATGTTAGTAATCAAGACTTAGCCTAATATAACTTGATGGAATTTGATAGAATTCTAAGAATACATTGATGTGTCTAGTTTGGTCATCTCGATACATAATCATTACTACATTGCTACGATCGATATTTTGAGATGCTGGATTCTATACTTGTGTTGCTGATAAATTGTGATATTCGTGGAAGTACTTGAGTTATACTTCCCTTGAGAGCTTATTGAATCATTGTTGGCTTAGAAATTCCGTGATTTAGAATTTGTTGGAATATTTGTCTGAACACTCTCCTTGATGTTATTTATACTTCCTGCCTTGTCACTTTACTGATATCATATGCTTGATAATGAAGAATGTAAAGCAAGAAGAGTGATGCCATGCCATTTAATATACATTAGTATGTGAGGAAGAGTGTAAAGCACGAAGGGTGATGTCGTACCATTTCATATTCATTATTATGTCAGGAACAGTGTAAAGCACAAAGAGTGATACCGTGCCATTTCGTTTACATTATCATGTGAGGAAGAGTGTAAAGCACGAAGAGTGATGCCGTGCCATTTCATATTCAATATAATGTGAAGAAAAGTGTAAAGCACGAAGGGTGATGCCGTGCTATTTCATATACATTATCATGTGAGGAAGAGTGTAAAGCACGAAGGGTGATGCCGTGCCATTTTATTTATATTGTTATGCTTTTAATATTGTGAGGTCATGGCATGAAGGGTGTTTCCGTGAAGGTGAGGATGAGGGACATGCATTATGATGTGATATATGTTTTCCGTGTATACACTTCCACCCTTACCTTGAGCTGTTATTGTCGCAATTAAATATTCTGAGTGATATGTTGTTATTGTCCCGTAGTTGACCTCTATCTCAATTGTTGTTGTGTTGTCCATGTCTTTTATTTGCTTAACTTGCATATGCCATGCCTATTTCCTGCTTTGAAATTTACTCATGTCATACCTATTCTGTCGCACTCTAGTTTAATCATTCCATCATGGCCATTCATTCATGCCCTTACTTGTTAACTTGTAAAGATCATGTGTTTCCTTCTTATTTGTCATATTTGTACTTAGGCCTCCAATATACTAGTTAATTGACGTTGATACCCCTTGCCTTCCAATTATTATTATTACTCACGTGCTTTCCTCCTTTACCGTTGTCCACATGTATATCTTGGTCCATTGTTGTTATTTGCGTATTTCCTACTTTGTAATTCCTATTATTGTGTTTCTATCATATGGTTGGTTCTTTTATACATTTATTTGGAAGGATGAGTTGAACGCACGAAGGGTGTTGCTGTGCTAATTGAATTGTACATAAATTTATTTATACTGGTGAGGATGAGATAAAAGCACGAAGGGTGTTATCGTGCCATGTGATTTGATATTTTGGATATACTTCTCATACTAGTAAAGATCATAAATCTTCTATTGTGGTTCCTTTTAGTAATTGTTGACTGTTTCGCCGAGTTGTATATGATACCTTTATTTGTTATGCTTTGAACTACTTTACTTCTAATCTAATGTACATGTTATAACAATAAACATCTTTTAGCTAAAAGCCTCATCACTACCTCGATGAGGTTAGATAAAATACTTACCAGTACATGGGGTCGGTTATACTGATACTGCACTTCTGCACATTGCGTGTAGATTTTGAATCGGAGCTACTGGTGACGTTGGGTGTTGATTTGGAAGATGTTCGTGCATTTGGATATAGCTTCCACTTGTCCTTGGTAGCTTAGGTTATTGCTAATCTGTTTATGTAACATTCAAACAAAATGTGTATTTATTTGTATCAATTTTGAAATTCTAAATCTTAGAAGCTCATGATTTGTACTAGTAGGTCTTGGGTAAATTTATAAATGTTCAGTTATCTATTTTCTATTCTCTTATAATCTCAGTTGAGTGGTATTTTCTATTAGTTGGCTTACCTAGCGGGTTGAGTTAGGTGCCATCACGACTTGTGGTTTTTGGGTCGTGATATCTATGGGAAGCCTCCTTACTATAGCCATCTGAGACCTTTTGGATGTCTATGTTATGCCACTGTTCCTAGGGTCTAGTGACAAGTTTGGAGCTAGGTCTTTCCCCTATATTTTCTTAGGCTACCCCTTTGCTAAAAAGGGATATAAGTTGTATAATCTTGCTTCCAATCTTCCTTTGTGTCCAGAGATGTTATTTTCTATGAGACCATCTTTCCTTTTGCCCAACCTTCCTCTACTCCTTCACCTTCTTCCACTCATTCTCCTGTTTTTCCTTCCCCTTCATCTCCTATTAATGTCTTCCTTTCTGCAACTCCTTACTTCCCTCCTTCTAGTGATACAAGTGATGAGGTTTTCCCCTCATCTTCACCTCCTCTTTGTGATGTCTCTCCTTCTTCCTCTTCTCCCTCTTTTGTTGCTTTGCCTTCTTCTGCTCCTACTCCCTCCACTTCTCCTCCACTTATCAGGAAGTCCTCCTGACCTCACAATCCTCCCAGCTACCTCCAGAACTATGTTTGCTCTCTCCCTACTTGTTCTGGGCATGTTGCTTCCTTATCAGTTGTTGGTGCTCTTTCTATCTTTGAACCCCAGTATTACTCCCAAGTTGCCCCTGTTCCTGAATGGCAGGAGGCTATGAGACAGGAATTTGAGGCTTTGGAAGCCAATGACACATGGTTTGTCATGCCTTTGCCTCCTGGTAAGAAACATATTGGGTGTAAGTGGGTTTACAAGGTTAAATATAAGGCCGATGGCAGTGTTGAGAGGTTTAAAGTTATATTGGTGGTTAGGGGGGACACTCAGGTAGAGGGTGTTATTTCCAAGAGTCTTTGTCTCTTGTTGTCAAAATATCCACCATTAAAACTTTGGTTGCTCTTGTTGTCAAAAGACATTGGCCCTTCTATCTGCTTGATGTCAATAATGCCTTCTTACATGGGGAATTGGATGAGGAAGTTTTCACGAAGCTTCCTCCTGGTTATTTTGTTCCCTCCTCATCTGGTTCTACCCCAATGGTGTGCAAGCTTCAGAAATCTCTTTATGTTTTGAGACAAGCTTCAAGGCAGTGGTATGCTAAGCTTTCTCAGGCCCTCACATCTAGAGGCTATTCTTCTTCTCTCAATGATTACTCCCTCTTCATTAAGGGTTCTGGTGTTTCTCTTGTGATATTGGTTGTTTATGTGGATGACATTGTGATCACTGGGGCTTATTCTTCTGAGATTTTTGCTGTTAAGTCCTTTCTCCATGCTCAGTTCAAGATTAAGGATTTGGGGTGCCTTACTATTTTCTGGGCATTGAGGTTCATTATTCAGATTCTGGGGTTATCCTTCATCAGAGGAAGTTCATTCTTGATCTATTGGCTGACTTTCACTGCTCAGATATTTCTTCTATTCTTTGTCCTCTTGAGTTTTCTGCCAAGCTTAAAGCTCATGAAGGTGATCCCTTACCTAAGCTTGATGTCTACATGTCTCTTATTGGGAAGTTGAATTTTCTTACTCACACTCGGCCTGATATTTGCTTTGTTGTTCAACACCTTAGTCAGTTCATGCAATCCCCTTGTCTTCCCTATATGCAAGCTGCCCTCCATGTGTTGAGATACCTGAAGGGTACCTCTGATTATGGGATTTTCTTTAACAATTCCTCTGATTTGTCTCTAACTGCTTACTATGATAGTGATTGGGCTGCCTGTCTTGACACTAGGAGGTTTATGAGTGGTTATTGTGTGTTTTTAGGTGGCAGTCTTATGGTTTGGAAGTCTAAGAAGTAGCCTATTGTTTCCATGTCTTCTGCTGAAGCTGAATACAGGGCCATGAGCAAAGTTGTGGATGAGCTGGCATGGCTGTCTCATTTGCTCTCTAATTTGGGTTTGCATTCTTCTCACCTATTCCTTTGTTTTGTGATTCTCGGGCTATTATCCACATTGCTAAGAACCTAGTTTTTCATGAACGAACAAAGAATATTGAACTTGACTGCCATTTGGTGCGGACCAAGCTTGCTGAAGGTCTTATTCATCTGATGCATACCTCTTCTTCTTCTCAGCTGGTTGATATTTTTATAAAGACTTTGGGTGGTGGTGCTCATCATGGTTTTCTTTTCAAGTTGGGGATTCTATCATCCTCCAACTTAAGGGGGTGTTAGAAATATACCACCCACTCCTGATTAGTGTTAGGCCCATATTTTCTTTTGTTATTATATGTATTGGGCTAGGCCCATTTTCTTTCTTTGTAATTATTAACTGAGTTGGGTTAGAAAGGGAAGTTGGGTCATGTATATATATATATTGTTTGGGCTTCTCATTTGTAAAGGGATGGATCATTTTATTCTTTCAGCTCAGAAATAATATCAAAAGCTCTCTTCTTTCACTCTCAAACCCTAGATTAAATCTGTACAATTTCACCTCCATTACTGTTGTTAACAGAAGGTGCATGAAAAGAACTATCCTGTCCATGACCTTGAGTTAGATGCTATTGTTCATGCCCCGAAGATTTGGAGGCAGTATTTGTACGGTGTCCCTTGTGAGATCTATATTGACCATCGGAGTTTGCAGCATCTATTCAAGCAGAAGGATCTTAATTTGCATTAGACGAGGTGGTTAGAGTTGTTTAAGGATTATGATATCACTATTTTATACCACCCGGGGAAGGCCAATGTGGTGACCGATGCCTTGAGTCATCGAGCTGAGAGCTTGGGGAGTTTGGCTTATCTACCAGTAGCAGAGAGGCCCATGGCGATAGATGTTCAGTCCTTAGCCAGCCAGTTTGTGAGATTGGATATTTCTGAGCCTAGTCGGGTATTGGCTTTTGCGGTCTCTTGGTCTTCTCTTTATGATCATATCAGGGAGTGTCAGTATGATGACCCCCATCTACTTATCCTTAAGGACACAGTTCAGCACAGTGATGCTAAAAAGGTTACTATTGGGGATGATGGTGCATTGAGAATGTAAGAGAGGCTATGTGTGCCTAATGTGGACGGTTTGCGTGAGTTGATTCTTTAGGAGGCTCATAGCTCGTGGTACTCTATTCATACGAATGCCGCAAAGATGTATCAGGACTTGAGATAGCATTATTGGTAGCATAGAATGAAGAAGGACATAGTGGAGTATGTTGCTCGGTGTTTAAATTGCAAGCAGGTGAAGTATAAGATCAACGACCGGGTGGATTGTTTCAGAAGTTAGAGATTTCGGAGTGGAAATGGGAGCGGATCACTATGGATTTTGTTGTTGGACTCCCACAGACTCAGCGGAAGTTTGATGTAGTTTGGGTTATTGTAGATAGGCTGACCAAATCAGCTCATTTCCTTCTTGTGATGACTATCTATTCTTCCGAGCAGCTGGCTCAAGTTTATATCCGTGGGATTGTCAGACTTCATGGCGTGCCGGTATCTATCATCTCTGACCGGAGCACGCAGTTTACATCACGGCTCTGGAGAGCCGTACAACATAAGTTGGAAACTCGGGTGGAGTTAAACACAACATTTCACCCCCAGACGGACAGAAAATCCGAGCGCACTATTCAGATTCTTGAGGATATGCTTTGTACGTGTGTGAAGGAGTTTGGAGGTTCTTGGATCAGTTCTTGCCACTTGCGGAGTTTGCCTACAACAACAACTATCAGTCCAACATTCAGATGGTACAATATGAGGCTCTGTATGGTAGGAGGTGTCGGTCCCCAGTGGGTTGGTTCGAGTCGAGGGAGGCTAGATTATTAGGCATAAACTTAGCTCCATTGGGTGATTTTGGCTTAGGGGCGTGTTTGGATTGTGTTTTGGAGGTCCGTAGCTCATTTAGGCTTGAAATGGCGAAAGTTGAATTTTTGGAGTTTCAGGCCAGTAGTGGAATTTTTGATAGCAGGGTTGGAATCCGATTTTGGAAGTTGGAGTAGGTCCGTAGTGTTGAATATGACTTGTGTGCAAAATTTGGGGTCAATCGGACATGGTTTGGTTGGTTTTAGCACCAGTTGTCGAATTTAGAAGTTTCAAGTTCTTTAAGGTTGAATCAGAGGTTGATTTGGGTTTTTAGCGTTGTTGGATGTAATTTGAGGGCTCGACTAAGATCGTATGATGTTTTAGGATTGGTTGGTATATTTGGTTGAGGTCCCGGGGGCCTCAGGTGAGTTTTGGATACTTAACGGATTGGGTTGAGAATTATGCAAATTGCTGAAGTTGTTGCACCTGTTGTATTCGCACCTGCGCATTTTGGACCGTAGGTGCAAAGTCGCAGAAGCAACTAAGGAGCTACAGAAGCGAAATTTGGCTTGCCCAGCTGAGACCACAAAAGCGGTTAGAGTCTAGCAGAAACGGACTCGCAGGAGCGGAGAAAAGGCGCAGAAGCGGGCGCGCAGAAGCGGCCCTTGACTGCAAAAGCGATTTTTGAGGACTTAAGTTAAGTCCGCACCTGCGATTGTTTTTCCGCATGTGCAGGATCACAGATGCGGTTGATCCCTCGTAGAAGTGGAAATCGCTGGGCAGAAAAAGAGATTTTCGAGGGTTTGAAATTCATATCACAAAATTCAATTTGGAGCTCGGTGGAAGGCGATTTTTCGAAAGATTTTGAAGAAGAGCTATTGGATTTGGTCTACTCGGAGTTAGATACTCGTGGCAAGAGCGTAATTTCGGATTGATTTGAGCTTGGATCGAAGTAAGTGGCTTGTTTAACTTTATGTGGGGGAACACCCCCTTAGGATTTGGTACTGTTTGATATATGAGCGTCGTGTACGTGAGGTGACGAGTGCGCACACTGGCTATTTGTTGAAAACCCCCATTTTCATTAAGCAAATATATGTTTTTCCTTTAATTGAGCAACACTAATATATGTAATTATCCTATTTATCTTTGGAAATCATGCCTAACCTTAACTGTCTTAACTACCTTAGCTGCCTATGTGAACTCTGTGCAGCATGCTTAGTGAAAATTACATGTCTTCCTTGATATGAACTTTGTCTAAACTGTAGAATTCCTTATTGAAACTATTGTTTATGTTGATTGAGTTGCATATTTACTTTGGGACTACAGAACGGTATTCCCGGAGATCCACCTGCATACTTAAGTTAGGGACTACGGGGCGCTATCCCAGGAGATCCTCATGTACTGTATATTTTCTTTGGGACTACAGAATGATATTCCGGGAGATCCCCCTGCACATTTATGTTTGGTACTACGAGACAATATCCCGGGAGATCCCTTGCATATTTATGTTTGGGACTACGGGGCGGTATCCCAGGATCCCCTGTTGTTATCTCTGTGTACTGAGTTGTTGTTTTTCTGTGATTTCATTCTCGCTTAATTTCTATACTTATCATTACTACAATATTTTATTATGTATTATTTTGTTATATATATACCAGTAGGGCCCTGACTGATCGCGTCACTACTCGACCGAGGTTAGGTTTGGTACTTACTGGGTGTCACGACCCAAACCGATGGGTCGCGACGGGTGTCCAAATCCTACCTATCATACACCTTTAAGCATGTGTTTAAGATGTAAACCTGAATAACATCTGCTGAATTACGAAGATAACATACGTGAATGAAACCTGCCAACAAGGCATATATATGTATATATGCAGAATACAGTGGCGAGCCGGCAAGGCTTCTATAGATAACTATACATCCAATAACTGAAAGTCGACAAGGCCACATACAACCCAACTAGACATACTGTCTACAGACCTCGAATGGAAACATAACTGTACAAAGACGGGACTGAACCACGTCATACCCATATATATATATCGTACGAAAAATATAACATAGACAAAAGCAGCTCTGGATCAAAATCAAACATATCGTACCAAAATCAAAAGCAGCTCCGGATCAAGTGGAGCACGCCAACACTCGCTGATTAGGGATCCTAAGAAGGGGGACCGTCAGCTTGCCTACCTGCAACTGCGGGCATGAAACGCAGGCCCCGTGAAATAGGGCGTCAATACGAAAAATGTACTGAGTTTGTAAGGCGTGAAAATTAGTACGTAAAAGGCATAGATGAAATATGGAATATAAAAATACGTCTTTAAATCTGAATAACTTTGTAAATTCTAAAACATTTATAATGTCGTGCACGTGCGTATAAATGCCGTGTCATGCATAGGTATGGGTGTACATTATATCATCAAGTCACTGAGGGCATCCCATCATATCGTCTCGCCCGCTGGGGGCAACATTATCAACATATACCAGCTGATCAGGTGGTGGTGCGTATATAACGCCGTAACCTTTTCCCATATCCCATATAAATATACTTACATATATACGTGTATATAACGTTGTGTGGTCATGGGTCAATACACATGTATAAATGGGTAAAATGCATGAAAAATACGAAAAAATCTCAATATTCCTTCCGGATAAACTTTTTTTCAACTGCGTATTATTCTGAGACCCATGAACAGAAGATAATAATAATTCTCATGGGGAATCAAGAATATAGACACCCCTAGTATCTCTATGAATAGAGTAATTTATGAAAGTTGTGTGTTTGCTCGTTTCTTCAATATAATTTGGACCATGCCAAAAGAAAAAAGGGATGGCCTTAATATTCCTAGGGAAAACTCTGTATAGTATTCTATTGAAAACTTTCATGGATTGAACTTAGAACCCCAAAAATCAGATTAAGCTTTTACTTTTTGATATTGTTGAACGAGATTTTTTCCTGCTTGTTTGAAATTTTATGAACGAAATTTTTGCTTGATTCCTAGAAATTTTGGAACGAAATGGCTTCTGCTTCTAATGTTTTGTTGAACCAAAGACAGAACGGATTTGATCTTAACAATGAATTGATAATAATGACTCATGGATGCTTATGTGCAAGTCTTATTTTGATAAGACTTATGTTTAAGTCTTGTTTTTGTGACACTTCCATAACTAGCCACATGGCAATAACGACCGAGAGTCATATTTAGCCATTGTGGCTTTATGCCACGTTGGGGGATAATTTTATAATAATTTTTTTATTCATTTATTAATTAATTGGGTAATATCCTATTATTCGATAATTAATCAGTTACCCACATAATTTTAAAAAAATATCATAAATTACTTAAAATTCTACTTACTTTTAATATACTTTATATATTATACTACCGTGGTCATATGGTACCTTGCATGGTACTAGTTCATAATCATCGGATGTTATCACTCTACCCGTATTTTATCTCAAACTGGCTACTTTCAACGAAACTCGTTTTCTTTAATTCGTGTACCCATTTATCCTTCACGACACTTCTTTATCGCTTGTTATAAATAGCGTAAATGCGTTAGCGTCAAGATAATCTCATCCCCGAGTCTACGTCAATTAATTGAAGACGAAACTTTTAACGTACGGACACGGGAGATGTAACACTGGTACCGCTGTAGTGTACTCATGCCCTTTCCTGGACATGTTTTTCGTGTGCAGATCCAAGTACCTCCTTTCAACCATATTACCAGTGAGGCGAGACGACTGTACAGACTTCGAGGTATATATGTCGCGTCCGCAGACCTAGGAGTCCCTCTCTATTCTTCCTCAAGTTAAAGACTTCTTGTATTTTCTTCTTGTATTAGACTCTGGAGTATGGGAGTACTGTGTCTCTTCTTTAGCTTGTGACTTATGACATTTCGGGTTTTGGGAGAGTTATAAATACTATTCGAAAGTGATTATTGTATATGCCGAGCGGCATCGCATTTCCTTGTTTAAAATTTACTTTTAGTTTATAGTTTTTATGTTTTGTTCTTTATTCCGCAAATGTTAGGCTTACCTAGTCGTAGAGACTAGGTGCCGTCACGACAGGTTCACAGAGGGAGAACTAGGATCGTGACAATATTAAAATAACTATAATATGAGGATATTTCAACTTTGAATTAATTTAGAAAATAAAATAAATTAAGTAAATAATATACAAAGATATAAATGATAAATTTAGAAAATTGAAGAATTGTGAACCATAAAATAAAATTTAAAAATAATATTTTGAGAAGTAATAGTGGAAATATGATATTACGCCAAGTGACACGTCAATAAATTATCATATTAATAATGTAATAATATTAAGTAATAAAAATTATAATAAAGAAAAATAAGAAACAAAAATGTTATACGATGTCGATGACTATATAATTTATTTTTCTTTAATTTCGTATAATTTAGTTAATGAAATATTGTATTGAGAAGTAAGATGCCAATTGAAATTTTATTAAGGCAGCATGATACTAAAAAGAAAAATTATAATTTAAAATAATTAATATTTTTTAGTATTGGTTCTAATACTAGTAAATTTCAAACCTGTGTCCTGCATTGTCCTGTAAGCGTTAAGCGAGTAGTTAAACCGTCAACAGTTTCTTTCGATCAATGTCCGCCAGCGCCTATTTATTTTCTGAATTTGAAACTTAGAAAAGAAATTCAAAACAAGGGAATCTCTCTACTCATGCCAACGTTTTCGATCTCTCTCAGTGGACTCTGCTACAGGTAATTAAGCCTATGAACTCAGTTATTATGATTTTCCTTATTTTATCATTCAGTGCAGTTCTGTCATGTTAAGTTTCTATTCTTTGTTTTTTCTTTGAATCAAATCAGTTTGTCATGAACCCTTGGCGTTATGTTCTCTTTGGGGGGATTGTGTAGCAATATCACAACAAGGAACTCCCCAGTTTTTGTGGAGCACATTTAACTCTGCTTACCAATAATTAGATCTCAGGTTCAAATCCCTAGCGGATGCAAAAATACTAGTAGGTAATTTCTTCGCATCCGACCACAAGGGTTGGTCGACAGAGTTATCCTCTATCTGTGCTGGTGGGAGAAGGTAGCAGGTATCCGTGGATTGTGCCCAAGCTTGCTTGGGTACCGCCGTGTTATAAAAAAAAAGCTTATGAGGTTTTTCTTTTAATTTTCCCTTGTGTGTTTTGTTTGACCTGTCTAGAAAGAAGAATAGATGTTATTCAGATGTTCCTCACGTATAACTTATATATCATCTCCAGTAGATTGACTTATTCCATAAATGGGCAAGCGCGCAATCATCAAGGACTTAAACTAAGAAGAAATATTACATTATGAACTTCAATCTTGCATAACATCTTTCCGATGGAGGCTCTCTCTTTGGCATGCTCTGATCGACTTTTATTTCTGTTATGTTTCAACTCATCATGCTTGCTCTCCTGAGTCTGATCTTTCATCTGTTAAAACTATGTGATTAGATAGAGTGGAAGTTAAAATAAGTCGAGAATATTAACCATCAAGGGATGTGGTGCAGTGATGGGGCTGCTCCTCCCTTAACCAGAGGTCTCGAGTTCGAGCCCTGGGTATGGAAAAATCCTTGGTAGGGAGCGATCCCTCCCCCCCGGAGTGGGGCCTTACCCGGCGCTAATCCGGATATAGTCGGGCTCCAATGCAGGTACCGGACATCGAATGGAAAATCAAAAAAAAAAAAAGTCGAGAATACTAGATTGTGAACTTAATCTTGCATAACATCTTTCCCGTGGATGCTCTCTCTTTGGCATGCTCTGATCAACTTTAGTTTCTAATATGTTTCAACTCATTGTGCTTGCTCTCCTGAGTCTGATCTTTTATCTATTAAAACTAGGTGATTACATAGAGTATAATGTACTTTTATCTTGGCAGTTGTGTTAATGGCAAAGGCTCATCACTGTTTGGGAAATGTATGGTGAACTGTGAATTTAATTGGAAAGAAAAAATAAAGTAACAGCTTTTCCCTCAAGCACAAAAACTGAGGAACGCTGGCTAATGCGAGGAAAAAAATCCTTATATAAAATTTCAAAAGGTTAGATGGGCTGAATTAATATCGGGAAGAGTAATGAAACCTTAGTAGGAGTCGCTAGCTAGATACTAACTGTGTTCTTTCCATGTGAAGTTTGTGGTCCTCCAATCTTCCAATTTTGTGATCTTTCCTGATACTCTCTCGTGTACCATTTTTTTGTCACTCTGATATAGGAAAAATGGAAAATTATATGCAGTTGAAAACATTGCTGAAATGTTTGGATATCGGCTTTATATGGAAATTCTGGTGAGAATATTGATGAATACTTTGAAAGTCGACAAGTGCATTTGCTCATTATTGATTGACTAACCTGATTTTAATTTTCAGAAGTGGCTGCAAACTCGTCAGTACTAGACCATGAGGAGTGGTAGGAGATCTGGTGTAGATACAATCAGCATTTTGCCATGTAATGTTGTGGATGAAATTCTAGGGGCCTTGTCTTTGAAAGACGCAGTGAAGACCAGTATCTTGTCAAAAGACTGGAGGTACAAATGGGTGACACGTCAGGAACTTGATTTTAGTGATGAGTTTTTCAAGTCTTTCAAAGAAAATCAAGAAGCCAAGGCAATCATTTACCAAGTCCTACTACTCCATAAAGGACCAATACTGAAGTTTAAACTCGGACGCCCTAACTTGAAAAATTATCCTCATATTGATCACTGGATACTTTTCTTGTCATAGAAAAATGTCCAGGAATTTACTCTTCACAGATGCGGGGACAACAGATATCATTTATCTTCTCACCTTTTTACGTTCCAGCAACTAAGGCATCTGGAAGTTCGTCATTGCTTGTTTTACCCTCCACCCGGTTTCAAAGGGTTTAAGAAGCTTATTAGTCTTGATCTTCAGCATGTCACTTTTGTTCCAGTAATAATTAGGAATCTCATCTCCAAATGCCCATTGCTTGAACGATTGAGGTTGGCTTGGTGCACAGAATTTGACATCCTTGATATTGATGCCGCTAATCTCAAATACTTCACTTTGATGGAAATTCAAAGTTCATTTGCTTCAAGAATGCCCCGATGCTTGAAAAAGTTACTGTGTCTATCAATTCACGAGTTTTGCCTGATCCACCTCCTGGTTGTTCCAATTTTACAAAGTTCTTCAATTACATGCCTTCCCTGCAGGAACTGGATCTACGTGGTTCTGTATTAGAGGTAATGTTCATTTTGTGATTGTATTAATTATAGTCTAATGGAGCTTTTTACATATCATAACCAAATGATGTATCTGGTTCGTATATTTAACTAATTTTTGACTTCCATCTAGTACTTGATCCTGGGAGGTCTGCCAAAGAGTCCCCCAACTGCTCTGAACAATGTCAAATCTCTCAGTATTTCGAGCATCTCTTTCAGAAATGTTGAGGAGGTTACATGCGCTGTTTACTTGATTAAAAGCTGCCGTAAATTAGAACAGCTTACAATTGAATGTGTAAGCACTCTCCTACATTCTCATTAAGGTGACTGAATATGGTTTTTTCGTCTGAACTCGCCTAACAATTTTTCCCGAAAATCCTTTAGGAATCAGTGGACAATATTGTGGAACCTGTTGTACAATTCTTACAAGCCCAATCAAGCTCGTATGGTGCTCTGAAGTTGCAAAGAGTACATATGAATATGTTTATTGGTGTTGAGATGGAAATGGAGTTTGTGAAGTTTATATTGGCATCTGCACCTATACTTGAGGAAATCTTCATTTGGAATTTTGCATATCTCCTTCCTCGGCCAGGTGCCCAAATTATGGATGAGATTAAACAATTCAGCCGAGCATCACCCAATGTTGAAGAAGTTGAAGTAGAAGATTGTGTACGAATTGAAGCCCTAGAAGCCATGGAAGTGCGTGACTTTGATTATTGATTTTTGTGGGTCTCGTAGATATACGTCTTGCATAAATGGTGCAAGAGAAGGCTCATTTTTGCCCGTTATGCACTGTCTGTGTAGTATGCAGTATACAGGTTTTTGCCTAAGATACTCTACATGAACTTATTTAACTATTTACTACTTACCTACGCTCTGTGCATGTATTAATCTATTAAGCGCATACCATGTTCTTTAACATAATTTTTATTATTTAATCATAATTAATAGGAATCTCATCCTCTAGAAATCATGCAAGTGCCATGACTTTGATTATTAGTTTTGTTGATCCCGTATGTGTTACATCTTGCATTCAAGACGACCATAGATGGTGCAAGCAGATAGAGAAAAAAAAAAAAAAAGCAATAACACATTCTTTTCTAAAATTTTAAAGAATCAAAGTTAAGTGGAGTGAAAGAAGATCTCCCATCTGGTTTCAAATATACATAATCTTGATTAAGACCTTGTTTGGCTGAGCTGTCAAAAGCGGCTTATGGACAAGTACTATTTGAAAGAAGTAATTTGTGTTTGCCCTATTTGATTGAGAAGTGCTTCTTATAGTATTTGATAAGCAGATTGTGTTTGATCAGTTTTTTCAAAAAGTATTTTTTAAGTGTCAAATTACGAATCTAAACAAGTATCCAAGTTTATTTTACAATTTGGATTATTTAAACAAGATGGTAAATACCAGAACTAGGAAATGCATCAAGAAATCCTGCCCAAGTAAAGATAAAACCTCATTTTATGAAATGTATATCAGATAGGAACCCATCTAGTAAAGCTGGCAAGAGATAAAAATTAGCTCTGATGAAAAAATAGCAACAACAGTTGAACCCCAAAGTCTAGGTGAAGAAAATTCTAAAACAGATGATACTGTGAATCATATTGATCCTTATAACGAGGATGAAGATGAAGTTGATGAATTAGATAAAATTGATAAAGTTCCTCAAGAAGAGGAGGAAAGTGGTAAAGAAGAGGAGGGAGGCGATAATGAAGGTTCATGACTTGGCGTAATTAATGAAATATCGATTTTTCCAGAAAAAATATCAGTAAAATCAAGGTTAAAGGTGATTTTTGAACTGAAACAAATGTTGCAACAGCAAAAACTACCGGGAAAAAAATTCAAACACTAATATTTTGGCCAATTTATTAAGTTCTCAATCACCAGAATAAATTCAATGGACAAATGGTCCATTATCTTCTTCTTCGTCAAATTAGAGCGCTGAAGAAGCATGAGATATAGTTCCGTGTGGATGAAAACCCAATGTATCTCGACATTAATGAGTTTGCATTGTTGATGGGGTTGAATTGCCACTCGTATCCCAACGATAAAAAATTGAACAAGGTCATGAAGAAAGGTGAAGATTTTTGCCAAAAAATTATGGGCAGCAAGAACACTAAGGTTACGGGAGACAAGTTATTGTCTTTGGTGAAAGGCAGTAGGTTAAGTTCTGATAAAAATTTGAAGTGTTGGTGTGATTTATGCATACCGTTCTTATGACGGAAGACTAGTCCAAGGATATAAAGTTGAAATGACTTAAAGATGATGACCTCTTTGAAATTCTTCAGCTTATATCCGTGCAAAAATGAATTTTTTGACCTCACTGTCTTGACATATACTCTTATCATTGTGAAAACATGTGTCATATATTTATAAAATTAGTATAAATATCGGGTGTAAATAAGTTTTTACTGTACTTTTGCTAGGATTTCATATTAACCGCTTATTTGGCTAAACTTTCAAAATCTACTTATTGAAAAATTATTTTTTCTAAATTGAGTTTCTGAAAAAGGAAAAACTTAGGATAATAATAGTTTGTGTTTGACCGAATCATTTGAGAAGCGATTTAGTTATAAAAGTATGCTTTAGGTTAGTCTTTATTGGAGTGATTTTGAGTGTAAAATTACGAAAAAATAGATAAAATTTATTTTATCGTTAGCATTATCTAAATAATAAATAATTTGAAATATTTGTTATGGGAAAAAAAGATCTTAATTAAGCTTTTCAATTTTATTTTAATTAAAATGTAGAAACTAAAATTATGAAGTAGAGAGAGGGAGTATATCCATGAGTCTTTGGTCAAGTAATATTGTTTACCTCGAAAAATATGAGTAACAATTAAAGATAATTTGTGGTTTTAAAGATACGTGATATATTCTAATACTAGTGATTATATGAGTAATATTGAGTTTAAGTAAGACGAAATAATGAACCAAATCAATGTTATCGGAACAGTAGGGACCTCGAGCTTGTCTATCCAGGGACCTCGAGGTCAGCTGAGACCAACAAAGTATGAACAATAAAGTAAAGACAATAAAGCTGAAGAATAATTGTTGAACACGTTAAACAAGAGAAGAATAAGAATGTTCTATTGCAGTGAATGATCTGATCCCTTTACAAAATGATTGGGGTCCCCTTTATATAGGAGGAGAAAACCCCAATATAGTACCTTGCTCATAAAGGTAAAGAATTCTATTGGTATAGGTATATAACGACCTAGTACGGACTTGTACTATTTCGTACAACCCTTATTCTATAATTAATGCCCAGGTCTACGTGTCCTTGAGAAGTTCCCGCTCTTTCTTGATTGACTTTGAGATAATGCTGCCCTCGATGCATTCCGTACCAGGCATTCGATCAGCTTCCTCGAGGTAGGTATCCCTTAGCTGGATACGACACCCACTCCGAGTCTCCCGAATTCGGGCCTATAGCCCGATTTAAGACTTCAAAATCATACTCTTTGATTTTGACCGTATGCAGATAGTCCCTACGTTTCTTAGAATGAAATGATATGAAACGATTGGAACCTCGATTTTCCCGAGCATCTCGCGATGACGTCATTCTTGTGACGTAGGCGTTTGAAGTGATCGAAATGTCTCGTCGGTTCATTTCCCCAGAAGTATTGAATGTACCACCGGTTCGTTTCCCCAAAAGCATTGAATGCGCCGTCGTTTTTGTCATCGTCTCTCTATAAATAAGGGTTTACTTGGCTGAACAAAAATTACACTCATTCTTTCTTCAACAAATTTTAGCCTTTTCCCTTCTCTATATCCTCCTCTAATCACCTATTTTTATGGTTCAAACCTGTGACCGCAAGGTCATATGGAAGCAACTTTATCAGTTATGCCATGACTCCTTTTTTCAAAGCTTTTCCCCACTAAGTGGGATTATACTGAGTTGTTGTTGTTATTGTTTGCTCGAAACAACGAGTGAAGGGCACCGAATTCTTCCCGTATTAGAAGATATGTGAACTTTACACTGCTGCTTATCTCTCTTAACTTCAACCTAGTGTGACGCTTCATTCCTTTCGCTTTCCATGGAATGAGGTGGCACTATCATCTAATAATTTTTGCATCCCACATCGGTACAATGTCTCAAGAAGTGGCTTCATAATATTTGTGCTAACAAGACCCATACTCGCCAAGTTTTTCACCAGGATACAATTTTCTCTAAAGATCGAGATGGAGTTCCCGAGGAGGATGTTCTCGAAGATGTCGCTCTCTAGGATATGCCCTTAAAAGTAGATTAGGTTCTTAGCTTTTGTTTTTGCTTCTTTGTTTCTGTGTAAGGTCCCCTCGTGGGCTTTGTAAACATCTTTTGTTAATATAAAATTTTCTCTATTTTATCTTCGATTCGTGTTGAATTCTATTATGCCTTCGTTTGTGTGAGAGCAAGGTCTCGAATTTGAAATAAAGCTAGATTTTTTAGGCTTCGCAGATAGCCCTCGAGTGAGAATTTTTTCGAACTCAGGTAGCCCTAGGGCTTAGTAGTCGAGTGAGTACTTGCTCAAACTCGCAATAAGGTTAGCCCTTAGGCATCATAGGTAGTCCCTGTCACACCTCCTTTTTTACCCGAGAGGGGATATAAGGGAGTTTTTCCAATTTAAGTGATACTAACCGAAACGGGATTATCTATATTTATTTAGAGTCACCACTTGGGATAATTTATGGTGTCCCAAGTCACCGGTTTAAAATCCCGAATCGAGGAAGTTGACTCTTATTTATGGTCTACGAACATAGAAATCCGGGTAAGAAATTCTGTTAACCTGGGAGAAGGTGTTTGGCATTCCCGGATTCTGTAGTTTTAGCACGGTCGCTCAACTATTAATAATTGGCCTGATTATCTGATTTATCACATGTTTTAAACCTATTGTGCATTTTTAACATTATAACTGTTTTTATTTATTTATAGATTTATTTCTGGAACAAGCCACGATGTGATGACTCGCCAGTCGTCTCATGAGTTACCGCCCCGTTTCTCCCATTTCTGCTTCTTTATGCTTCATTATCCGTATTTTGTGGTATCGGGCTGGTCGGATCGAGTCTGGAATGATTTTTGGTAAAGTTTGAGATACTTAGTCTCTTTTAAGGAAGTATAAGTTGGAAAAGTCAACCGGATATTGACTTATGTGTTAGAAAGATCGGATGTAAGTTCTGATGGTTTGGTTAGCTTCGGGAGGTAATTTATGACTTAGGAGCATGATCGGAATGGCTTTTGGAGGGTTGGAGTAGATTTAGGCTTGAATTGGCGAAGTTGATATTTTGGCAATTTTTGGTTGGTAGGTGAGATTTTGATATAGGGGTCGGAATGGAATTCCGAAAGTTGCAATAGTTCTGTTGTGTCATTTGGGATGTGTGTGCAAAATTTCAGGTAATTCGGGCGTGGTTTGGTTGGGTTTTTGATCAAAAGCGTAATTCGAAATATTTTAGAAAGTTTGCTTGAATCCGATGTGTTTTGGGTGATTTGATGTTGTTTGAGGTGTTTTGGTGATTGGAACAAGTTCGAATAAGGTTTTAGGATATGTTGGTGCCTTTGATTGAGGTTCCGGGGGCCTCGGGTGAGTTTCGGGTGGTCATTCGGATCATTTTGAAGTTGAGAAATTGCAGAAAATTGTAGGTTCAGCTGTTGCAGGATTTTGCCCTTCGCCTCTCGCGATCGCGTAGAAGGTTTTAAGGAGGCTGTCCAGTTGTTCTTCGCGTTCGTGAAGTGAGGCTTGCAATCGCATAGAGTGGGAAGGTTATTCATCGCGAATGTGGGAAGGTGGTCGTGTTCGCATAGAGTTAAATGGACCTGGGGGCTTGGCTGGTTTTTGTTCATTGCGAACGCGGAGGGGCGTCCGCGATCACTTAGGGTTAAGTCGCATGGGCATCGTGTTTCGCGTAGGCTGTATCGCGTTTGCATAGAGTAAATTTTGGGAGCTGAATATTTGTTCTTCGAGATCGCGAGGGATGTTCCGCGATCGCGATGAAGGAAAATATGCCTGGGCAGAATGTTTTTAAGCTCGTCTTGTCCGCGATTTTGGGGCTTATTTCCTCCATAGTTGGTCATTTTGGGAGATTTTTGAAGGAGATTGAAGAGGGATTCAAGGGGAATCGTTGGGAGGTAAGATTCTCGGACTTAAAACTCGATTATTATGTGAATTCCACCTAGAAAATCATGGAAATTAAGCTAAAAATTGAAGAGCTAGGGCTTGGAAATTTGGACTTTTGATTGAGGATTTGGAGGACCATTTGGGGTCGGATTTGAGAACTTTTGATATGTACGAACTCGTGGGAGGATAAAGAATCTATGGGTGTAAAAATTTCTGATTTTCAAGATGTGGGCCCGGGGGTCGGGTTTTGGTAATTTCAGGATTTGTACCCTTTATTGATTGTTTTCGCTTGGGCTTCATTCCCTTAGCATGTTTTGACGTCCTCTTCTGATTTTGGATAGATTCAACGCCCGTGGAGGCCGATTCGAGGGGCAAAGGCGTCGTGAGCTAGAGATTTAGCCGGCTAGAGGTTAGTAATGATTGTAAATGATGTTCTGAGGGTTTGAAACCTCGGATTTGCACATCGTAGTGCTATATTGAGGTGAGACGCACGCATGATGACGGGCGTGGGGTGGTGCACTATTGGGGATTATGACTTGGTCCGTCCGGATTGATGATTTTACCGCGTATTTGACTGAAATTTATTTGCTATCATCATTATTTGGGCTGAATGTCATATTTGGGCTTCGTGCCAACTATTTGAAACCTTCGGGGATTTTGATTACTATTTCCTCACTTTTTTGACTTATTACTTGAACTTAATCATGTTATTTTCCATTATTTGACTACTCAGCCATGTTTACTCAGTTTTAAGACTAAAATGATATTTTAAATGATGTTTGGGTTGAGAAACACTGTTTTACCATCGCCCGAGAGGCTTGTGATGATTTTTGACTAAGTAAGGTCGATGGCCTACGTAGTGAGGAAACACTGATACTGATTTGAGGCCGAGGGCCTGAGATATGTACGCCACGAGGTGGCTTGATTTATATGAGGCCAAGGTCCTAGATTTGATGCCACGAGATGGCTTGTTATTGTGCTTGGGCTGTAAGGGGCCCCTCCAGGAGTCTGCACACCCCCCAGTGAGCGCGAGTACCTATTGTGATGTGAGATTGAGTCCGAGGGGCTGGTATTGTTCTGAGATGTTGCCCGAGGGGCGGATTTGCTGATACTGTGCCCGAGGGGAGAACTTCTATTTGTTTACTTTACCTTAACTACCTGTCAATTACTTGTTTACTTGTTGAAGGATTTTACTTGACTTTTCACTGTTTTACTGTTTATAAATGGTTTTACTGCTTCATTATAGAATGTCTTGTGCCTTACGTGTTTTCTTACTTTCAGTCGTTATTTACATTTGTTACTCACTGAGTTGGAGTACTCACTTTACTCCCTGCACCCTGTGTGCAGATTCAAGCATTGCTGGTTCCGCTCCCGAGTGCTGATTCCTCCCGCTTCAGGCTACGTTCGGAGATTACGAGGTAGTTGTTGACGTCCGTAGCCCCCGCGTCTCTACTCCTTTATTGCTTCTGTTCTTTTTCAGACATTTGTACTAGGTTATGGTTTTAGCAGACTTGTATTATGACTTATAGATGCTCATGACTTGTGACACCCCGGTTAAGGCTGTGTCAGGTTGTATTTCCGCTACCTATTATCTCTAAATCATGTTTTAGACTGCTTTTATGTTGTTTAACTACTTTAACAAGTGAATTGGGTTTAGTTGATTGGCATTGTCTTCACGAGAGGCGCCATTACGTCCAGGTTCGGGGTTAGGGTCGTGACACACAATTGTCGTACACTTGTCATTTTTGATACACGTTGCAAACCGCGCTACATGAAATGCACCCGCGATTTACAATACGTTTATTTTTATTATTATTTGAAATTATGGTCGGGTCATATGAAATGCACACCCGAATTGAGATTTACATACCGTGACCATGTCACGGGAATCGTACTCATGGCCACGATAATTTATTAATCGCGCCTAAAGCAACTAGCGCATTTAATTATTTTCCTAATCTTTGAGATTGTTGTGATGCCAAATTCACAAACAAGATATTATTGGGAGCAAATAAGCTAGCTAACATGATCTATTGCTTGGCCAGATTCCTTATGGTCCAAGATCCACCTTATGGCACATTCTTATTCCTTGCCAAAAAAAATAACTCCAATTTTTCCATCTACCCAATTAAAAGTATTTATTCAAGAGGCAAGACTACATACATCCCAATTGAAATACAACTAATTAAAACAATTTAAATGAAAACTAAGGCATAGTACTCAAACTACGTAAAATCACAAATCAACCAACACGCGTACCAAACTATCATAACACAATGAAATGAGAATGAAAATTGAGAAATGAACCTTTTATTGATGAACAAAGCTGAAAATTGCAAGTCAATCGGGCTAAACAAAGCAACAATCCTTGGATCGAAACACTGAAATTACAAACCAGAACCTCGACTTCGAAGCTTGCCGGAACTCGACGAACCTCGAACAGCACCTCAAAATTCGATCTCCAGAAGTTGTTGGAAAAGAATACACAAAAAAAGAGCCGACAAATGAAAAGACAGCGCCTTGATTTTCCAATCGATAACTACACGTTGCCGGTAGGAGCTACTGTTCTCGTTTTCTGTTTTTAAGAATTTGGAGACAATGGTCTCCTTTTCCTTTTGGAATCGGCGCCGTTTTTTCTCTGTTTTAGTCTAGGTCTCGATTCGTTTCTCAATAATATTTGAGATCAAGGCTTCAAATGGCTCCAAAATGATTCTGACCATTAGGGTTGATTGCCGTTTTTTCCTTTTTTTAGGAATTGCGGTTGTCCTCTTTTTTGTGTAGGGATCTTTTCTTAGCTAGGTCTAAGTTTTTTAAATGAGTGTTAGGGTGTATAAGAAGAAAGGGAAGTGGGTCTTAGGTGTCATGACCCAAACTGAAGGGTCATGACTAGCACCCGACCACACTTGCCGAGCACCAACGTACATTTCATCTAACCTTCATTATTATCTTTTAAGGCTAAAAAGATCAATATAAATGGTAGACCTAGATCATGGACAACCAGCAATAAAATATGACGGCATGGACATACATAGCAGGGGATGACCAGACAATCAAGAAACTACATATAAGGTATGAGCTACCACGCTACTATGAAAGACTATACAACAAAAACTAGCCGACAAGGCATACCAAACTATACATGAGCCGACACCTGTCTATGAGCCTCTAAAAGAACATAAGTGTTGCAACATAGCCGGAACAGGGCCCCGACATACCCATAATGTCTATAACAAAAATTGCATACCAAGACCAAGGCAAGTCCGGAGAAGGGATCTCGCCAATCACCGCTGAACTGGACAGTCTACTGTGGTGGGGGAGCTGCACCTGCCTGTCTATCAGGACCTGCAGCACGACATGCAGCGTCCACAAATAAAAGGACGTCAGTACGAATAAAGTACTGAGTATGTAAGGCAAGGAACCATAAATACGATCAGTAATGTAAGCAAGGATAGAGAATATACAACCTGTAACATCTTAGTACCTCTGAGGGCTACTTACATGAAATGCATGATACATATGTATAAATACATAAACCTTTAAAGCATTCGCCTCTGTGGGCATCATCATCATCATATCGTACCCGGCCATAATAGGCTCGGTAGAATCGTACCCGGCCACGTGGAGCTCGGTAAAACCCAACTGATCAGTGGTTGCACAATAGGTGCCGTACCCGGCCAACTATAGCGTGGCTCGGTAGAGTAAAATAGATACATATATATAATGCATGCTCGACTCATGGAATCACATTCTAAACCTTTCGGAGTGACGTAAGGTCGGTATCCTCTGTACACGTTATTAGGACTAACTCTTCACTATGAACCTTATAAGAATCAGGAAGTACCAACAACATTGATAACATAAGACTAAGAGAAGCAACATTAACATCAATCGTTCCATAAGAGGGAAAACAATGTAAGTACTGCTAGCTTCTAAGAGTAGAGTATCTTGGAAGATCGTTCATTACATTATGTGCAATCGGAGTCGTGCAAAAGAAGGAAAGGGATAGCCTCACATACCTTGTATATACTGCCCCAATCTCAAGCTATGCAATTGTCAAAACTCCTTAGTCTACAATAAGAGAAACGATACTATCGTTATCATTTAAGCGTCATAACTATTATGTATCGACCACAACCTATTTTACGATGAAACGGACAGCACCTCCCCTATATATATGACCTCACACCATTCAAAACAATCACCAAACAGCCCAAACAACATCAATAATAAACATATTGAGCCTCCCAAAATAGTCCACACACAGCCTAATCACTCCATACATACGACGACCACCGTAGTCGTGTCAAACAACCTGGAAATGTTACGAATAACTATCAGCCCATAACCCTACATATATATGGTGTTTCTCCACACCCTTCCTCCTCCAAAACTCCACAAGATAGTAGTAAAATACGCAGCCCAACAACAACGCAAAACAGTCCACAAAACAATAACATTACTTCCAAGCCTTTCGATATATATTTCACAAGTTCTAGCTTCAATGGCTTAGCTGCAACTTGGATAATCTTAAATACATATAGAGTAAGAGGTTCCTTACCTTTATACAGAAATAACAACTCCAATTTGACCTTAAATTTCCATGAAATATCCCTCCAATGCTGCCACAACAACAAAAAAGCGAAACTAGCGATCAATTAGTGTTTTTCGGCACTAGAATCACTTTAGAAGGCTTGAAATCACCTAGGATTGATATTAAGAACATGAGGGAGTATTTACAGAACATAAACCCTTTAAAACAACCTCCCACACGAGCTGGAACGACACAAAAATGAGCAACAACAAGAAGAACAAGAGACTTACTAGCGCCACGGAATTCCCGACACTTGATTTGTGTTGTTTGCCCTTTTTTTGGGTCTTGAATCTTGAGAGAACCTTGAGAGGATGTTCCTAGGGTTCTAAGGTCTGAAAATAGTGAAAAGAAATGACTTAAAACGGGTTGGAGTCATCCTATATAGGTCCAAATATCTTAAACCGACTTAGTGGGCCCCATAGAGAGGTGTTTGGCGCAGTCTCGCGAAAACGCGAATATATCTCTACTCCGAGATCGTATCGATGAACGGTTTAATGCGTTGGAAACTAGACTCCTAGATCTTTAATTTTATTGGTAGATCACCCCGTAATTCCTTGTAAATTATGAGAAAATATTAGAAACATTTGACCCAATGTTTAAGTAAAATTATGAACCTAAGTTGCGACAACTTTTGTCGACTTTTGTTTCATAACTCGTTTAACTTCAAGACTTATGATACGGATATTATATGATTAAAATACCTTAATAAATGACCTCTTGAGTGTATTAAGCACCGCTAGATTACCTGAAAATACGAGTTACAACATCCTTGATTCGTTTAACTTCTAATACTGGTTAATCACCCTTATACACTCTTGTATCACTTAAGACCAATAGGATTGACTTCTTATCATCTAAAAGATAATTCCTTCTTGGATTTATGTTAACTAATATATGGCATGAACTAACACATGTGGATATGGGTTGTAACATTAGGATTTGGGCTTTCAAAATTGGATCATCTCTTTGGACCTCTTCAATTAAGACCAAACAAAATTAGCCTTAAATTTCATACTCTTTCTTCTAAAACAAGACTAAAAATACTACACCATTTACTAATTAATCCTACTTAAATAAAATAACTATTAAAATAAAATTAACCGTTGAAACAAACCTATTTTTGGTATTTTTCAAATATCATACTAAAAGAAAAAAATGGAAAATCATTGTAAAATTAAAATAATATTCCTGAAAACAAAGTGGAACTATTTTTGTATTTTTAAATTTTATGTAAAATAGATAAATTAAAAGTAACTAGATAAAAATATTAATTAGCTAAATAAAGAAAATATTTTGTAATTTCATTTTTGTGATAAAATAAATTAAAAGATTCAAAACTATTTAAAGTAGCAATATTAAACCTAAACTAAATATTTAAATGTTAAAATGTATAAAATCTTGGGGAGGGTCAAAAATTACATGTCTACAGCTGCCCCTCTTTGACTGGAAACACGAAGAGTTTTCAGACAAAGAACGATGAGACAGACTTTTTGACCCGATCCTTATTTAGAAAACAGACCAAAAACTAAGAGAATGTGACCGAGCCCTGGTATCTCAGCTCCCTACATATCCTTGGCTATAAAGGAATCATGCCACATATAGTTCAGGCGTGAATGAAGTGATAGAGTATACTGAGGTGGAGAGCCAAGCGAGGTGCCGTCGAGTTTCCAGTCCGTGATCCCGTTATTACATCAGAATCAAAATCTAAAAGAGCTAAACAAACCTATCAGCTATGAATAACAAAATTCCTATCTATGAGTCTTCTGAAGCTTGATCTTGAGTCTTGGTTAGTTCTTCATCCGGACTCTGATCTGAATCTTGATGTTTGTTATCTGCAGGCGCTAGTTCTTTCCTTTTTCAACTTCTCGGATGCAAAACTTGTGACTTCAATCACGTCTTGAGTAGTCCACATCCTTTCTCCGCTTCTGTACTTTGAGTTCACTTCTTTTTCTTTTTCTTCTTTTTTTCATTCTGGATTGAGACTCATTTTAGTTATCTCGGACCCTTGTCGACCCGCATTCTTGAGGCGAGCTTCTGCTATTTCTAACTTGAATTGACAACAGGACTGGAGGTTGCCCCTATTCTTCAGGAGGGGTCCTGTTGTCTCTGACTGGAACTTGAAATTAATTCCCTCATTCTCCAGGTGGGCACCTGCTAATGACTTAAAACTAGAAATGAATTCCTTTTTTCTCCGGGTGGGCGCCTGCTACTGACTTGAAATTTGAAGTAACTCTGAAATGAATTCCATCGTTCTCCAAGTGGGCGCCTGCTACTCCAGCAAAACAGACAAAACAAAAGAAACTTTACTGTCCCAGTTTGGTACCGGAAATATCAATGAGTGTTAATCGAATCCTGTTATCCAAAAGAGTTCTATGAATGTGAAAGCTAAATCCCATTATCCGGGAGGTTCCTGAAAACTAAAATTAAATCTCATCTTAAGAGTGAAAATTTGAAAGCAAAATTCTATTTTCTAAAGTAAAACTTACGCTAAATCTAATTATCTATGAAGGTTCTGAAAACTTAAAACTACATCCCATTATCCAGAGGGTCCTAAAAAATTTTAAAATTAAATCCCATTATCCAGGAGGGTCGTGAAAAACTTTAAAATTAAATCCAATTATCTAGGAGGATCATACTTTAAAATTAAATCCAATTATCCAGGAGGATCTTGATTTCAAGACAACTAAAGATTTATAACTTTAAGAAAACTAAAATTGACCCCCCCCCCTTTTCAAATCCAGACTTTACCTTTTTTTTCTTCAAATTATCCTAGGAGAAAATTCGTCACACTAGGTTTTCTATCTTAGGAGAAAGATTCATCAGACTAAGATTTTGATCCTAGGAGAAAGTTCATCAGACCAGGTCCTTTTTTCTCTTTTATTTTTTGGTATCTTAGGAGAAAGATTCATCTGATTAAGATGTTTATCCTAGAAGAAAAATCATCGGACTAGGTTTTCTATCTTAGGAGAAAGATTCATCAGACTAAGATTTCTATCATAGGAGAAAGTTCATCAGACTAGGTCTTCTATCTTAGGAGAAAAATTCATCAGACTAAGATTTTGATCCTAGGAGAAAGTTCATCAGACTAGGTCTCTTTTTTGGTATCTTAGGAGAAAGATTCATCAGACTAAGATTTCTATCCTAGGAGAAATTTCATCAGACTAGGTCTTCTATCTTAGGAGAAAATTCATCAGATTAGGTCCTCTTTTGTTATCTTAGGAGAAAGATTCATTAGACTAAGATTTCTATCCTAGGAGAAAGTTCATCAGACTAAGTCTTCTATCTTAGGAGAAAAATTCATCAGACTAAGATTTTGATCCTAGGAGAAAGTTCATCAGACTAAGTCCCTTTTTATTAAAACAATCTTAGAAGAAAGATTCATCAGATTAAGATTTCTTGTATCATAGGAGAAAATTCATCAGACCAGATTTTCTATCTTAGGAGAAATATTCATCAGACTAAGATTTTTATTAGGAGCAAAATTCATCAGACTAGGACTTTTTATCCTAGGAGGAAAAATATGAAGATCAACGGCAAGATTTTATGCACAATAGCAAGACAAATAAAGGCAAATATTTGAGAAACTTCCCTTTGTCGGCTTTTCTCTTCTTTTTCTCCTCTTTTTTTGTTTTTTTCTTTCTTTTTTTTCTCTCTTTTTTTTAACCACTTTCCTTGAACTGCTTTGTTCCTGTTCCAAACAAAAGAAAAACTTTGTCAGTTTTAAAAGGTGGTGGTCGGTTTGTGGCCTTGACGTCTTTGGCAGTTTGGCTTTGTGTCCATTCTCTTTTAGAAGACCGGCTATGTTGGTAGTCGAGTGCACTGTTGGGAGGCTCTGTTGTTTCTTTCAAGGGACCTTTACTTCTTGTATCAATCCTGATTATTTTGCTCCCAATGCCATTGGTATTTGCGGCACAATCAGCCTTATCCCAACTGGAGATCTTTGCTTAGGTGACCTTTCTGATATCTTGAATGACTTCCTACCTTTGAGCAATTTGTCTGTCAGAGAGAATCACAAGTTATCTTTGTTTGCGCCAAGCAGGCTAACAAGAGTCTTTTGGGGGAGCCTATGCATGAATCTCAAGGCATGTTGACAATAACAACTGAGTATGCTGGCCAAACTTACTTTGTGCAACTAAAAAGTTGGTAGTAGATTTTGAAATCTTTTCTTGCTTGTTTTGACAAGGACCGACTCAAAGTGAAGGACAAAATGATGCAAAGAAACAAGTATTAACAAGAAATGCCCCTGTTGGAAGGACAGAAGGAAGAGTTTTTTTTTTCTTTCAATAACTAGCCTTAATGATCATGACATGCATTTTGGATTCAACGACCTGACTTATCAAACTAATCCAATCTTCCCTTTTACCATTCTTATGACCTTTGAAGTCGGGCTTGTTCGTGTCAATCCTTTGCATCGGCTCATGACTCACTTTCGACTAGTAGTGCCCCGAGGAGTTTTCACCAACAAGTCTCTCTCATTTATTTATCTCTGCTTACCGTCGCCTTACATTGCCCGTGAAGGTTTTCACTAGCAAGACTCTCTCATTTTTTTTTTATTTATTTATTTTCTTTTTTTTGTGAGCAACTTGACAATGTTCTATGTCGTGTGACAATTGTTGCTCATTGCATGCGTCTCTTGGCATTCTTGAAGGCTAATCAAGACGTCTTTATTTGGAAGGTCTTTGGATTGGGTTAGAAAGAAAGGACGGCATGAAGGCTCAAAGTAGACTCAATATGATGGGTTGTACATTTACAACTATTGGAATCGACTCTTTCAAAAGTGAAATAAAATCTTTGCCCCAGTTCCAGTTACTAGGGATTTTTGGATTTTCTTTGACTCTTTTTATTACTCTTATTTGGTTGGACCGAACTGTGAGGCTGCCTACGTATCCTTTTTTAAGGAATCAGGTCAACCATAGTTCAAACATCTGACCTAACTAATTTCTTTTTTCATTTTCCTTTTTTTGTTGTTTTTTTTGTTTTTCTTTTTTTTTTGTTGCTTTTTTTTCTTTTTCTTTTCAAAACAAATGTACCTTTGACCTTTTTTTTTTCTTTTTTCCTTTTTTGACTTTTCTAAGAGTTGCCCCAGTTTGTACTCTTGGGGCATGGACTTTTTTTTTCATTTTCAATTTTTATTGGACTTTTAATTCTAAACTTAATTCCAAAAGAGGGTGGTCAAAGGAAATAACACAGGCTCAAAATGGGTAACAAAGGATATAAAATGTTTGGATAGCAGAAGAAGGGCCTCCTAGCCTCGAGAACGCCAAACATAGTATCCTTCTGCAATTAGGGCATTGATGAACATGTTTATTTTCTTGGTGTGTCGTGGTCGAAAGGAATTTTCCATCCATTAATGTCAAACTTTCGACCAAGCTTCAATTGATTCAATATCCTCAAGCCCGATCTTCACAATGTTTTGAAGGTGAATTTTACTCGACCTTAATTCCAAAGTATTTCAACTCCTTTTCATCCTCAAAAATATATTTTTCTCAGTTATCCAATTCAAGCTTAAATCAATTTTCTAAGATCTGGCCGAAAATTCCACATGCATGTCATATCACTAAAACTAGCGGGAAAAGAACTAAGCATGGAATGACACAAAAGGACAAACCGTATTTCATTGAGTAAAAGATGGAAAGGTTTAAAAACAAGACAAACAATCTAAGATCCGAGTTACAACCCGAATAATAAAAATAGCAACAGAACAAATGGACAAGACTCACACAGACAGAATGGAGGGATAGAAGGGTTTGACTCAATGAAACAACTAAAATCTGGATCACAACCCTGAAATAACCCAGATAATAGAAAAAAATATCAAAACAAGCTACCAAGCTTCCTTCCTAGTGAGGAGGGAATAATTTTTCAATTGCTAAGTTTGACATTTAGCCACAAATTTGCTCATCAGAATCACCATAGCCTTCTCCAATTTCAGCCGGCAAGTTCCTAAGAGGATTCTCATTCTCCATGTCACCACACATCATCCCCACAAAGTGGGCATCATAGTGTGCGGGTAAAGGATTTTGCGTGATATTTTGGGTGTCACTGTCTTGGATCACAATCAGTTTTTCCTGGATCATTCTTTCTATTTCTCTTTTCAAATCCCGACAACTTTCAACATTGTGCCCTTGGGCATTGGAATGGTATTGGCACCTTTTAGAAGGGCCAAAGATTCTTGCACGTGGGTCCACATGATTTGGAGGAATAAGTGCAATCATGTCATAATGCTTTAATTTCTCAAACAAGCTTGCATAGGACTCTCCTATTGGTGTAAAACTATCTTTCAATCTTTGTTCCCTTCTATACCCCTGGCTTAGATGTGGGTTATAGGGCACTTGAAAATTTTGTGGAGGCTGGTGGAGATTTTGTGATGCTCGTGCTCGCCTTCTTGGGTGATTTGGTGGTTGGACAACATACTGAGGTGGAGCAACAGAGTATTATGAGTTATGAGGTGGATAGTAGTGCTCAAGGGAGTCATGGGAAAACTGGCGAGGCTGCTCATACCTTCGAGATGTTCTATTGGGACCTCTTCTCGACCCTAATATCATCATGGTTTCTTCATCCTTCTCATTCTTGTCACAAAAATTATCAGATTCAATCTGGACAGTCTGAGTTGCGGCTTTGAGAACTACTTGACTTATAATTATGTCCATCTTAAGGATATTTTCAACTATTTTCCCCATTTTAATTGCTTCCGAGAAGGATTTGCCCATTGTGGACATCATGTTTTGAAAATAATTTGGCTTTTGAGCCTGAAGGAAGACAGTGATTAACTCGTGGTCATCCATGGGTGGCTTAACTATAACCACTTGCTCCCTCCATTTAATGGCATATTCCCTGAAACTTTCAGTTGATTTCTTCTTCAAGTTTGAAAGGTAATTGCGGTTTGGGGCGATGTCGATGTTGTATTGGAACTGTTTGACAAAGTCCCAGTCCATGTCATCCCAGACATACCAGCGAGATGTGTCTCAATCCATAAACCATTCGGAGGCTACTCCTATAAGGCTTTCCCTAAAATAAGCTATTAGCAATTCTTCACTTCTTCTTGCACTTCTTAGCTGATTGCAATACCTTTTCAGGTGGGCTATGGGGTCTCCATGTCCATCATATCTTTCAAATTTAGGAATCTTGAAACCAAGTGGCAAACTAACATCGGGGAACATACATAGATCCTTGAAGACAATACTCTCCTGACCTGCATAACCTTGGATGTTTTTCAACTATTGTTCTAAGCTTTTCACTCTTTGAGTCATTTCTTCCTATGCCATCTTTTGGGCAGGCTTCCCATTCTTTGCAGGAAGATCAAACAAGTACGAGTGGTACTCAGGAGAGTGGTTTGATGGGTAGCAAATTGTGACTCATGAGTTTTCCTCTGCACCACCGTCGGCTGTGGGATGATGAAGACGGGCATAATAGTAGTGGTTGTCTGATTGGTTGTCAATGGCAAACTTTGAGAGCATGCAACAGAAGTTCCAACTATAGTCGTATAGTTGGGATAAGGACTGAACTCTGGTGGATAAGATTGATCAAACAATGAGACCAGAATGGAAGTAGTCGAGATGGGTGTGAACTCTATAAACCATGAGAAGAAAAGGGCGGTCCTTGGCCATTGGCCCATGCTTGACACATTTCAGTCATTTTTTTGTCAGTACTCTATTTTCCTCAATCACAGTAGAGTCTCTTTGAACCCTCTGACCTTGAGTCTCATGACGGCTTCCAACAGCTTCGATGTCAATTGTCATTTTTTCCTTTGGATTTTGTGTTGTCAGCTTACCACAAACCGACCACCTCAACTTTCTTCACAAATCAAAACAAAAAATGTTATAATTGACTCAATCGGTCCTTATTATTATCATACTTCCTCTTTTTTCACCTTTTTAAAAAAAAAATCATTTGATCGAATCCGATGTGGGTTGCCTACGTATCATGTGGGAACATGATTAAGATCTTGCGTAGTTTGGGAAGATCAGGAATAAAGTAAACAAAACTAACTCTTTTTTTTGAATTTTGATTTTTTTTAATTTTCGAAAGAAAGACTTATAAAGAAGAAAGAAAATATTTTTGGATTTTGAGTTTTTTTTTTTGAGAAATTTTTTTTAAAGGAAAGACTCTAAAAAAGAAAGAAACAATATATATCCTTTTTCGAATTTCGATATTTTATTTTTGGGGATTTCGAAAGAAAAAACTTCTAAAGAAGAAAGGAAATATTTTTGGACTTCTATTTTGGTTTTGTGAAAGAAAAACTTCTAAACAAGAAAAAAAATATTTTTGGATCTTGACTTTTATTTTCAATTTTCGAAAGAAGAATGAAATTATTTTTGGATTTTGAGACGAAATTATAAAATATTTTTGGATTTTTTAAAAAAAAATTGGGGTCTAAAAGAAAGAGTTTCTAAATAAGGAAGTAAGGAAAATATTTTTTTGAATTTTTTGAAAATAGTGGGCCAGAACCGATGAGGTTTGCCTACGTATCTAACATCTGGTGAGAATCATACCCGCGTAGTTTGTCAGTTTTGACGCAACGGAAAAATATGACTTATTTTGAAATGACTTTTCACTCTCTTTTTTTCAAAATTTCGGCAGAGTTTCAGAATAATTCAAATACCTACCTCTCACTCTATTTTTTTTCATTTTCTTTCCATTTTCTAGAAGCCAGTCAACATGCAAGCCGAAACAGACAGATACGCAAGTAGCACGTAAGATGCATCACGATGGTCTTTTAATTTGGGTACACCTGCGTAGAGGACCCAACCCCTGTGTTGAGTCCCCAAAGTCAAATGCATGTGATGCAAACAAGCGTTCCTACTAGGGATTCGGTATGAGGCTGTGTTATTCTAGGTTTAAAACCTAGGTGTATTGCTCTAGACATGGCTTACCCGAGCGGACAACTCGAGCGGGGGGGGGGGGGGGGTAGCGTACCGGTAACCAAAAGATCATCTGGCTTTGCAACTTATCCGAACCTCGTTCTAAATTAAGGATATGACACTAACAGAAAAGAAGTCACGCTAGAGTGCACTTCCTAGAAGATTTAGAAGATTCAGAGAGAAGAGGGTTTCATAGCAGTTTATATACAGTTCAAACAATATCAAAGCGGTAAAATACGGCATTTAACACATTAGGCTCAAACACATAAAAATCAGATAATAAATAAAAGTCAACTATAACAGTAATTCTAAGCTCGAATTCTGAACCCTGAACCAGAAGTTCTGGGTTCTTATCCCCAACAGAGTCACCAGAGCTGTCACACCTCCTTTTTACCCGAGAGGGGATATAAGAGAGTTTTTTCAATTTAAGTGACAATAACCGAAACGTGATTATCTATATTTATTTAGAGTAGCCACTTGAGGTAATTTATGGTGTCCCAAGTCACCGGTTTAAAATCCCGAATCGAGGAAGTTGACTCTTATTCATGGTCTGTGAACATAGAAATTCGGGTAAGGAATTCTGTTAACCTGGGAGAAGGTGATATGCATTCCCGAATTTCGTAGTTTTAGCACGGTCGCTCAACTATTAATAATTGGCCAGATTATCTGATTTATCACATGTTTTAAACCTATTGTGCATTTTTAACTTTATAACCGCTTTTATTTATTTATGAATTTATTTCTGGAACAAGCCACGATTGTTGTACACTTGTCGTTTTTGGTACACATTGCAAACCAATTTTTATTCCCTATGGCACATTCTTATTCCTTGCCAAAAAAAATAACTCCAATTTTTTCATCTACCCAATTAAAAGTATTTATTCAAGAGACAAGACTACATACATCCTAATTTAAATACAACTAATTAAAACAATTTAAATGAAAACTAAGGCATAGTACTCAAACAACGTAAAATCACAAATCAACCAACACGTGTACCAAACTATCATAACACAATGAAATGAGAATGAAAATTGAGAAATGGACCTTTTATTGATGATCAAAGCTGAAAATTGCAAGTCAATCGGGTTAAACAAAGCAACAATCCTTGGATCGAAATACCGAAATTACCAACCGGAACATCGACTTTGAAGCTTGTCGGAACTCGACGAACTTTGGACAGCACCTCAAAATTCGATCTCCAGAAGTTGTTGGAAAAGAACGCACAAAAAAAGAGTTGACAAATGAAAAGGCAGCGCCTTGATTTTCCGATCGATTGTTATACATCGCCGGTAGGAGATGCTATTCTCATTTTATGTTTTTAAGAATTTGGAGACAATGGTCTCCTTTTCCTTTTGGAATCGGAGCCGTTTTTTCTTTGTTTTAGTCTAGGTCTCGATTCATTTCTCAATAAGATTTGAGATCAAGGTTTCAAATAGCTCCAAAATGATTCTGACCATTGGGGTTGATTTCCCTTTTTTCCTTTTTTAGGAATTGCGGCTGTCCTTTTTTTTGTGTAGGGATCTTTTCGTAGCTAGGTATAGGTTTTTTAAATTCGTGTTAGGGTGTATAAGAAGAAGGGGAAGTGAGTCTTAGAATTTGGCCTTTTAAAACTGGGCATCTCTTTGGACCTCTTCAATTAAGACCAAACAAAATTAGCTTCAAATTTCATACTCTTTCTTCTAAAAAATGACTAAAAATACTACATCATTTACTAATTAATCCGACTTAAGTAAAATAACTATTAAAATAAAACTAACCGTTGAAACAAACCTATTTTTGGTATTTTTCAAATATCATACTAAAAGATAAAAAATGGAAAAATTATTGTAAAACTAAAATAATATTCCTGAAAATAAAGTGGAACTATTTTTGTATTTTTGAATTTTATGTAAGGTAGATAAATTAAAAATAACTAGATAAAAATATTAATTAGCTAAATAAAAGAAAATATTTTTGTAATTTTTATTTTTGTGATAAAATAAAGTAAAAGAGACAAAACTATTTAAAATAACGATATTAAACCTAAACTAAATATTTAAATGCTAAATGTATAAAATCTCGGGGAGGATCAAAAATTACATGTCTACTGTCCCCGAATGAGAATTTTCTCGGACTTGGGTAGTCATTGGGCTTAATAGTCGGGTGGACGTTTCCTCGCACTTGAAATAATGATAACCCTTAGGCTTTATAGATAACTCCCGAATGAGAATTTTCTCGAACTCGGGTAGCCCTTGTGCTTAATAGTCGAGTAAGGGTTTGCTCGAACTCGAAATAGAGATAGCCCTTAGGCTTTATAGATAGTCCCCGAATGAGAATTTTCTCGAACTCGGGTAGCCCTTGGGCTTAGTAGTCGAGTGAGTGTTTGCTCGAACTCGACTTGCAGGCTGTTCTTAATGATTTTTGATAAATTAATTCCTGATGCCTTGGTCCGATGCCAATATCATGACATAAGCAGTTGAAGTGACTGAAAATTTATCGTCTGTACGATTCCCAAAATCATTAATTGGAGGCGACTGACGGTCGGCCTTTTGGCTTCCTCAGCATGCTTAAATGATCTCTATAAATAGATAGATCCCACAACCTTACAAACTTTATTCTCATATTGCCTTCAAAGTTCCAGTTAGCCTTTTTCAATTTCCTTGATCTTTCCCTTCTCTTTTCTAACAACATTTTTCATTTTCTCGGATCTACCGCATAGTGATGGATAAACCTTCTAAATCTGTTCCTCAAAAGGAAAAAGCTCCTTCATCTTCCTTCTCGATCGACTAAGAGTAAACCGGTAGTGCCCCCTCGTGTCGAGGAGTGCATTCCCCCACCATGTGAAATAACATCCGATTTTAAAATCGAGAAGCTTGTTTCGACACCATGCCTATGCGAGCCCATGTCTCGATATGTTTGTCTAGTGACCAAGGCCGAGCTCAAGCAAGTAAAGGAAGATTGTAAGTAGAAAAATAAGGGAATAGTGATTCCTTCCTCTGAGGAGGACATCACTAGGTATAAGGCGGGGTATCTGAGGGTATACACCTACCCATTTACGTTGGGCCCTGAAAATTCGGCCCAGGTCCTATAGATCCAATTATTGTTGACTTTTGCCAATGATACCAAGTGACGCTCGTTCAGATCTACCCCTCCTTCTAGCGAATTGTTTACTTAATCAGGTTTTTTTCGAGCCAAATCGAGGGGATGTCTTTCACCCTTGATCATCTGATAAGACTGTACAATCCCCGAATTTATCATGGGGGCTTGATAAAATTGGAACGTCGATCCTTAAAATCTCTGTTTGTTAGTATCGATAAGGACAAAGACCGTGGGTAGATGAGCCGGTTTGTCCGAGTCAAGACCTCCGATCTGATTCCCGCTGATTGGATGTCGTTCCCCGAGGAGTGGAACATGAAACGTGAGTACGCAGTAGGTTTATACCCTGCTTTCTTCTCTTTTCCCTGACTTTATATTCTTTATCAATCTATCCTCTTTACGACGGTGCAACTGCTGCTTGGTTTCCTAATAGGGTCCCGGACCTTGAGGGCTGGGTTCAAAAGCTAGCCTCTGCCTCCTCTTACTCAGAATGTTGCTAGCGAGATCTGGCCAAGGGTCGATGGGAGGCCAAAAACCATGGTGAGTTCTCTCTTTTATTTTCCTGTACTTCCCTTATGGGATGCTTACCTCGGTTTCATGTAGGTCTTGGAGACGTCGTTGAGTTACGGCTGACCCTTCCTGATGAAGTGGAGGTTCTGAATCCCTCCAAAGAAAGAAAAAGAAGAAGGGAGATATCTAAAAATCCCCCAAAGCCAAAGAAGAGCGTGGCTCGAAGGCCTAAGGCCAATACGGCGGCCTTATCTCCGAAAACGGCCCAACACCTTCGGGCGTAGGAGGAAGAAGATAATGACTGCCTGCTGGTAAATCATAAAATAAAGAACGTTGAGGCTTCGAAGCCCGTCGAACCAGCAACGGTTGATGAGGCCCACTCCCGAGCTGAAGAAATTTCTGAACAGAGTTCAAACAAAGTCCCCGAACCATCGTCTAGAAAGAAGGTGCCTCGCTTAGGATATCACTATGAGGGCGAGGCCGTACGTCCTAACCCTGAGCCTCTTCAAATAAAAGAGAATGTTCCGAATGGATCACTTGGGGTGATCAACATGGATAATTCTCCCCCTGGCCCTGAGTTTTCCGAGGGGCAAATCTGGGAGGCTGTGAACATGAGATCTTTTGGAGTGGGAGTAAACCATGAAAGGCATGACATCTTTCAAGAATGTCTTGCATGGCTTGATGACAACCCCAACCTCGATGCTTCTTTCATTTTTAATGAGGTATGTAGACTCTTTAAACAAGCGAGTTTTCTGTTTCTTGCGCCTTTGTTTTATCTGTTCCGAATCTAACTTTCTTACTTTTTCATGAAGGTTGTGGTGCTCCATAAAAGGGAATTTTCCAAGTCCCGAGACGATCTTTTTCTTGCGAGGTTGAGCTTAAAAAGACTTTGGAGGAGAAGGACGCCGTCAAAGCCTTATATGTTAAGAGGGAGATGGAGATCCATGATCTACGAGTTGAGTTGATGCGGGCATGCCAAGGTCGAGCCGAGTATGTTGAGAAGGTAATATAACTTTCCGAGGGTCTGTTACGCATTTGTTTGTTTTAGCGACTGACACTTTTTATTTCGTAGTTTTATCAGATGGCCGATTTGGAGGCGCAGCTTTGGTAGGAGCTTAAGATGAAAGAAAACGAGATCCTGGGGTTGAGGAAAGGCATGGACAATCTCGCCTCCGAGAAGGAAACTCTAAGAGAGCAGTTAGCTTCGCTTGAACTCCAGCTTCGAGGTGCGAAGGAGGAGAGCCTAGCTCGGGGCCTTGAAATCAAGGAGCTTAAAACCAGATCTGCCGCTGAGCTGGCCAAGGCTAAATTTGATGATGTGGCCATTATGGCTTCGTATCGAACTGATGCCGAAGCTGCTAATGCCCGGGAAAGGGATATTTCTTCTATGGCGGAGGCTAAGTTAACAAGTGCCCTGGACCATTTTAGGCGACAATCCTAGAGGATGATTCTCGAGGAGATACATGCTGGAGGCTTCGATCTTTCAGCCGATATTGAAGCGGAGAAGGTTTTGGAAGAAGAGGCGGCCGCTCTACTTTTCGATGAGGATGATTCAGCCAGTGCCTTCGAGGGTGAAAGATACGGGGATGAAATCGCCGAGGATGACGCTCCCCGAGAAGCGACTCCTAAAGATGCAGCTGCTAAAGATGTGAACCCCCGAAGTAGTTTTAGGTTACTTTATTTTGCTTTTTTGTAGACTTCCCTCGTGTAAATATTCCCTATAATCATTTTTTGGAAATACAAGGGGTGCCTTGTCTTTGGTTTGAGCTGGATTTAACATTGTCTTTATTTATGGAAGACTTCGTTTGAATGACCAATCCGAGGATTGGTTTTAGGGCTCGGGGTGTTATAAACCTTTAGATCTTTGCCGATAGATATAATAATCTTTGAGCTAAGTTTAAATCGATCCGAAGTGAGCACAGGATACTGTGAACCTTGAGTTCGAATCGAAGCAAGAGCGGAGTCTCGGGCAATAAGTTCTTGGCTCTAAGCTTTTCGAAGTTGGCTCTTGGGCTCTTATATATCGGCCTTTAGGCTCTTTTAAGATTGGATCTTAGGCTCTTATATATCGGCCCTTAGGAGCTTTTAAGTTTGGCCCTTAGGCTCTTATATATCGGCCCTTAGTCTCTTTAAGTTAGGCCAATTCGGCCTCTTAGAATGGCTATATAATTTTTCCCTCATTTCGACTTAAAAGACTTAGTGAAAATTTAATTATGCCTTAGCATATGTTTTTTGCACTCATAGGTTTTTCGAAGATCTAACATATCGGAAACCTTATTATTGATTTATTTATGTAAACATAATCGAACACCTCTTGAGGTGTTTCCCAGGGCCGATGTTATCGAAGCCCTTGGAATATTTGAGGGCTGAATTTTCGAAGCCCTTGGAATTTTCGAGGGCTGAATTTATCGAAGCCCTTTGTATTTAGCTTTTGCCGAGGGTAGCCTGATTTAACCGGTTTTTACGAAGTGTTTGAAGGCCTTTTAATTTCTAGCAATAGTCGGACGTCTCCGAGCCGCATTATTTGGTCGTAGCCTTTATATGACCATAGTCTTTTATTTGGTCGTAGCCTTTGGGTATGTCACTTAGACTTGTTACCCGATAACTTTTCGAACTTGTTCGAGAAGTTAAACCCCGAGAACATTGGCCTTGGCCTTTGTTTCGAAGGGGTGCCTCTTTGAGGTCTTATTAATTCGAATTTTGATGGCAGTCCCCGAGTATTCGGGGTGCTTCTATATTTTGGCTTTTAAGACGTTTCCCGTAGGATTGTAAGAGTAGAGATTGTATGAGATACAAAGTATTTTTGATATAACCTGAGTGCTTCTTCAAATAGTCGATACATGCGTACATGTTTTGCTGTCGGGGGTCGACTATTCTATATGGACACGGTTCGTTTGACCGTTTAGCCCATTACAAAGTTCTCCTATCGAGACCCTCTTACTCGTGAAATATCATTCCCATAAATGTAACCTCCGAGGGTGATGCCCTCCAGTTTTCGAGGTTGATTGAAAAGAAGCCTTGAATATTTGTTGATTGTTCCTCGGGTAGCATATAGGCGTTGCCTCGTTAAAAACCTTGCCGGCAAAACCCATTTGGGACAAAGTTCGAGCTAAGAGAAAAAGAGTGCAATTATGCTTTATAACCTGCGACCTTTGTGTCGGAAGGGGTGTTCTCAAAAGCACGAGCCTTTGAGAGCTTCCATTGTGCCAACCCATGGTTGCACTGGCTCAATGGGTTGTTTAAGTTCCTTTACCAATGCTCTAAGGTCTTGCTGTCCATGACCATGATATCTCCGGGGGCCTTGAACTGGTCGGAGATGATTTCGATGCCCTAATTTGACGCCACGAAGGCCGAGAAACTCAGTCGCCCCAACTCCGAGGGAATGCTTCTCTAGGTTTAGCTTTGTGTCGTATTGCCCCGAAATGTTGATTATTTCCTGCAAATGAATTAAAGTGGTCCTCTGCGCACATGGACTTATCCATTCATATCATCAATATAAGCTTTAATTATTTTACCTGTTTATCCTTCGAGCGGAATCCCTGTCATATTTAAACGGGGCGAAGCAATGCGATCTATACTATCAGCACAAAACTAAATGAGTTTTTTCCTAAGAGTGGGGGCTAATCCTGTTCCCAGATGTACCTTTCTTTTTAGCGGTTGGTTTGTTAGCATCGGGCTTTTCGGGAACAATTAGGGTTCGAGGATCTGGGGAATTCCTTTTTTCGCCTCTGATTACCTGTTATCCGCTTCCGTCGAGGCTCGGAGCTGTGACTACTACTTAGCCACCTGCTTACCTTTGGAGGTCTATGTCTTTGAGGTCAAGGGTTCCGGTGTCGGCACCACTTCCTCGATTGCGATTATCTCTTTTGCAGCATGCTGCTCTCCGTGGACTGTTTTCACTCCTTCTTCTGTCGAGAACTTCATCATCTGATGGAGAATCGAAGGCACTGCCCTCATATTGTGTATCCACGACCTCCCAATGAGGGCTTTATACCTCATGTCACTTTCAATGATATGGAACCTGGTATCTTGTATGGTACCAGCCACATTTATAGGCAGGATAATTTCTCCCCTCGTTGTTTCACTTGCCATGTTGAAGCCATTCAGCACCCTGGATACAGGTACAATCTGATCTTGCAGGCCAAGTTGTTTCACGACCCTCGATCTAATTATGTTCGCTGAGCTACCTGGATCCACTAAAACACGTTTAACCTGAATTTTATTCAAAAGGATAGAGATTACCAGGGCGTCGTTGTGAAGTTAGGATACATCTTTTGCTTCCTTGTCACAGAATGATAGAGCGTCCTCGGTTACATAGCTTTGAGTCCGTTTTTCCTTTGTGATGGATACTTTAGTACGTGTGAATGTATGTCCCTGTGGGACGTCGGCTCCACCAATGATCTGTGAATGACATATTGAAGTTTTTTGGGTTCATTCTTCCTATTTGCATCTCTTTCTCGGAAATGGCTTTTGGCCCTGTTACTGAGGAATTCATGAAGGTGTCATTCGTTGAATAGTTGAACTACCTCCTCTCTAAGCTGTCTTCAATCCTCGGTCTTATGCCCGTGGGTACCATGGTACTTACACATTACGTCGGGATTTATCTGAGAAGGATCTGTCTGTATGGGTTTGGGCCATCTAGTATCTTTAATTTTGCCAATAGTTGAGACGATACTTGAGGCGTCGACACTAAAATTGTATTCTGATAATTTGGGGGCCTCCACTGGTCCCGAACGCCTATCTGACCCGGTTTTGCCCATGAATCCTCGGGAGCTTTCTCGATCTACTCTTCGATTATTCCGAGGTGCATTACAACTTGAAATGTTCCTTCTGTCTTCGACGTACGGTTGATACCTTTCCTTGTTGAATCTTGATCCCTGGTCTATGTCCCTCGGGGGCTTGGCTACGAACCTGTTTGGGTGAACTGAACCTGAGGGGGCTCCCAACTGGTCATCCTCGACCTTAATTTTTGACCAATACCGATTGTGCAAATCCGACCATGTCACAGCTGGATACTCGATCAAGTTCTACTTTAGCTGTCAAGATGCTATCGAGTTTCTTTCATTCAACCCTTGCATAAAGGCCTGAACTGCCCAATCATCCGAGACCGGGGGTAGTTCCATCCTTTTCATCTGAAATCGGGACATGAACTCCCTTAGAATTTCGTCGTCCCTTTGTTTTATCTTGAATACGTCTGATTTTCTTGTGGCCACCTTTATGGCCCCGGCGTGTGCTTTTTCGAAGGCATCCGCCAATATAGCAATTAAATCAATAGAGTTTGGAGCTTAGTTGTGATACCAAATCATAACTCCTTTTGACAGTGTCTCTCCAAACTTTTTCAATAATATTGACTCGATTTTGTCATCATTCAAGTCATTTCCTTTGATTCCAGAAGTGTACGAAGTAATATGTTCGTTAGGGTCTGTTGTCTAGTTGTATTTTGGTATATCGGGCATGCGAAACTTCTTGGGAATGGACATCGGAGCTGCACTTGGGGGGAAAGAGTATGAATTTTTTTGGCATCAAGGCCCTTCAAAACTGGAGGTGCTCCGGGTATTTGGTCTACTCGGGAGTTGTAAGTTTCCACCTTTTTATCATTGTCTTCTATCTTCTTTTCTCTTGACTCGATTCTTTTAGTAAGTTCCTCGAGCATTTTCATGATTGTAGGGTCAGTCCCCGAGCCTCTTTCATCGGGCCTTTCAAGCATTGATTCATGCTGTATGTTTATTGGTTCGGTGGTGTTGGGAATCTTGTTCTAACTCTGAAGCTGCGATGGTGACTTGCTGAGCTTGCAGCATCTCGAATATCACCTGGAGGCTGACTCCTCCTTCTTCCAGTCCACGTGTTTCCTGGTCTCCGGCTCGGGCTTCCCTGTGTGCATTCCTTACGGGGTTTGTGCCTCCATGTTTAGAGCATTGTAGGAGCTGATATCAACTGGCTCCACGTTTTGCACTCCTTCAGGGATTACAGGTGGTACACCGAGCCCTATGCCGCTGTTTTCTCCAAGTCCCTCACTGTCATGAGTAGGTGCGTTTTGTGTGCTAGACATATTTAAGCTTAAAATCAAATAACCTTTGACAAGCAAAATTGTGAAAAATAACGCGTGTTATCAGAAAACTGGCACTAAAATAATCACTATTATCTTTAGCCCCACGGTGGACGCCAAACTGTTTACCTCAAAAAATGTGATTAACAATTAAAGATAATTTGTGGTTTTAAAGATACGTGATATATTCTAATACTAGTGATTATATGAGTAATATTGAGCTTAAGTAAGAAAAAATAATGAACCAAATCAATATTATCGGAACAGTAGGGGCCTCGAGCTTGTCTATCCAGGGACCTCGAGGTCAGCTAGGACCAATAAAGTATGAATAATAAAGTAAAGGCAATAAAGCTGAAGAATAGTTGCTGAACACGTTAAACAAGAGAAGAATAAGAACATTCTATTGCAGTGAATGATCTGATCTCTCTACAAAATGATTGGGGTCCCCTTTATATAGGAGGAGAAAACTCCAATATAGTACCTTGTTCATAAAGATAAAGAATTCTATTGGTACAAGAGTATAACGGCCTAGTACGGACCTGTACCATTTTGTACAACCCTTATCCTATAATTAATGCTCAGGTCCACATGTCCTTGAGAAGTTCCCGCTTTTTCTTGATTGACTTCGAGATAATGCTGCCCTCGATGCAGTCCATACCAAGCGTTCTATTAGCTTCCTCGAGGTAGGTGTCCCTTAGCCGGATACGACACCCACACCGAGTCTCCCGAATTCGGGCCTGTAGCCCGATTTAAGACTTCAAAATCATACTCCTCAATTTTGACTGTATACAAATATAATAAGTCCGAAAGAATAATTAAACAATTTATTCCCCAAAATGTCTTGTTTAATTACGTTAAGGGAGGAGTTAAAACACCAAACGTCACCAACGTTCACCATTTAATTTAATATAAAAACGGTTACACACCTTATTGCCTCCACATAAAACTGAACCGAAGAGACTATGAGAAGTGGATGTGGACTCTGCTACAGGTAAGCCTATCCCGGGTTTCATTATACAGTGTTGCTCTGTCATGTTCAGTTTCTTCTTTAATTTTTCATTTCCCCCCCTAGGATTGTTTGCCCCTATTCAGAAAACAGAATTAAGTTTGTTTGCCGTCTTGCTTTAACAATTTATAGGTTTACGAGGCTCATCATTCTTATTTTCTCTAATGCTTCTTAGTACTTATGCATTGTGTGCTTATTTTCTTGGAGTTAATTCCTTGTATTGTTATCCTAGTTATGAAAATTATTCAGTAAAGTAACTTTTGTATTTTTTGAGATAGCATACCCATATTCGCCATAAAATAAATTGCGAATTTACTTAGTTCACGCCCATTTGACCCATCTTAGGATCCATATTTTTAATCATACGACCAGACCCTCAAACCCAAAAACTTAAATGGGTATACTCAGATTTCATCCTTCTTTGCTTTGTTGTAATAATGTTTTATGGTGTGTTGTTCCATTTTTCAGCTTATAACTTTTTGCATTCTCTGGATAATGGGTCATCCTTCTATCCGTCTCCACTTGAATACTAAGTAGTAGGTTTTTGTCTACATGATGTGCTCCGCCCTAGACTCCGGGCTAAAGCTAAAATCCCCCATTCTCTTGGAGCCTAATTTCTGCTTACCAATTGATTTGTTAAAATTTTTGCAAGAATTCCATTGGTAAATTTTTGGATGTTTAACAACGTCAATCAGAAAACATGAAACATTGTATTTTTTTGTTATTGTCCTATTCAGAAAGCAATCAAGTTTGTCTGCGTTCTTGCTCTAACATTAAGTTTACAAAGCTGTTCATTCTGATTTTTTCTAGGCTGGTAATGCTTGTATATCGACATTTACTTTTTAAATAAACATGATCGACATTTACTTTTTTGATGCTATGTTGGGGAAGCATTAGTTGTTCAATGCTTACCTTGCAGCAGGTCATCATCCACATTCTTCAATCTTTATTTTAATCAAATTGTTAATGTGAATTTTCCCCTGGTGTGTTTTGTTTGACCTGTTTAGAAAGGAGAACAGATGTTCCTCGCAATTGAATGGCTAAATGAACTTTTCTGGCCCAATTTATATTAAGTACACTATATAACTTTTATATCATCTCAAGTAGAGTGAATTATTTCCATAAATCGGCAAGTGTGCAATCTTCAACAACTTAAAATAAGTCGAGAATATTAGATTATGAACTTAATCTTGCATAACATCTTTCTTTGGCATGCTCCGATCAGCTTTTGTTTCTAATATGTTTCAACTCATTGTGCTTGCTCTCCTGAATACTCCATCTTTTATCTATTAAAACTACGTGATTAGATAGAGGGGCAGTTATGCGTTAATGCCGAAAGCTCATCACTATTTGGGAAATGTATGGTGAACTATGAGTTTAATTGGAAAGAAAATAGAGTAACAGCTCTTCTCCTCAAGTACAAAAACTGAGGAACGCTGGCTAATGCGAGGAAGAAAATCCTTATATAAAATTTCAACAGGTTAGATGGGCTGAATATCTGGAAGAATAATGAAACCTTAGTAGGAGATAGTTAATGGTCTTGCTTTGCTGATACTAACCGTGTTCTCTCCATGTGAAGTTTATGGTCCTCCTGTTCTTTCCTGATACTCTCGTCTGTATCATTATTTTGTCTCTCCAATATATAGAAAATGGTAAAATCGTATGCAGTTGGAAACATTGAACTACTAGTCATATACAAGCTGTGGATACATTACTGAAATGTGTTTTCATAACAATTTGAATTTTCTTCAAATAGCTATTGGTTGAATACTGAATACTATGGAAGTTGACAAGTGCATTTCCTTGGTACTATTTGTTAATTTCCCTGATTTTTATTTTCAGAATTGCCTGCAAACTCATCAGTATTAGACCATGAAGAGTGCTAGGAGATCTGATGTTGATACAATTAGCAACCTGCCATGTAATGTCCTGGATGAAATTTTAGGTTGCTTGCCTTTGAAAGATGCAGTGAAGACCAGTATCTTGTCAAAACACTGGAGGTACAAATGGGCAACACGTCAAGAACTTGATTTTGGTTATGACTTTTTCGGGTCATTTGCACATTATCAAGAAGCTAAGACGATCATTTACCAAGTCCTATTACTCCATAAAGGACCAATACTGAAGTTTAAACTCGGAGGCTTTAACTTGAAAAGTTGTCCTGATATTGATCACTGGATACTCTTCTTGTCAAAGAAAAATATCCAGGAATTCACCCTTCACATATGGTCAGGCAACATATATCATTTACCTTCTCACCTTTTTACATTCCAGCAGCTAAGGCATCTGGAATTTCATAAATGCTTGTTTTACCCTCCACCCGGTTTCAAAGGGTTTGAGAAGCTTATTAATCTTGATTTTGATAGAGTCACTTTTGTTCCATCAATATTTTGGAATCTCATCTCTAAATGCCCATTGCTTGAACGATTAAGGTTGCTTTGGTGCACTGACTTTGACACCCTTGAAATTGATGCCCCTAATCTCAAATTCTTTGAGTTTAGAGGAAAATCAAAGTCCTTTTGCTTCAAGAATGCCCCTGTGCTTGGTAGGGTTATCCTGTCTCTCAATTCACGTGTTTCGGCTGATGCATCTCCTGTTTGTTCAAATTTTATGAAGTTCTTCCATTGCATACCTTCCCTACGGGAACTGGATATACGTGGTTGGTTATTGGAGGTAATGGAAATGTGTAATAATATTTATTATGGTCTCGTGAAACTTGGTACATATCATAACCAAATGATGTATCTAATTCGTATCTTTAACTAATTTTTGACGTGCTTCTAGTACTTGACCATGGGAGGTCTGCCAGAAAATCCCCCGACTGCTCTGAACAATGTCAAAATTCTGGAAACGGACATGTCTTTCAGAAATGTTGAGGAGGTTTCGGTTGCTGTTTACTCGATTACAAACTGCCCTAAATTACAACAGCTTACTATTAGATGTGTAAGTACTCTCCTATTTTCTCTTGAAAGTGACTGAATTTCCACTGAACTCGCCTAACCATTCTTCCCGAAATTCCTTTACAGTCAGCGGACAATAATGTGGAACCTGTTGTACAATTTTTACGAGCCCAATTATTCTCTTTTCAAAGAGTACATATGAGTACTTTTGGTGGTCTTGAGATGGAAATGGAATTTGTGAGGTTTATACTAGCATCTGCACCATTACATAAGCAAATTTTCATTTGGAATTATTCATGTCTCCTTCTTCGGCCGGGAAGACAAATGATGAATGAGATAAAACAATACCGTCGAGCATCACCCAATGTTGAAGAAATTGATGTACAAGATCTTGTATGATTGAAACCCAAGAAGTGCCATGACTTCGATTATTAGTTGTTGTTGATATCGTATGTATTACATCCTTGACTTTGGTCATTATGCACTAAGGTGCTGTATATGAATTTATTTAACTATTTCAAGAGAGAGAGTTCAACTATCATAGCTTATCATGTAATCTGTCTCTCTGAGTAACATGCATTAATCTACTAAGTGTGTCAATAGGAAATGAAAGAGGCATATTGTGGATTGCACCTCTTCATCTCACCCTTTCAATGTTTATAAATTTAGAGGTTTGGCCTCATTTTTCAAACATTGAAAATTTTCCCTTTTTCTTTGCATTGTTATCTAAAACAAAACATAAGTGTCATGTGTGATTTGTTCCGCCTTATTGCGTTCGTTGAAACATTGGGGTTTGAAGTACCATTATACCAGTGTGAGTAATCTGTTCTACTAGGAAGGATTAAGTTCCTTAATCAGTGGGCTCGAATTTAATTTTATTCTTCCAATGCTTTAAGTTCTTTAAGATTGTTGATAAACTGTGTTCAAAACAGAAAATTCTGCAAAGTAAAACAGAAACAGAAATGCATTGAAAGAACAAAATCAAATCCGAGCCCAGTGATTAAGGAACTTAATCCCCTCCTAGTAGAATATATTACTCACAGGTATAGCGGTACTTCAATCCCCAGTGTTTCAACGAACGCAATAAGGCGGAACAAATCACACACGACACTTATGTTTTGTTTTGGAAAACAATGCAAAGAAAATGAGAGAAATTTCAGAATTTTCAATGTTTGAAAAATGAGGTCAAACCTCTAAATTTATAGACAATAAAAGAGTAAGATGGAGAGGTGTAATCCAAAAAGTGGCTCTCCCATTTCCTATTTACACTCTTTAAAGAAAAACAAAACAAGAAGCGTGCTCAAGAAAATATTCGCTGGGACTTATGAACACTACAATCATCGAGGAATGAAAATGACAGAAGGAGATGAAGCAATTCCCTCCAACATCACCCAATGTAGAATTAATATATAAAGTACTGTGCTAATTTAGGTACTGCAATTTTTTGATAGGCAGCTAAATTTTTTGCCTGCTAATTACAACGTAACTCTGTCATGTTGTTTTGGGCTATACATACCTACTTTAAGCTTATAGCTTAACTATCCAAAATTATAAACTGAGTCACTTTTCTTTTAAAAAAGTCATTTAATTATTTCTATTGCACACAAATAATCACTTAACCGGAATTATTAAAGTTTCCAATGGAAAAATATGATGTGGCAGTCCATATAAATTTTTATTTTTCTGGATCAAATAAAATAATTAACATCCAAATAAAATATAGAAAATCCACCATACACCCAACCTAACCTACTAAAAATAAAAATTTACCCGCTAAATAAAATCAAACACTAAAACAGATCCCTGTTGCAATTGCATCTCTCTTTTTCTTATAAAAAATATTTTTTTTCATGGTTTCACTCTAGTATTAATCTCGTAATCTCGTACCCATTATTATTTATAAAAAGTAGAAGAAAAATCCTAAAAAAAGTATACAGGTTATTGAGAAAAGAGGAACACGGGTTACTCTAGTCTTTAGTCCTTAATCTCGTACTCATTATTATTTTATAAAACTAAAGTAAAATTATGAAGAAAAAAAAAAGGGATATGCTTTTGATAAGAAGAAGAGAGATGCATTTACAACATAATTGCATTTTATAGTTTGATTTTATTTGGTCCAAAAATATTAAAAATCCATGTGGACTGTTACGTCACATTTTTTCATCGAAAAGTTTGATAATTTCGATTGAGTAACCATCTGTGTGACGTTCCTTACAAATGAAAGAAAAATAACTTTAGTCCATAATTTTGGATAGTTTGATAACCATATGAATAACTATCCCCCTACTTATGGTAGTAACTTTTTATGATCCTTTTTCTTATTCCAGGGCAATGCAAGTAACCTATATTCTAGTAGTATTTAACTTCAAAGTTAAAAAAACATTGCAAGTCATTTCAATTCAAATGATTTGTAAGTCCCGCTCTTAGTCGAGGCACCTTGATATGGGAGATTTATATGACTTTCACTTTATGTATTTCAATTCACATGTTTCAAATTTTTACTACTTAGCCGAGCCCTGGGCTTATGTAACAACCTAATTGGTCGTTTTGAAAATTAGCGCTCTGTTTGGTGGTTTAAGGCTTTGATAAGCTTCGTATTGTGTGTGTGGTCGAGTTTGGTTTTCGGATGATTCAGAATCAATTTAAAAGAAGGATTCTTATTTTTTAGCCTTAAGCGGTAAGAGTTGACCGGAGTTTGACTTATGTGTAGACGACTCTGAAATAGCGTTTTGATGATTCCAATTGCTTTGCATGGTGATTTTGGACTTAGGTGTGCGTCCGGATTTGAATTTGGAGGTCGGTAGGTCGTTTCGGCATGAATTGGCGAAAGTTGGAAAGAATGGAAGATTTTGGAAAGTTTGACCGGGAGTTGACTTTATTGATGTCGGGGACGGATCCCAGTTTCGGAAGTTGGAATAGGTACATACTGTCATTTATGACTTGTGTGCAAAATTTGAAGTCAATCGGAGTTGGTTTGGTATGAATCAACATTAGTTTTGAAAATGGGAAGTTCATAAGTTTCTTAGGCTTGAATCGATGCACGATTCATGATTCTAGTGTTGAGCCAATTTTAGGCTTCGAGCAAGTTCGTATAATATTTTTGGACTTGTTAGTATATTTGGTTGGGGTCACATGGGCTTCGGGTGAGTTTTAGATGGGCTTGGATTGTGCCACGCTCTTATTTGATATTTCGGCTTTGTTTCTTTTGGCATAAAGGGTATCACATTGTGCAAACGACCTTTTATTTATGATTCGATTGAACCATTAGATCCATATCGTAATTACAAAACCATAACAACAATAATCGTCGCATTTCGAGGTCGTACGAGGGAGTTATGCCAATTTTCGAGTTGGGAAAGATTGCTGGTTTCTGGTGTTTGAGGGAACAGAGGCAAATCGCAGGTGTCAAATGCGATTTATAAGTCCCAGGTGTCAAATGCGATTTATAAATCCCAGGTATCAAATGCGATTTATAAGTCCCAGGTGTCAAATGCGATTTATAAGTAACAGGTGTCAAAGTAATTTATAAATCTCAGGTGTCAAATGCGACTTGCCTGGAGAGGTTTCAAAAAACGGGGGTTTCATCATTTTTATCATATTTTGAGTTGTAGACCTTGAATTTGAGCAATTTTTGAGGGGTTCTTCACTTATTCGATTGAGTTAAGTAATTTATATCAGAAATTGATTACATTTCATAATTTCATACTTATTTATATCGTTAAATTAGTGAATTGAGAGGGAAGAAAATGGAAAATTTTGTAAAAATCTTTCAAATGTAAAATGAGGATTTGAAGGGCTATTCGATATCGGAATTTGATAATTTTGGTATGGATGGAATCATATTGGAATGAGTATTCGAGTTTTGTGAATTTTATCAGGTTCCGAGGTGCTAGCCCGGGATTGGCTTTTTAGTTTTAATTAAAGATCGATGCTTTATTATCCGAAATTATTTCCTATGAGTTTTATTTATGATTTGAAGTTATTTTGGCTAGATTTGAGCCGTCCGGAGGTTTTTCACTCAAGAAGGTCATCATAGAGTATCTGTCTAGCTTCTTTGAGGTAAGTATTTTGCCTAATTTATATATATAAATATATATATTTCTTGGTTATTACCTCGCTAGGATTCATCCAGTCGAAGTAACTAAGAACTTCGGATTGAAGTAATAAGATTATTGAATCATCAGAACTACTTCGATATATCTTTTTTACTTTTTAGCCACAGAGTCTTTGTGAACCCATACGACTTTCGTTCTTCCATTTCTTGGTTCGAACTGTTAGTTGAATTATTTCTTGATTTCATCCGTTTATTCATTCAATTCACAGTCACAAGGGGCCGGAAGGACTTCTAGTCTATTAGAATCCCCTAGAGTAGTAAAATATATCTTTAGTTCATTTCATATATAACTAGCACTAGTCAATATCTAATATCACATATACATGTCTTTCTTCCATAACGTAAACCAAGCATTCATCTTAGATTCAATCCTATTCGAGAATCAAGCGTCGAAACATCTAGAAGGGTTGGCTTATAGTTATTCAATTACAGATACCTCCCTCTCCTAACCGACCCTTTCTAAAATACTCAAAAAAATCCCTTTTTTGTAAATTCTTTTGAACCTTACCTTTTCTTATTATTCCACCTAGATAAATCTAAATGGACAAATTGATTAGGCCGAATAATTCCATATGTATAGAAATATCATTATTTGATTGATCTAAGTTCATGCAATTTATTAATAAAAATGAATAATTTATTTATTAATTATTAATATTTTGGTCAATCGTTGAATAAAATCAACTGAAAGGGAAATCGTTTCGCCCTTTTTAATTTAATTTAATTACACGTCGTAAACCTATACAACAAGAATTATAATTATTGACAAAAATTCTTATATTCAAATTGTTTTAACAATGAATTAATAATGAGATGGACTAAGCAATCTAAAGTGAATATTCATTGAGACGAAGTATGATATTAAGTGAAGGAAAGGGGAATTTTAGGAAAAAGATCTTTTTTTTTTAGATCTTTTTCCCCTTACTCTTTAATATCATCGTAATTTTTTTGCTATCACTCTAGATCGTATATAAAATAGTTGTATATTTAGATTCCCCTATTCTATTCCCTAAGTTAAGTAATTCTCTTGAGCCACCCACCATATTTATACATTGCTTTGGGCTAAGCTAAATAAGACTATTTCAATGATGGCCCTCCATGGATTCACCTATATAAGCCGCGGCTAAAGTTGCAAAAATAAGAGCTTGAATACCACTTGTAAATAATCCAAGGAGCATGACAGGTATAGGAAGAGGTCTCGGGGGCCTCGAGTGAGTTTCGGGTGGTCAATCAGACCATTTCATGCTTTGGAAAAGTTGCAGGTTTTTGAGCTTCAGCTGTTGCAGAGTTTTCTTCTTCGCGATCGCGTAGAGCTTTTGTGGGGGCAACCCAGGTTGTTCTTTGCGGTCGGGAAGATGGATATACGATCGCATAAGGTGGCGAGATTGTTGATCGTGAACGCGTGGAGAAGGTCGTGTTCGCGTAGAGTTAAGTGGACCAGGGGTTTAACTGGAGATTGTTCGTCGCGAACGCGGTTCCCTGTCCGTGTGTAGGATGCCTGAGCATCGCGTTTGATAACTAGGAATTTTGACGTGTTTTATGCTCCTTCCTACTTACGCTCTGATAATAAATTCTTACAAAATAGTCCCAAAAGGCTCATAAGTTGTGCTTGATTGCAGGTTTGATCGACAAAGTGACAAAATGTTAAAGATCGGCTCAGAAGGAGTAAAACCTGCTCAAGTACCAAAGACAAGTCAAATTCAGGACAAAAGGGCCCAGTACGGCCGCACTACACTTTGTGCGGTCCGCACTAGGGGATTCAAAGAGCTGGCAAATCGAGCCTCAAGGAAGTGCAGCCGCATTCGATCCTGCGCGGTCTCCTTGAAGGTTCCGCGACCGCACTGCCATTTTGTGCGGTCCACGGAGGAGACGATTAGAGAGATGTCCAGTGCCAACTTCAAACCCATACGGTCCACGGTCATGTTTGTGCGGACCACGCTAGTTGCCTCCGCGGCCGCGGTCCATTCTGCATGGTCCGCGGAGCCTGAGTTCAGAGAGCCAAGACTTCAAGTCCAAGAGCCTAGTGCGGCCGCGGTCCATTCTTTGCGGTCCGCACGGACCTCGCAGGGGCATTTTTGTCCAGTTTTTCCAGCTTAGTGTAAATAGAATATTTTTTCATCTTTAGGGCATCAGATATTATCAGACATTAGTTGCACTCGTGAGAAGACCATCTATAGCCATTTTGGGCATTTTTACTTAGTTTTCATCATTGAATCTTTGTATTTACTTTAACAATTAATTATTATGCCTTGTTCTTCATTTATTTCTCTATTTTCTTCTTCAAGCATGAGTAGCTAAACCCATTAGCTAGGGTTGTGGCTCAATTCTAGTGTGGGTAATTGATGGGTGTTGCCATCGAGGGTTAGATTGACTATGGGTGTTTGCTATTTGGGTCAATTTTATGGTTTAATCTATGAATTGGTGGTTGCAAACACTGGTTTGTGCTAAGTTGACTTGGCTCTTCTTGAGAAAGAGAGCCTAAGTCTCCAAAATTGACCCAACAAGGAATTGGGATGGACTCAAGAGAATTGATAGTCCTAATTAAAGGGTTAAACCTCGAGAGAGTAATTACCCAACTTGAATCCTAGTTGCTTAAGCTAATTTACCTACCCATTTGGTCTCGAGAGAGTCAATTGATCACTCTCTCTACCGAGAGGTGTGAGAGTGGGTAAAATTGTGCAACGGTTATAGCATATTTCCCCAATCATGTCAATCGAACCTTAGAAGCATTTACCCGTCAATTACCCACCTAGGTGAAAGTCACTACCCTAGTGCCTTTCTACCCATTAGATAAAACTCTAGCAATTTTCTCATTAGCATAATTTAGTTCTAATTAGTAGTTGATAATATTAGTTTGTTAAAGAAAAATCAAAAGATGTTTGGAAGTGCCATTTGGAACAATTACACGACTCTAGTCTAGATAGATACTCGACTCTATTCCTAGCTCCCTGTGGAAATCGATCCCGACCCACAAATCGGGTAAAAGCTATTTCGACCCTCTCTTCCTACTTTTTAGTAGTGCAGAGTAGGCAGCGATCAACTTTTTGGCGCCGTTGCCGGGGAGCTAACGGTTTTGGCTATCTATTTAGTTAGTTTTGTGTATTGTTCTTCTTTCTTTCTTTGTTACTTACTTGTTTGTGTCATTACTCAGGGTCCAACATGGCTTTAAACAATGCTAATGACCCTCTTGGAAACGTGATAGCGGGGGAGGTGGTAGATGATCTTGAGCAAGATGAGGGGCCTCTTGCACCTCAAGGTTAACGAAGAGGCCGGAATGCCAATGCTAATCCAAATGACAATATTTCAGACCCTTCCCTGGTTCCTCCAAGAGTGGCTCCCAGAGTTTTACCGAACCAGGGCTACGCAAGTGCTATTGTCCCACCCCGAATCCGGGCGGCCAACTTTCAGATAACCAATGTGATGTTGACCTTACTTGAGCAGCATGGGTACCACGGGCGCTACAAATCAAAATGCCTACAAACATCTCAAGGGGTTCGTAGATACATGCTGGGGGAGAAAACAGACGAATGTGTCCTAGGATGCGTTGAGATTGAGACTTTTCCCGTTCTCCCTTCGGGGAAAGGCATTAGATTGGCTCGAGAGACTCCCCAACCATTCCATCACAACTTGGGATGAGTTGGCGGATAAGTTTATTGCCAAATTCTTCTCTCCTAGTCATATGGCGGCACTTCGAGATGAAATATTAGCCTTCAAGCAAAAGCTAACGGAACCTTTGCATAAGATTTGGGAGCGGTATAGAATGATGGTGAAGGAGTGCCCAAATAATGATATGACCGAGGCCATGATCCAACAAACCTTCTACCGAGACATAAATACTACAAATCAATGCATTGTTAACCAATTGAACAGGGGCAATTTTATGAAGCTTTTTTATGAGGAGGCATGTGATGTACTTGATGAAATGGCAGTCACTTCTTCAGCGTGGCAGAGTAGAGCAAATGTGCCTCAAGGTGACCCTATGATTATCCATTTGCACAAGGAATTACATGATCATGGGCAAGCAATAGCTGAGCTTACTACTACGATGAATCAATTGGCTAAGGCACAATTGCAACAAGTTCAGAATCCTCTCCAAGTGAATGCCATGGAGGGTGTTAGTATGCTTGTCAACAAGAGAAGGCAAAGGAGGCAACAAAATTAAGGAAATTCTGAGCAATTTGTTGATGAATATGATGGGTGTCAAAATGATGGTTATGATGACCAAGAAGAGGTACAATATGTCAACAACTATCAAGGCAATAGAGGCAACTCTTCAAACCAATAATGGCGACCCCAAGGAAATTGGGGCAATCAACAACAAAGTGGTGGCAATTGGAACAACAACAACTAAAACAACAATTGGGGTAATCAGAACAACAACCAAGGCAATTGGAATGGAAATAACAACAACTGGGGAAACAACAACAATCAAGGCGGGCGGAACAACAATGGAAACCAAGGCAACCGGGGGCAAGTCTTTTATAGTCCCCCAATGTACCAACAAATGAACAATCCACCCCCTTTCCCTTCTCAAGGTCCTAGTTCTTCTAGTAATGATATAGGTAGAATTGAAATGATGTTCGAGCAGATGATGAAGAGGAATTCGGATTCGGATGCACAGTTAGCTTCTCACAACACCTTTATCCGAAACTTGGAGGTGCAATTAGGCCAAATCTCTCAGTCATTGAATACTCGCCCGAAGGGTGCTCTACCAAGTGATACGGTAGTGAACCCAAAGGGTGGGAACAATCATGTCATGACGGTCACAACAAGAAGTGGGAGAGGCGGTGATGTGAATGCCTCTAAGCGAAAGCAAGTTGTCGATGATGATGTTGAGTTGCAAGATGACGAAGTCCCTTTGGTAGTTGAAGATGTGGTTGATGAAAATATGAACAATGAAGTGAGGATTGATATTGAAGAAGTCGAGGTGGAAACCCAAAATGATGTGAACCCATTTAGGGAACACATAATTGACATGCCGGAGCCGATTGTGCCAAAAGCCAAGGCTCATTTTCCAAGGCCACCTCCACCTTATCCTCAAAGGCTCGCAAAGCGGAAGAATGATAATCAGTTTAAAAAGTTCATTGATATGATGAAGAGCTTATCTATTAATGTGCCATTGGTGGAGGCACTTGAACAAATGTCGGGCTATGCAAAATTCATGAAAGACTTGGTCATAAAGAAGCGTTCTATGGATTGTGAAACTATAAATATGACTCACCAAGTTAGTGCTATAGTGCATTCAATGGCCCCAAAGCTTGAAGATCCCGGTGCTTTCACCATTCCTTGCACCATTGGGAGTGCGAATTTTGCCAAGGCTCTATGTGACTTGGGAGCTAGTATCAATTTAATGCCCTACTCGATTTTCAAAACTTTGGGTATCGGGCAACCTAGGCCAACCTCAATGAGACTTCAAATGGCGGATCGATCTATGAAGCGACCTTTGAGCATTATTGATGATGTGCTTATCCGGGTGGACAAATTTAAAATTGCCGGCCAATTTTGTGATTTTGGATTGTGAGGTGGACTATGAGGTTCCTATTATCCTAGGAAGGCCTTTCCTTGCAACGGGGAAGGCATTGGTTGATGTTGAAGCGGGTGAGCTCACTTTCTGAGTGGGAGATGAAAAGGTCGTTTTCCACGTTTGCAAATCTATGAAGCAACCGAATAGCACTGAGGTGTGCTCATTTGTAGACCTTATCACAACTGTGATTATGGACGATACCAATGCTATGATCAACGTGGAGGATCCTCTTGAAGTAGTGCTTTTAAACATGGATGTCAATGATGATGCTAGTAGAGTGGAGTGCGTGAATGCCCTACATGGGATGGGCTCTTATTCTTATGAGCTGAGGAAATTATCTTTGGATCTTGAAATCGGAAAACTCCACCAACAAAGCCATCAATTGAGGAGCCACCGTGTGTTGGAGTTGAAACCACTTCCTCCACACCTCAGGTATGAATTCTTAGGCTCAAATTCTACTTTACTAGTTATTCTTTCTTCTTGCCTTACTAACATGCAGGTTGAGGCCACTTTGGCGGTGCTTCAAAAGCGGAAAAAGGCAATTGGATGGACTCTAGCCGACATTCAGGGAATAAGCCCCACATTTTGCATGCACAAAATTATCTTGGAGGAGGATGCAACGCCTTCCTTGGAGCATCAAAGAAGATTTAACGAGGCTATGTAAGAAGTGGTGAAGAAAGAGGTGATCAAATGGTTGGATGTCGGGGTTGTGTACCCCATTTCTGATAGCTCGTGGACTTCTCCGGTGCAATGTGTATCGAAGAAGGGTGGTATGACTGTGGTGACCAATGACATCAATGAACTTATTCATACTCGGACAGTCATAGGTTGGAGGGTTTGTATGGACTACCGGAAGCTAAACAAGGTGACCCGAAAGGACCATTTCCCATTGCCATTCCTTGACCAAATGCTTGATCGTCTCGCGGGGCGTGCTTTTTATTGCTTTTTGGATGGGTACTCGGGGTATAATCAAATATTAATTGCCCCGAAGGACCAAGAGAAGACCACCTTTACTTGTCCATATGGAACCTTCGCTTTCTCTCGGATGTCGTTCGGGTTGTGTAATGCTCCGGCGACATTCCAAAGATGCATGATGGCTATTTTCACCGACATGGTGGAAGATATATTGGAGGTCTTCATGGATGATTTTAGCATGGTTGGTGATTCCTTTGAAGAGTGTTTGGGTAATTTGGATAGAGTGTTGGCCCGGTGTGAAGACACAAACCTCGTACTCAATTGGGAAAAATGCCATTTTATGGTTGAAGAGGGTATAGTGTTGGGTCACAAAATTTCAAAACGAGGGATTGAAGTTGATAAAGCCAAGATAGAGGTGATTTCAAGGCTTCCTCCCCCATTTCTGTCAAAGGGGTGAGGAGTTTTCTTGGGCACGCGGGTTTTTACTGGAGGTTTATAAAAGATTTTTCAAAAGTGGTACACCCCTTGTGCAAGTTGCTAGAAAAGGATGCAAAGTTTGTGTTCGATGAGGGATGTATGCAAGCTTTCGAGATTCTCAAGCTTAAGTTGACCACTACCCCTATCATTACCGCACCAAATTAGAGCTTGCCTTTCGAGCTCATGTGTGATGCAAGTGACGTTGCGGTTGGGGATGTTTTGGGTCAAAGGGTTAACAAGATGTTTCATCCAGTGTACTACGCAAGCAAGACCATGAATGAGGCTCAAAGGAACTATACAGTCACCGAGAAAGAGTTTTTGGCTATAGTGTTTGCAATGGAAAAGTTTTGACCATATCTTATGGGGCCAAAGTTATAGTGCACACTGATCATGCTGCCCTTAGGTACTTGATGACAAAGAAAGACTCCAAGGCAAGATTGATGAGATGGGTGTTACTACTCCAAGAGTTTGATCTAGAAATTGTGGACCGGAAAGGTAGTGAGAACCAAGTGGAGGAACACTTGTCCCGTTTGGAGGAGGAGGGGAGGCCTTGTGATGGCCTTGAGATCAATGATTCATTTCCCAACGAACAACTCCTTGCGGTGTCAATGAATGATATGCCATGGTTTGCTGATGTTGCCAATTACCTTGTGACTGGAGTAATCCCATGTGATCTCTCTTCTAACCAAAGGAAGAAGCTCAAGCAGGATAGTTTGGATTTCTATTGGGATGAGCCATACTTGTTCAAGATTTGCACGGATGGTGTGATTCGTAGACGTGTCCCATAGGAAGAACAATTGAGTATCTTAGAGACTTTCCATTCTTCACCTATGGTGGCCATCATGGTGGGGTGAGGACCGCCTCGAAAGTTCTTAGTTGCGGATTTTATTGGCCCACCTTGTTCAAAGATGCGGGTGATGTTGTGAAGAGGTGTGACGATTGCCAAAGAGCGGGCAAAATTTCAAAAAGGGATGAGATGCCTCTCAACACCATTCTTGAAGTGGATATCTTTGATGTTTGGGGCATCGATTTCATGGGTCCATTTGTTAGCTCTTGTGGGAATACTTACATTCTCGTGGTGGTTGACTATGTCTCAAAATGGGTTGAAACCGTGGCTTTGCCTAACAATGAAGCCCGGAGTGTTGTTGCATTTCTTAAAAAGAGCATCTTCACAAGGTTTGGCACTCCTCGTGCGATTATTAGTGATGGGGGTCTCACTTTTGCAATAAAGCTTTCGACACATTGCTTCCAAGTACAGTGTCAATAATAAGGTTTAGACCCCTTGTCATCCTCAATCTAGTGGTCAAGTGGAAGTCTCCAACAGAGAAATCAAAAGTATCTTGTCAAAGACGGTTAATGCAAATAGGACCGATTGGTGGAAGAAGTTGGATGACCTCTATGGGCTTATCGGACGGCCTACAAAACTCCAATTGGGATGTCTCCATATCGGTTAGTGTTTGGGAAAGCATGCCATCTTCCGGTTGAGTTAGAGCACAAAGCCATGTGGGCTTTGAGAAAGTTAAATCTTGAATGGGATGTTGCAGCTAATCTTTGTGTTGAACAACTCAATGAACTCGATGAATTTTGAGTCCATGCCTACTCCAGTTCGTCCTTGTATAAGGACAAGATGAAGTACCTTCATGGACTAATATGCTCGTGGAAAGGAGTTCAATGTAGGTGATTTGGTTCTCTTATTCAACTCCTGGTTACGTCTGTTTCCGGGAAAGCTCAAATCCAAATGAGTGGACCGTTTGAAGTTGTGTTTGTGACCCCTTTTGTGCTCTTGATTTGAAAAACAAAAATGGTGAAGTCTTTAGAGTTAATGGGCAGCGGGTCAAGCATTATCTTGGAAAGTTTGATGACAGTCATGTAGTGGCGCTCCTTCATCTCAAGTGATGTGGTGGTAACATGCGTCATGCCGCGACGTTAAATCAGACGCTTCTTGGGAGGCAACCCATGTCTTTTTATTCTTGTTTTCTTTGATTTTCTTTGTAGTGTGGGATTGATTTTTTTGCTAATTGGTTGTGAGATGTGCGCGACGTTAAATCAGACCCATGTCTTTCTCTGAAGTTGCCAGTACGGTCGCCCTACACTTTGTACGGTCCGCACTGGTGTGATCAATGTGAGGACTCTCTGAAGTCTACCACCACGGCCGCATTGCAATTTGTGCGGACCGCAGTGGACCTCTGCGGCCGCGGGCTGTTTTAAAGGATCGCAGAGGTTGCCTTCTCAAACTTTTTCTAAACAAAACCCAATGCGGACCGCGGTCCAGTTTGTGCGGCCACGCTGGTAGGTGAGTATGGGTCCCAGTAGTTTTTCTATAAATAGACCTCAGAGACCCCTGTTTACACTTTTCGCAAATTTTACACTCATAGAGACTAAACACTCTTCTCTTTTGCTTGTTAATTTTGTTCATTACAGTTAACTTTTCATTTTTTTAGCATGTATTTCTTCCATCTCTTATATTCTCTTCACTAGATTAATTAGATTAGTTAATTGTTAGTTTAATTAGTCTTAGGTAGTACAAAATGGACTGGGTAAACATATGGAAACATCAACTAGGGACAAATTTAGGCTTAAAAGCAAAAATCTTAACCTTAACTCAGTGCCATATTTGGGCACCCTCCGCGGACCGCGGTCATGTTTGTGCGGTCTGCGGTGCCCTTGTGCGATCTGCAGTACCACTTTGTGCGGACCAAGGTGATGAACTTATGCAAGGTGACCTTAAGCCCAGTGCAGCCGCACTATATTTTGTGCGGTCCGCACTGGCCCACCGCGGCCGCGGTACTACTTTGTGCGATCCGCGGTGGTCAGATTCAGAGGGGGGTATTCTGAGTCCCACCCCTGTACGGACCGAGGTTGTTTTTGTGCGGTCCGCGGTGGTCTAAGTGTGGCCACACTCCTTTTTTGTGCGGTCCGCACAGGCCGTGTTCTGCAACTGTTTTTGCAATTGTGTTATTCTGTTCTGCAATTCTTACTACACTAATGTCTCACTATCTCTGCTGATACTAACAAAGTTAGATACTTGTGCTTGCAGACAATGGTTACTCAAAGAGGAAGAGGCTCAAAACAACCCGAGAGAGGTGAATCCTCCCGGAGAGGCAAGGGCCAGAAGATGATCCGACGCACTCCCCAAGTGAGAAAAAGTATTAAAAAGCTACGGAAAGCAATTAAAGCTGCTGATAGAGCTTATGACCAGTCGGGGAGTGAGTACATGCCTTCCCAGGATATTTCCTCTGATTCTGTGCCTGAATTTGTCCCTGACTGGCCCGGAAGAATAAGATTGACTGATGATACTCCTCCACCCACACCCACTGCCCAAGCAGCAGATCATGTCTCCACTGAGTCGTCTGAGGGCTCAGCAGCTGGCAGTGGCGAGTACTCCACCTCCTCCAAAGCTTCATTATCCGGGAGAGTGCAGGCAGAGGTGATGAGGGAGATGAGAAGGTACCTGAGAGGGGTGAGCCTCAGGTTGGGGGGATTTCCCGTACTAGGAAACCCGAAATGTGGGAAGACAGGTTTGTAAACCAAGTAGCATACCACAAATTTAGGGAGTGGTGGCCGCTGCGAAAACTAATTTTGGAGAGGAGTTTCGTAGATAGAGATCTTCTACCCCTAAACCCTGATGTGCATAGACACTTTAGAACAAGAGTGGGGTGGGAGCACTTTATAAATGACTGTGGGGAGGCAAATGAACACTTGGTCAAAGAGTTTTACTGTAATGTGGCCCACATCATCAAGGGCTCCAAAGTGACTAAGGTTCGAAACAAAAAGGTGTTGTTCTACGGGAAGTCTCTGAATGAATATTTGAGTTACAATGAGGAAGATGAGTCTCTCTATATGGCAAAGATGGAGATGGGCGAGGAGGTCCGTCCATGGTTAGCTCAGTACCTGGCAATCCCAAGTACCGTTCTGGAGTGGTTGACTGTTGGGGTAAAGATACTACGGAGGACTCTTAACTTTGAGGCGAGGGGTTGAGAGACGTTTGTATGCAGCCGATTAGACCTCACTTCCCATGATCAGACTCTACCTCTCTACCAGGCTGTCCTAGTTGCTTCCATCATGGCAGGGTACCCCATCAATGTGGGGAATGTGATATCCCACATCATCTCTATTGTGGGTACTGAGACTGACAGGAACTACCCTTTCCCCAACACCCTGACTATGTACTTCAGAGATTTAAAGGTAGAAAAGAGGCGGTTTGACATCAAGGTAAAGGCCACAGCCCCATTCTCATGGTATAGTCTGAGGGGACCAGACAACCCCAAAGACAAGAGCTACAAGGCACCCGCTTCTGCCCCAACTGGCCAGTCTGAAGAGCCAGTTGTGGTAGAGGCCCCCATTGAGCCTGCCTCTACCTCTACTGAGATGCCTCCCGGACCCTCTACTTCAGATATTCCTCCTGGCTCTTCCACATCAGCGGGCCCAGAAATTCCATCTACTCGGGCCCATCTTATCACTGCCCACTGACTGAACCAGACACTTCAGAGTTTAAACAACCGAATGTATACTACATCATCCAAGTTGTCTACTTTGACCTCCACCATTGCGGCTCAGTCGGTCCCTCAGCCAGCACAGGTCCCACAGTCTATAGAGGATGCCTTGAAGAAGATAATTGAAAACCAAGAAAAGATCCTCAGTTCCCAGGCTGATTTGGCAAAGGCAGTGGATTCACATGGCAAGGCTCTGAAGGAGCTTGCCAAGGAGCACAAGAAGCTGCACAAGACACGGGCTTCCAAGGAGTCCGTGAAAGAGATGAGGGCGGATGTAGATAGACTAAAGGTAGACCAGCTGCCTTTAGACTTATTGTTTGAGGACCCAACTCTAGCAGCAGTGCCAGCAGTAGAGCCATAGCAGGAGCAGTCACTACAACCTCCGAAGAGGAGAAGGATGATCCCAAGCGCAGATGATGCCATCATCCAGTTGGCGGACCCACCGGAGGCTTCCTCCAGTCAGCCAGAGGATGTATCTGATGCACAACCTGTCCAGGTCTAGGCCCAGGTTCCAGTAGCTGAGCAGCAGGATACTAGGAACCAGTCTGAGGTTCCCAAGCATACAGAGGACCCAGGGACCACCCATGATCCGATGCATATGGACACGACTTAGGGAGTCTTCATATCCTTCCTCTATTTTAATTTTGGTGCTTATTTGATTTAGTTGGCATTGAGGACAATTCCAGCTTTTATTTGAGGGGGTGTGCCCTTTATCTTTGGATGACTGTACATATACTGCTTTAGTTTATGCTTTCTTGATTTTCATTTGGTCTGTATTTAATCGTACACTTAGTTACTTGCCCTGAATGTTTGTTGAGGCGAAATCTTAGGTGAAATTTGACTTGAGAAGTGGTTATAGGCTCTCCTTGATCCAAATGATAGTCGAACAATTCCATAGCCTACCAATGATATGATCCCTAGTAAACCCTTTTGAGCCTTAAACCTTTTTCTTTCAGAAACCATGATACAAGCCTACACCCGTTCTAAAAGATACACTCTTTTGGCACTCGATCTTTCCTTGAGCACATGGCAAAAGTATAAGTTTGGGGGGAGAGACGAGGAAGGGAACAAAGTGGAAAAGTTACAAAAGTGAAGAAAAGGAAAGGCAATGAAAAAGAAAGAAAAGAAAAAGACAAAAAGAAAACTCAATGTGAAAAAGAATAGAAAGGGATTCAAGAGAAGCAAAAGAAAGAAAGGTGTGGAAAGATGAGTGAATTCCCATTAACCTCGGTTGGTGTGCTAATACTCTAAAAGGTGAGGTTTGTTTAGGGAGAGTTGAGGATATGTGAGTTTGGGTTCCACAATGACCGAAGTAATTGAGAGAGTTCTTTGATGTAATGAGTCAACTCTTGATGTTCTTGTGTAACACTTGATCCATGGTTTATCAAAGGTTAAATGTTGTTAATGGTTCATTCGCATTGAGGGCAATTGTTAGTCCCAATTGATGCTTGTTGAGGTTACTTTAGGATAGCTAAAAATACTTGGATTTTTCCTAAGGGGTGGGTCTTATTTTGTTTTCTTGAGGACAAGAAAAAACTTAAGTTTGGGGGACTTGATAACTAGGAATTTTGACGTGTTTTATGCTCCTTCCTGCTTATGCTTTGATTATAAATTCTTACAAAATAGTCCCAAAAGGCTCATAAGTTGTGCTTGATTGCAGGTTTGATCGACAAAGTGACAAAATGTCAAAGATCGGCTCAAAAGGAGTAAAACCTGCTCAAGTACCAAAGAAAAGGCAAACTCAGGACAAAAAGGCTTAGTGCGGCCGCACTACACTTTGTGCGGTCCGCACCAGGGGATTCATAGAGCTAGCAAATCGAGCCTCAAGGCAGTGTAGTCGCATTCGATCTTGCGCGGTCCGCATTGAAGGCTCCGCGGCCGCACTACCATTTTGTGCGGTCCGTGAAGGAGAAGATCAGAGATATGTCCAATGCCAACTTCAAACCCATGCGGTCCACGGTCATGTTTGTGCAGACCGCGCTAGTTGCCCCGTGGCCGCAGTCCATTCTACGCGGTCCACAGAGCCTGAGTTCAGAGAGCCAAGACTTCAAGTCCAAGAGCCTAGTGCAGCCGCGGTCCATTCTGTGCGGTTTGCACTGACCCCACAGGGGCATTTTTGTCCATTTTTTCCAGCTTAGTATAAATAGAATATTTTTTCATTTTTAGGGCATCAGATATTATCAGACATTAGCTGCGCTCGTCAGAAGACCATATGTATCCATTTTGGGTATTTTTACTTAGTTTTCATCATTGAATCTTTGTATTTACTTTAGCAATTAATTATTATGCCTTGTTCTTCATCTATTTCTCTATTTTCTTCTTCAAGCATGAGTAGCTAAACCCATTAGCTAGGGTTGTGGCTCAACCCTAGTATGGGTAATTGATGGGTGTTTCCATCTAGGGTTAGATTGACTATGAGTGTTTGCTATTTGGGTCAATTTTATGGTTTAATCTATGAATTGGTGGTTGCAAACACTGGTTTGTGCTAAGTTGACTTGGCTCTTCTTGAGAAAGAGAGCCTAAGTCTCCAAAATTGACCCAACAAGGAATTGGGATGGACTCAAGAGAATTGATAGTCCCAATTAAAGGGTTAAACCTCGAGAGAGTAATTACCCAACTTGAACCCTAGTTGCTTGAGCTAATTTGCCTACCCATTTGGTCTTGAGAGAGTCAATTGGGCAAAATCACTCTCTCTATTGAGAGGTGTGAGAGTGGGTAAAATTGTGCAACGGTTATAGCATATTTCCCCAATCATGTCAATCGAACCTTAGAAGCATTTACCCGTCAATTACCCACCTAGGTGAAAGTCACTACCCTAGTGCCTTTCTACCCATTAGATACAACTCTAGCAATTTTCTCATTAGCATAATTTAGTTCTATTAGTAGTTGATAATATTAGTTTATTACAGAAAAATCAAAAGATATTTGGAAGTGACATTTGAAACAATTACACGACTCTGGTCTAGATAGATACTCGACTCCATTCCTAGCTCCCTATGGAAATCGATCCCGATCCACAAATCGGGTAAAAGCTATTGCGACCCTCTCTTCCTACTTTTTAGTAGTGCGGAGTAGGCAGCGATCAGCATTCACGTGGGAGTTGATGCGTTCGCGTAGGGTAAATTTTGGGTTCTGAGAAATTGAGTTTCGTGATCGCGAAGGAAGTCCCGCGATCACGATGAAGGATTTCAGGCATGGGCAGAAGGTTTAAATAGTCGTCTTGTTCGTGATTTTGGGGTTTCTTTCCACCATTTTTGATCGTTTTTGGAGCTTTTTGAAAAGGATTTAAGAGGGATTCAAGGGGAATCACTTGGAGATAAGATCCATGGACTTAAAACTCGATTCTAATGTGAAATCTACCTAATTAATCATGGAATCTAAGCCAAAAATTGAAGAACTAGGGCTTGAAATTGGAGACCTAGAATTTGGAATTTGAGGGGTCATTTGTGGTTGGATTTTGATGTTTTTAGTATGACTGAACTCGGGGAATGATAAGGAATCCATTGATGTGAATTTTATCCGAATCCGAGACGTGGGCTCGGGGTCATATTTTGGTAATTTCGGGATTTGTGTTGTAAATTGATTATTTTCGCTTGAGCTTCGTTCCCTTAGCATATCTTGACGTCGTGGTTCTGATTTTGGATAGATTCGACGCGAGTGGAGGCCGATTTTGAGGGGCAAAGGCGTTGCGGGCTAGAGTTTGAACCGGATTGAGGTGAGTAATGATTGTAAATGATGTTGTGAGGGTATAAAACCCCGGATTACACATTGTTATGCTATATTGAGGTGACGCACACGCTTGATAACGAGCGTGGGTTCATGCACTGTTGGGGATTGTGACTTAGTCCGTCCCGAATGACTATTTTACCGCATATTTAACTGAAATCTATTTGCTATCATCATGATTTGGGCTGAATACCATATTTGGGCCTCGTGCCAAGTATTTGAACCCTTCGAGGATTTTTATTGATATTTTCTCACTGTTTTGACTTTATACTTGCACTCAGTCATGTTATATTCCACTGTTTTCATACTCGGCCATGTTTACTATGTTTTTAACACTTAAATGATCTTTTAAATGATATTTGGGATGAGAATCATGTTTTACTATTGCCCGAGTGTCTTGTGAGGATTTTGACTGTACCAAAAAAAAGAAATGGTTAATGATACAATCAACCAATGAGTTATGACTTAATTATTCCCTCGCTAGGACTCATCCAGTCGAAGTAACTAAGAACTTCGGATTGAAGTAATAAGATTATTGAATCATCAGAACTACTTCGATATATCTTTTTTACTTTTTAGCCACAGAGTCTTTGTGAACCCATACGACTTTCGTTCTTCCATTTCTTGGTTCGAACTGTTAGTTGAATTATTTCTTGATTTCATCCGTTTATTCATTCAATTCACAGTCACAAGGGGCCGGAAGGACTTCTAGTCTATTAGAATCCCCTAGAGTAGTAAAATATATCTTTAGTTCATTTCATATATAACTAGCACTAGTCAATATCTAATATCACATATACATGTCTTTCTTCCATAACGTAAACCAAGCATTCATCTTAGATTCAATCCTATTCGAGAATCAAGCGTCGAAACATCTAGAAGGGTTGGCTTATAGTTATTCAATTACAGATACCTCCCTCTCCTAACCGACCCTTTCTAAAATACTCAAAAAAATCCCTTTTTTGTAAATTCTTTTGAACCTTACCTTTTCTTATTATTCCACCTAGATAAATCTAAATGGACAAATTGATTAGGCCGAATAATTCCATATGTATAGAAATATCATTATTTGATTGATCTAAGTTCATGCAATTTATTAATAAAAATGAATAATTTATTTATTAATTATTAATATTTTGGTCAATCGTTGAATAAAATCAACTGAAAGGGA